>NC_026503.1:3716823-4090565 GCF_000182925.2 Neurospora crassa OR74A | reverse complement strand
GTATATATATAAATAGGGGCAGGAGTATATATATTGATATATATAAATTAGTTTAAGAAAATATATATTTATAGATATACGTACGTTAGAATAGTTTAATAAAATATATATATATATAGATATATATTAATTTAAAGAAATATATAAGGATAAATATATAAATATTAATCTAGACTCCTAATTTCTCTGGTATTCTTACGTACTTTTTAATCTCTTAAATCCTTATTCAATTAAATTCACGAATTAATTTAAACACTTCCTAACGCCGGTTGAATTTAGTAATTAGGTAGGTTAATTACCGGAACTAAATAATAAAATATTTTAATATAAGGAAGCTAATATCTTTTATAAATAGAAATCTATAATATTATTATCTTTCTACAAGAGTTGACGTTAGTATATATATTAAATATATAGAATATAGAGTAATAGGATTTACTTACTTACTAGTTTCGTCTAATTATACGTTTAATTGTACTATATATCCTTTAATTTGCTATTTATTTCGTTCCAATGTACGACGATTCTTTGAATTCTTATTATATATAGTATAAAAGTTATATAGTTTACCCTAAGGATTTATTTTAAACTTATAAATCGATTTAGATTATTAATATAATTTGCAACACTTCGTATTAATATTAATTATTACTTACCGTTTAATTTATTAGCAATTAAACTCTTTCTAATAAATTAATTGTAGGAGAGCCTCTCTTATACTAATTAGATTAGGAAATTCCGTAAAAACTTATAAAAATTAGTATAAGATAATAAGATAAGTAAAATAAATAATTTACGTATATTTATATAAGGAGGAATTGGTTTTATTCGTATATTTAAAAATAAAGGCTAATTTAACGAAGGTAGACGGGGGGGGGTTATAGGTAAATTGTACTATTAATCTACTTTCTCTCTTTCTAGTAAAGTTTCCTAGTAAGAGAAACAATTAATATATTCAATTTATATATATATTTATTATATATCTCAATAATTCTATATATATTTATTATATATCTTAATAATTCGACGATTAAACGTACATCTTTTTCTTAAATTAATTCTAAATATTATTATTCTTTATTTATATATATATCTTTCGTATAATCCCTTTTAATAACCGTCCGTCGGTATATATACTTTAGTCTTATTATTACGAATATTACTAATATTGCAACTAGCCTAATAAATACTCTTCTATTCCTTAAATTTAAGGACCTTCTACTACTTTCTTTCTTTTTTACCTTATCCTTATATTCTATACCAATAATATTTCTATCTACTTAATTAACTAATTAAGGCGGCTATAGTAAAGTATTAATTATATTATAATATAATACTATAGAGGACTTACTACCTATAGTTAGTTTAGAAACTATATTATAAACGTATAAAGTACATTATTATCCTTATCTTCTTTAATCCTACTATTATTATCCTTATTATTTAAAAGAGTATTTTAATTCGGCTCTTAATTTAGTTCCTATATACTTATTATTAGTAAGTATTATATACGTCTTATATATTGGATTAAAAGGAATATACTAAGTCTCCTTTATTTACCTCTATATTACTTTCTTAGTCCGGCTTTAGACCTAACTCCTATATATTATTAGTAAGTATTATATATAACTTATATATCGGGTTGAAAAAAACGTACTAAATCTCCTTTATTTACCTCTATATTACTCTTTTAGTCCGGCTCTAAATTTAGCTTTTATATACTATTAGTAAATATTATATATAATTTATATATTGGGTTGAAAAAAAATGTACTAAGTCTCCTTTATTTGCGTCTATATTACTCTCTTAATCCGAATCTTTATTTAAATCCTAGAAACTATTAATATTCTTCAATATTTAAGTACAAATATACTAAACTTCAATATAAATTAATACCTCTACAAAGAAAACTTACTAATATAATTATCTCTTTAAAACGCCTCTTACTTTCTATTTCTTCGTCGTCTATTTCTTTATTTTCGAAGCGCCCGAATTTATTACTATATTTTCTAGCAAATTCAGGATCGGACGAATTATATAAGGTTAATATTAAGGTAAATTATATTAATTAGTATAATATAACCTACGTATAGTTATTATAAGTTTGTATATAAGCCGCAATAATTAATAGTATAACCCTTAGAAAATATTAGTATTAGTTTTATATATACTATATATATATATAATAGTAAAATACCTAATATTGTAGCAATACCTTGCGTTACGCCACTTCTAGCTAATTACAAAGTATCTAAATACTTTAAATCCATATTCCCGTTCGTAGCTTATAATTATAGTTTTATTAAGTAGTAAAATGTTTGGTTTTAAAATCGTTATTATATTTTTATATAAGGTTACTAGGTAATCAGCGTTAAAGAGAATTTATATAAGAAAGGTATAAAGCGTAGACTAACCAATCGATTTATAGGCTTCTCGTATATAGCGGTATAATTAAAATAATATTATAATTAATAGTAATTCATCGTAATTGTAGTACAATATAAATATAAAATATATATATTAAATAACATTTTACAATATACACTACACACAATGCTACGAGTAACTTCAATTTCGTACTTATATATTACTTATTAATATATACCTTAACAATAAGTTTAACATATATAAGGAAATATATTACTTATAGTCCCGTTGAAATCCGTACAAGTTTGTTTTACTCGGGTTTATATATACTCGGAACTAAAATCGGTCCTAAAGTTAAGGGTATATAAATATAACGATTATAATAATTACCTCTAGGTCGTTTTCTAAATATAGATATACGATCCTATATAGAAGTATATACCAAAGTACCAATTATACTCCAATAGATTAGAAATACGGCTAGCGCATCTTTCTATTCGAATTAATTAATAAGGTAGTGTACTTTAAAAGAATTATTGTAATATACTAAATACCTTCTTAGAAAGGCTTCCTAGGTCGTAGTGTTGTATAATATAGGTAATGACCGTTATATTATAATAGTGCAATAGGGTAGAGAAGCTTTAGGAGAATAAGGTAGAAGTGGATATATAAGTCTTATATATAAATTATAAATATATAGTAATAATAAAGGAGAGTAGGGTAGGAAATTAAAGAGTTAAAGTAGAGGGGGGCAGCGGAGGGGGGTAGGAAAACAATATATAGGAATTATATAGTAATATATAAGGAGGATTGTACTATATATATATTTTACTAATATAATAGTTTATAAATAGCTAGTAGTAGTAGGGTACTATATAGAAGCGAAAAGCTAATAACCGTACTAGATAATAGGTTTAATACGTTAATCCTTACCTATAAGTAATATACGTAGTAACGTAGTCGATATAGGGTAATATATAGAATACCTAGGTATTTATTTCTTATATTTAAACTAATTAACCGAATTCGTATATTAACCTCTCTAGGTAATAGCCTTACTATATTATACTTATTACTTTCACTCCGGACTATACGTATAAGGATGTAATATTTCAATATAAGACCGCCGTTAGATTCTTATTACTACTACTATTTAATTATTAAGCGGCTCGCTAACGCATTTGGACGTAGCTTTATAACTAACCGGCTAGCGGAATTCTTATATATTAATTAACTATAAACTATTTAAATACGTACGAAATATAATAAATAAGGGGGGAACCTATATATACTTTATATATACTATATTTATACTATCAGCTCCCTTCTTACAAAATATATTCAACTACGCCTATCTAACCTTAATCGATTATTTATATAATTTAATAGATGCCCTTTAATAAATTGTATTAGAAAATAAATATTATTAATTTAAACTTAATTCAATTTAAATACGGAGTAATAAGGGTAATTATATATATTCTATATATATTAAGTCTATACTATTAATTCCCTTCTTATAAAACGTATTCTACTAGGCCTATTCGACCTTAATCGATTATTTGTATTATTAAATCTATAGGGCTAACGCCTTAAATTAAAATTCGGCTTTACTAAATTTACTAAAACGGAATAAACTATATCAATAAGGATACGAACCTCCTAATTAATCGGATTTATATATTTACATAACCCGTACACCTAACTATAAAACCTTCTTTCAACTATACCCTTCTAATATAGTCTTCTCTCTTACTCTCTTTATCAAATATAGTATTTCAACTATATACAACTACTCGCTATATAATACTCTAGTAGACTCATTACATATATAGTTTAATAAATGCCCTTTAATAGATTACTCTTAATAAAAGTTATCGTTAGCTTAAGCTTCGCTTAGTTTGGACGCAGTAGTATAACTAACTAGTTAGCGGAATTATTATAAACTAATTAATTATTTAGATACATACGAAATATAATACGTAATAAAGGAACTAATATATATTCTATATATATTCTATTTATACTATTTACTCCCTTCCCTAATATTCTTTTAACCTTAATCGATTATTTATTTAATAAATTACTTTTAAAAAGAATTACTATTAGTTTAAGCCTAGCCCTAGCTCAGTTTATATACAGCTTTATAACTAATTGGTTAGTAGAATTATTATAGAATAATTAATTAATTATATATGTATAGAATATAGTATAAAGGTAGTCCTAGTAGAAGTATCCCTATAAATATATCCATTAAAAACGCGAACATTATAATTTATAGGATAATAAGCTGTACAATAAATAATATAATTCATTCGAGACTATTAATTCGTAGTACTTATTAGGGAAATTTCCTTATAATTACAATTAATAAGTCGGTTCTACTATATATATTCTTTTCTTCGAACTATATCCTCGCAATACTTAAGCACTATCTAAATTAGAATAATAATTATAAATATACATCAAACGCTCACTTCTTCTATTTCGATTTATAATACCAACTTAATATATATTCTACTTATTAATTTATTTACTATATATATTAAAAGCTGTTAGGCTACAGCGCCCGCATTATATTTATTCGTAAAACTTATAATACTAAGTAGTAAAACTATAGAAACAGCTTCATACTACTTCTTAAAATATTTTTAATTCCAACTTACTATTCTAATAATATTTATACTATTCTAAAGCAATATATATAAGTCGGATATATAGTTGTAATAATAAATAATTAGTGCGTTGGTTAGCCTATAGAATTTAAGTAAATAGTTTGCCCGGTTGTATTACAATAACAAATCTAAATATAACTATATTTATATCCAGAAATACTCTATTTACTTAAATATAGAAATTATAATAAATAGGCTCTTCTTTACTTTTATTATTTCGCTTAAAAACACTACTAAATATAAACCCTTGCTATTACTTCTATATTTAAAATTGTTAAATCTAACTTACAAGGAATTAGGGGAATTAAAGATATAAAGCTCTAGAATAGAGAGACCCGAATATATAGGTAGGGACAAGGGGTTATATACCTACATTTAAGTAAATTATATCGATTGAGTAGTATAAACTATATACGAAGAATAATAGTAATATAAATATACCCTTTATTATTTATACTCAATTTTTTATATTCTTCTTTCGAACTTTATATATATTTTATATATAAACATCTAATATTCCTACTTTATATCCACCTTAACTATATACGTATCAACCTATCCTACTTATATATATATATACTATATAAATATATATTAAATATCCAACCTCAATACCTTCTCCTAAATACTATTACGAATATTATCGGAAATTATAATCTAGACTACTATAACCCGACTTCCGTTAATTTACCTAAAAGTATAGTAATTATCTAACGCTATCCGGAAATAATATATATCGATTAATATATTTCTCTTTCCTTCGTACGCTCCGGTATTTTATTTATAATCTAAATCGGGTTCCGAACTTTATTACTAATAAATTTTCGCTTTTTTAAAACTATTCCTTAATTGCTCGTCCTACCCCCCCCTCTTATTGTAGAAATATTTAAAACTTTTTAAATAATACCCTCGACTTCGTCTTTAAAGGCTTTCTTTATTTCGACCTTAATATCTTTAAGAGCTTTCTTTATTTTAACCCTAATATCTTCAATAGCTTTCTTCGTTTCGGCTCTAATAATTTCGATAACTTTCTCCCTTTTATCCTTAAACCTTACTTTAACATTCTCTTATATCCGGATTTTAAAGAGTCTAATAATACGCTTAATATTATAAATAATACTAATTAATTCGAAGTCGAATAAAGGGGTAGGGAATATATCGGCTTCAAAGCTTATAAAGGAATCGGCACTACTCGTCCCTAGGGGGGATAGGGTATTAATATTGAATATTATAAATTATACAAGTACCCCTTCCTCGGCTATAGCGGCTATAACCTTAATTATATTTATTTTAATATTAATTAGCGGGGTAGAAACGCCGAAGGGTATTATTATAAAGATAAATTATTACTATAGTAGTATTTATAATTAGTAGCGTCTATATATATTTATTATATAATATAATAATGGGATTCTTTAGAGTATAAGGCTTAAGAAAAGCGCGACTATAGTAAATAATTTGAATTAAATAACGAAGCGATAATATAAAGAAAGGATATAGGAATTCCTAACGTTTAATACTCCTCTTATATTTTATTTCTCTTAACTATATTATTAAATAAACTATTAAAATAGTAAATTAATATATTCTTCTCGAAGCTTATTTATATATAAGCGTTATATACGCCTTATTCGACCTTATTTGAAAGTTCTCAGCCCCAATTAGGGTTATTCCCTAAAATATTTATATACTTCGGTTAGTTTCTAATTGGATATATAGTAATATATATTTAGTATATAAATATATTTGTACTATTCAAATACTAATTCGAGATTAACTAGCGTATCCTATAAATAGGTGAATTTATAGTATATATATTTGCTTTTTTTCTTCCTTTCTACCCAATAACGGCCGATTATACTAAGGATATATAGTAATATATATTTAATATATAAATACATTTATACTATTTAAATACCGATTCGAAATTAATTAGCGTATCCTACAAACGGGTAAACTTATAGTACATACATTTACCTTTTTCCTTCTTTTCTACCTAATAATAACCTACTCTACTAAAGGGTACTTTTCTTACTATATAATAAAAACCTAATACCTTTTCTTTCTACTCTTAAATTCATTTTATATAATACTTCTTACTCTTAACTTTCCTCCCTTCTATATACCTTTATATTACTTATTCTATTCTATAAAATTACTAATTCCCTAATTATAAATTTAAAGCGATTTTACAGTTGTAGGACTTTATATATACTTAATTTACTCCCTATACAAATTACTCCTTTATTATCTTATTCCTCCCCTTCCTCTTCTAAATATATAATTATTAGTTCCAATATCGGTAATACGCCTACCGATATTACCTTCATAAATAACTCAGACAATAATACTAATAACTTACTATTTTATATAGGGGAATAATTGGTAGATATAAATTTTTAATTAATATATAATATATATATTTAATAAATATTATACATATATATAATATATATTAATAGTACCCTAATTATAAATTATTAATAGCGAACTTATTATTAGTAGTAATAGTACCTACCGTATTACAATTACCGAGGTTAAGGACTATTAAATACTCCCGGTATATTTATAGACGTTTAAGTAAGGTATTCTAAATTTCGTATATTATATTAGTTAATATATCCTACAAAACTAAAATAAATTTCGTAATAGCACTATAAATAAAGTAGGTACTAAAGTAGTAATAAAGAAAATCCGAAGCGTAATTACCTTTAGTCTTAAAAAAACTAATAGCAAAGCGTACTATTAAATTATATAAATTATATTGAAATTTCTATTATAAACTATATTTATATTATCGAACTATTCTAATCTAATATATATTATCTATATACTAACTTCAATTATAATAATAATAGGCAATATAATAAAGCTTGGAAAGTAAATAATAATTATAGTAGTATAAATATATATATAAACCCTAATCCGGTACTAACGACCTAAAACCAGTCTTTTAACCGCTTAAGGATAGCTAATATCGAACGGTTTCTCTTACATCTATAGCCCGTCTCGTCGCAAGTTTATATAAATAATTTATAAGGGTATTTATATATTACAATAAAGGCGTACTATACTACGTTTATAGAAAGATAGAATAGCCGCCCCAATCTTAGCCGTAATAAATATTTTAACTCGGAATAATAAGAGACTTACTATAGAGAACAGCCGCAAATCTTTTCCCATTATAAGCACCCAATAAATATATTAATAATCCGTATATATATATACTATATATTAACCTTAGTAGTATCTTTAGTATATAGGCTACCCGAAACGGTCCATAGATATAGAGTAGTATTATACGGCTAATATTAACCCTAATTCTCAAAGATTAGATATTTATTACCTGCAGTCGATTTGCAAAAGAGGTACAATACCCATACCAACAATATATCGGTAGGTCGATTGCATTAAATAGAATTACAAGCTATATAGTAAGCTCGGACTTATTTATATACATATTTATAAATAAAATATATACTTACATTTTTATTATTAGGGGGCCTATATAATACTTTAATATCGCCTAAGTATTAATGCCTTATTTATAAAGTAAAATATAATATATATATCCCGTAAAATATTAATTAACACCCTTTCTTCCTTATTATTAAGTGAGGGTAGTATTTATACTACCCTCTTCCTCTATTCGGGACTATAGAAGATATAGCGGATAATATTTAAGGTACTATCCGGGAATTTTAGAATATAAATACGCTAACCCCTAGTAAAACGCCCTATATTATATTTTTATATATCAACTATATACTAATTATAATCCCTTCCTAAAGCGTTTTATTATACACCCAAACTTCCAAAAACTTACTACTAAGTAGAGGTCAACTAATTAGTAAGTAGAATTACAATTTTAATTCTAAATATAAAATAAAATTAAAATATTTATTTAACGTGAACGAATATTACAATATCCGCTTAATTATCATCTCGTTAATAAATACCTAATTATATATATATCCTACTTATACTAATTAACCCCCCTAGTTCGACAAAGTATTAATTAAATTTTAAATATAGAATAGAAATATAGGATAAACCTCTATTCTAGGAAGAAGGAGGAATAGTTTATCCGTAAAGTCGTCCGGGTACCTATAATAATAGTTAATAACCCAAATAATTTTATAATCGTTTACTACTCATAGGAATAAACTAATCACTTCTATAATCAAAGCTTTTTAGAGATTAACTTATTTTTTAAAATAATAAAAGGATCGACTAACCTCTTCTCTATTATTAGGTAAATAAAGGATAAGGAACGTAAATAAACTAATCTACCTACATATATTTAATATATATAGAAGTGCTAATATATTTATACCTAAGCATTGAATCTTATATATATATATTTACTATAATAGATTCTACTTAGGGGTATAAACTACTATTCAAGACAATATTCAATATACTTACAAAGGTTACCGGCCGAATAATAAAGTAGCATTATATTTATATAACCCTACGTACAATCCAATATATTTTTATTAATATAAATTCTAAGTAAGCTATAGGTATATTCAAATTATTTATATTCTTCTCTTAATAGTATTAATACTAATATAAATAGGCCTCAATTAATACCTCTAAGAAGAATTTACCGACATTTACAACTTTAATTAATAGGAATACTTATAATATATTCTTATCTTCTATAAAGTGTATATTAACAAGAACTTTCGTAAGAAGTACCCCAAATTAAATAATATAATATATAAAATCTATACTATATAGGATATACCGAATAAATCGGAGTACTAGGTTCGGATTAACCGTATATATACAATATATCCGGAGCTAGTATCCTAATTTAAAAATAAGTAGAATTACCCTTAAATAGTCTCGGGTCTCTATAAAGTAAAATCGAAGGTTAAAAAATTATATTAGAATTAAACTTTATTAAATATTAATATAATAGAATCTTCCTACTTCGAAGAGAATAATACCGTCGGTAAAAACCTAATTCTACTTTATATTATACTAAGGTAAGGATATTCCTTTCTAACTTTCGCTAAAATATATTAAATTACCTTTTTATATACTTAAGCTTCATTAACATATATTCCTAAAATTCCGAGGGTTTAGAGTTAAGCAAATTTATATAAGCAATATATATACATCACCCTCTTCTTAAAAATAAAAATTAAAGGAGAGTTTTAAATTTAAAGAATTTAAGGATTAAAAATAATATTAGAATTATATTTAATAAAAAAGGCCCTAATATAACCCTAAAAATTTATTTTCCCTAAGGACTATTAATATTTATAACATATTCGGTAATAATATACCGGTTATTAATATAAATAGAGTACTTATTCTTAATATAAATCTAATAGCTATATATATTCTATATATATCTAATAATACGCCGGCTAAGCTTAAATACTTTAATATTTTATTAAACCTTCGGAATACTAGGGAGGATAGCATCTTCAATTTATTATATCCGTCTTTTCTAATTCTTAATATTCGTAAGGTTTATACTAGCGCTAGTAAGTCCTTAATTATAATACTAATATATAATTAATATATATTAAATATTTAATTATTATTTAATAAAGGAAAGAAGAGGGAAATAGTTAAATTTTCTAATTCGGGTAATAAGGGCTAGTTAACCCCAAGCCGACTATCTAGGAAGAGTAAGGAGAGGGAAGTAGTTAAACTCCCTAATTCGAGCAATAAGGGCTAATTAACCCCGAGCCGACCGTTTAAGAAAGGAAAGGAAAAGGAGGTTCTAAAAATTAATACTGGTAACGAAGGCCAATCCTATTAAAGCCAATACTTAATTAATTAAAGGACTAAATTTATACCGGGGAAGTAGATTAGTAGATAGGCTAATAATAAATAACGACCAATATACGAAATATCCCCAATTAATATAAAGAATATCCCTAACGTACAATTAAATACTACTATAATATATAAAGGATATATATTTAATACCCTATAATTAATAGTAAATATAGAAGATATTAATATTATTACGAATTATTAGAATATTATTAATAACGAGGTCCGGACTTCCTAAAGCTAAATAAATATAGAAAACTCTAGCCCACCTACTAAACCGAAGCGAATCTTTAAAATTAAAAGGATTAATTATACTAGTATTTATCCTTTTCTACGAATTAAGCTAAACAATAAAAATAGGGCTGCTACTTTACTATATATATAATATATATCTAATACTTTATAGCTATTTACGAAAGTAGAGAGTATTACAATTAACCTCACTATAATTACTAACAATAAGGATAGTAGATAAAATAATACTACTAAAAATAATAGAACTCTTCTAAATATACAACTTAACTCCTATATAATAAAGATCGAAGATATAGAATCCGTACCTTCTAATTATAAATCGGCGCTAAGTAAAAGGAAAGCTACTCCTTTTCCGAATTTAAATTATAATCCAAATCGCAATTCTATACCTACATCTAAAATTAACATATTAAGAACATATAATTACCCAATCATCGTTTCAAATTATAAGGATTTAAATAAAGAGACTAAAAATTCTCTTAATATTACTATCTAAGCTAACCGTAATTATTCTATAGAATACCCTAATATTATATCTAATTACAATTTATTTAGGGACTTCTATAAAATAAAATTTAAAATTATAGTTAATTGAATACTATTTAATTTTATAGCTACTAACGATAAATACCTACTTAAGAATAACTTTCGTTCTAATAAGTTTAGTGAAAATTAATATAATTTATACTATAAGAATTAAGAATTTACGTTAGAGCAATACTAAAAGTACTAAACAAATATATAGGATAAGTATTAGAATTAGAAGTATCGGAAATAGGAGCGTACTATAATGGACCTAAATATACTAAGAGAATAGACACCTTTATATATAACTTATATATATAAAGAAGGTACTATATTAGGTTTAAATTCGTAAATTCGGCAAACGGAAGTAGTAGTAGTATATAATAATTTAGAGGTACCGGATTCTAATTTAATAAATAATTTTTCCTAACGTTTTAATATAAATTCGTTCCTATTATTATTTAAAAAACTTTATAATCCGGAGAGTAAATTAAATTTCTTAAGGATAAAGGAGTTTGAAGCGCTATAAAATAAACTAGAATAATAGAATTAAGGTCGATAATTCTATACGTCCTATATATATATACTTAATAATTATAATTAGTAAATTATCGTATATATTTTGTAAATTAAAATTAATTTACGAATTTACTTCGGAATACCTAATAATTCTTATATCGTCCGCTATAGAGAAAGCTACCTAATATATACTAATATACTCTTATATATTACTTATATATAATAAACTTTAAGCGTTAGTACGCTTTTTCTTAGGGGTAAATAAATAAAGGGCCTATACTATAATTATTAATATTACTTCTATAAATAATAAGGGAAGGAAGAGTAAATAGGACTTACCCGAGCTAGAGTTAACTTTTAGAACTTAACTAAATCCGCCTCCTAATATCTTAATTAGCCTAGTTATTAATATACTTGCAAAATAGGCGTCTCTTACTGTAGGGAGCGCCGTTCTAGGTCTATTTAATATTATTATTTCCTTCTTAATAATAAGGAATAGTAGAATAGTACTATCGGCTAATAATTCTTTAAGCGAGGCTTAATATTATTAATATATATTCGGAATATAGTAAATAGAATATTATATATATAATAGAATTTAGTTCCTTAAACGATTATAAATTCTAAAGACTTATAGCTATATAGTATTAAATTTAGTTAATTATATACTAAAAACAATTATTATGTAGTAAGTATATACTTACGCAATCTCCTCCAGCTACTCTATATAAAACTAAAGCTTAGAATTACTATTAATACGACTATAGAGTATTAGCAATTTCCTTATTATATATAAGTTGTATATATAATTATTCTAGTACTTACTTAAATTCGGTTAAGAACCGGGCGTACCTCCAGCTACAAAATAATACCCAACGCTTTAATATACTATAGCGCTTTTAATATTTAAGCTTTACTCCTAAATTAGATATATAAACTTATACTTCCCTAGCGCCATACTCAAAGGCGTATAGTTCAATCTATATACGGAGACGGTTAAGAACTATTATATTTAAATAAATATAAACTAATTACTTAGTAAATTAAAAATAGGTAGGCTTACCTACCCTAGTATAACTATTACGAAAATATTTATAAAGCTATACAATACCCATTAATATATATCCTATATATAACTAGCAATATAGGTATCAAATATACGTCCCACTAGCTGGAAGCCGTATAACTATATATATAGGTTATATCCTTGCTAATAAAATAATTAAATTATAAAGTTAATAACCGTATATATCTATTTACTTTATAAGTATATTTATACGAAGTTGTTTACTATAGAGACTTGAACGGCCGGGTTAGGGGGGTATATATTGTCTAATATAGTAATTATCGAAATTAGGGTTATTAATTAATTTAGTTAATATCTCAAACTAAATTAATATATATCTTATATATAATATATATCGGATATTAACGGTTTCAAGTAGGGATACTAGCCTCCCTCTCTACTTACTACCCTTAAAATTTAAATATTAATTATAAATTAAAAAACTTAAATAATTTAATATAAAACTTACTAGGAGGTACCTATCTAATATTATTATAGGGGATCGGGCCTATATAGGTACAAGTATATATTAGAACGTAATACTAAGCTTTATATTAAATATATATACTATAAAAATATCCCTATTCGCTTGGGTTCTCCTTAGTAAGGACTATCGTACCTAATCCGAGGAATACTTCGAAGCTACGTTAATTCGGGTTTAACTAAGGGTAATTTATAGCGTACGGTTATTTAGTATCGTTATTAAATAATATTAATTATAAAGAATAGTAATTAGATTAAAATATACCTTAAATATATATATTTATATATAAATATTGTATTCCTAAAATAAGAGAATATTAAAGTATAAATCGAATTCAACATTATAACGAAGCGTATATATAAACAATAATACCCCGAGGCTCCAAACGGACGGATTATTATTAATTAAAATAATATATATAGTTTAATATTAATAAAGTAAAATCGAACCGATTGGATAGGACGATAAATAGGTAATTTGAAAATTCAAACGAAATCGGATAGTAAACGGCTTAAAATATTATACTCCTTCTCGTACAAAAGTAAATTTATTTCTCTCCTTCCCCTTCCCCTCTATTCTACTAAAGTACTAAACTCCAATTAATTCGATATATAAGACTTATATATTAGTCCTTTTACTACCGTATCTTATATTCGTTAATAGCTATATATAAAATACTACTATTTTATTTTTATACTATATTTAATATAAAAGTAGCCTAAACGAAGTCTAATATAACCTTTAAATATATCTTTCCCTTACCTTATATTATTACCCCTATTTTATATTATTAATACCTACCTCTACTATTTTACACTTCGTAGCTTAATAATATAAAATTACAATATTACAGTAAGTGCGATTCTAACGGTTATTAAGAACGATTGGATATACTACGTATATATTAACCTAAATATATTAAAGTAATTGCTATAGATTTAGAATTGGTATAGGCAAGTAGGCTAAATAAAGTTAAAATCCTAGCTAAAATAACCTTCGACGTAAGTAACTCCAACCCGGAATATAGGTATTTCTATAGCCGGATGCCGTCTAATTGTATAATTACTTTATTAAAGTATAATATTAGAATATAAATTGTAATTCTTTTCTCTCTATAACCCTACTTAGGTATATTAATTCAAATTATTAATTATAAAGTGGATATTATAAATAGTTTGCAATACGGCTATATCTTCACAACTCTATAATTATGTATTAAATATCTCAATTTAAAGTATTCCTCTAATATTAATATTAATTCTATTATAAGCAACCTATTGCGTATAGAAATAAAGGTTATAAGAAGGTAATCGACTAACTTTATATTTAATATATATATACGAAATTTATTTTATTCTATATTTAGTACGTTTATCTAATATATCCTATCTCGACGGTGGCGGTTCTCCCGCTTTCTAAATATTCCGAAAGATAAAGTAAAATTATTTAACGCTATTACTGAAGCTTATAGACGAATATTGTAAGTATATCTAAATAGGTCTTAATTTAATAAATTGTTTAACGTAATTGTTTAGGGTTATTAATAATATATTTGTAGATAAATATAGCGATTATTTCTACTATTTAGTATATTATTATATAAGTTCTATTTATATACGCTATATATACTAATAATATATAGTCTAACAGACGATACCCTTGCGGTAATAGTAAATTAGAATATATTATAGAAGGAGTCCCCTTACTTATATACCTAAAATTTAATTAGAATTTATAAATATTCGTCGGCCTTACCCCTACTCTATAATAATTAAATATAAGTAACCTTCCTAGTTAGTAAATATATTTGTTAGAAAATATAGATAGACTATATACCGATATATATTAATTATATATTCAACCTAACCTCTGTTTAATTGAAAGAGAAATAATAGCCGCCCTTTGCAATTTCGTACCAATTATTTGCGTAGGGGATAGATTATTTAAAATATTTAAGAAAGAGATAGATGAGGATAGGAAGGAATAGAAGGTATATTTTAAGAAAGCCGAAAATAGTACTATCGTTTAGATTAAATAAGTCGAAGTAAACCCCCTCGGAAGTATCCCGCCGTAGTAAGAGCACGTATTAAATGATTTACTACCCGTTATACCCCCTTCGCTATTGTATATTCCTACCTCTCTTCCGAATAAAAAAGTAAATTAAATATCTTTTCTTTAATATATCCTAAATATATACTAATTTAATATAAAATAATAACCTCGCCCCTACTATACTAAATAATTTACTACCCGTTGCACCCCCTTTGCTATTGCGTACTCCTACCTCTCTTCTGAATAAAGGGGTAAATTAAATATCTTCTCTTCGATATATCCTAAATATATATTAATTTAATATAGGATAATAACCTTATACCTGCTATACCGGACGCTACTATTAATTAGAATAATATAATAAATTAGAATCTAAAGCCTAATAGACCTCCTACAGTCTCGCCTTTAAATTCGCTTACTTTATTTAACGGTCTAATAAATTGTATTAGGGTATTGGTTATTATAATTCCTCCTCCGGACTAGTCTATAATTTTAAATTTTATAAATATCGATAAATAATTAGTAAATTAAGTGCGGTATATCCTACTATATATATATAGAACTTATATTTAATTTTTTAATAGGACTATAGTAATAAATTGTCGGATATTGCTAAGGATATAGTAGAGTCGTTAAACCGAGACTTTAGCGGAAAAGAACCGGAACCCCCTTTCTTCTAAAAGGTAAATTAAATTTCCTATTTTTAATTTATTTAAGTATATATATTAAATTTATACTAATTAGTATAGGATACTACCCCTTCTATTATTCGCCCTACGAGATTAAAGCGAACCGTAGTATAAGTAGTTAATTATTCCTCTTAATTTAGGAAGAATAGAAAGCGTAAATGTAATTAAATTTATAAATATAAATATTAATATTAACGAATTTCTACCGTCTAGTAGGTTTCTATCTAATTTCCTCTTATATATATTATATATACTAATACTTATTATACCGATAGGCGATACTCTCTTTTCGGATATATATAAATTTATATTTGTAAATAGAATTCCTGTATTCGATAAATGCTATAGTTTCTTATAGATTATAATAGTTTGGGCTACCTTATTAGAATTAATTTGGTTCAATTTTATTATTTTATGTTATAAAAGATATTAAGTTTACTAGTAATAATATAAGGGGGTTTATTCCCTTTACCGTTAGCTAGATAATTAATTACTTACCTACTTACTAGTATATACGTATTTATTCTTCTTATTTGTACAATATTCTTTAATATAGTATTGTATTATAGTTGGTTCTTTTATTGTAATATATAAAAATTATATGTTATCGCGTTGTATAAAATATATTGGAAGAACTTAGCTAATGCGTAAGTGTAATTTACTAAAATAGCGGCTATTTACGGCAGTTTGCGGGCTTATCGATCTGTCTGTGCAAAGAAGGTACTAAAAGCGACTTGGCACGTGATCGGACCTATATTTTCTAATGCCCCCATTCACCGTCCCCATCCAATAGGTCTCCACTCCAAGAGCCACAAGCAGGGTCAGGGGGAGAGTGGAACTCTTTTCTCTTGTGTGTTCTTCAAACCTTTTTCGGGCATGGTCATGGTTACAGTCTGTTTTTGCCTTGCGTTAGTGCAGTTACAGGGTCCCTCCAATCCCTCAAGGACCTGTCTCCATCGCCCCAGAGTTCACAGCGGGTCCATGCCACTTTGTTACCTAGTCGAATTGTCCAACTGGCGCCGTGAGCGCGCTGCCGGCGGCTGGAGCGGCGCTGGAGAGCCATGGCAGACAGCGAATATCGGACTTGGGGGTGGGAGCCCCAGAAGGGGTTTCGAAAGGTGGTGAGGCGAGATTCGTGCGAGTCGCCCCGAAGACGCGAGGTGCCCTGATTGGACTTGAGGCCTTGACTGTCACACTGCCCAGATGCGAACGGGAAGGGCACCCGTTTGACCGGCGACGGAAGGAAACAGAAGTTCGGAGAAGAGGGTGAGGTGTGGGAGTTACCCATGAAGTTCGGTTGCGGCCGGTCGACGTTGAGTTCGGAGCGGGAGACCAGCGAACGACGTCCCGCCCATTTCAAACTAAAAGTCGCACAGTCCAGACAGAAGTGTGAAGTGTTGTTACTTGGAACAGCACAACCCTCCCCCCCCCCCCCCCCCCCCCCCTCCACAGGAGCGGGAACCGGGACAGGGGACTGACAAACTGAGATGGTCAACTTGACAGGTTGTGCACACCACGAGATGTCTCGTTTCTCGAATTTGGAGAACCCGGACTTCACTCAAGGCTTTGACTCGAAACTGAATACATATTCCACATTTCCCGTTAATTAACATCTGCGTAGCCTCGGTCGACCCGCCCTGCGCAACATTCAACTGTATCCTTCCTTTTGTCGAGGGCCCTCCCGAGATCTCAACCCCTCAAGCCATCCCTTGCTCATTTCGCATCTCATAAGCCCTACAACCTAAAACCCAATGGTCTCGGAGATCCCTCGCCATGTTGGGGCTCTGCGCGTGCTCCCATGGCTCCTACGAGGTGCCCCCAAAATTTACTTACATCCCGGGCAGCGGCAACGGAATTAGACCGAAAGCCTGTGATATTGTTACGTCATGACAACTACCGTGACTAACCAGTCAGGGACCCGAGCCCAGTCCGGACTCGTCGTGGTCGGCGACGGGCGGCAAAGGACGCAACCACGACGACGATGAACCACCAGGAGAACGTAATCTTCAGCTTTCACGGCCCGATACTGCGAAATTGCTTTTTGGGTTTTCAACTTCATGACTTGACTCTGAGGAACCACGGCGCGACGCTACGACCTGAATGGATGGGACAAGCAGCTGCTAGCTTTGCACATCCAAATAGCTTTCAACAACGCTAAGCCTCCGCTTAAAGTAGGCCCTGGCTGCCGGCTGCTGAGGACGGGAAGTTGGGGTTCAGCGTTCCCGTCAAGCATGGTCTCAGGGATACGCCGTAGTGCCCGTAGGGGCTCGAGGCTAGTGCGGCGACCTGAGGCTATTCCCGTCGAGCTATACTAATTCTTGGAGGTTCTCGATCGACTGCATCAAACTGATACTGATGGCTTCTACGACGTACCCTAGGCTGAAACTACATAGCGATATGTACGTTGCCATAGAAAGTCTAGACCGTATGCAGGATCGCAGTAGCAGCTGCTTAGGGTAGGCGACGGGGGCGGTTACATATATCAAGTCGAGACCGATCCCGAGGTCCTTGGCGAATGTCTTGGGTTTCCCTAATTAGGTAGGCGTGATAAGAAATGGATGGGAGCCGCACGCACCGGGGGTGGTTGATGGCCAAGAAATTTAAAGTAATGCCGAGGTTACTAGACATACATGTTTGTTTACTTCGTACGCGTGCTTGCAAAAGGAGATGGCATTGGTGTCTTGGACACGTGCCTGTCAACAACACGAGTGGATTAATGTGTGTTCGTAGTGATTTGTCTGCTTTGGACTCAATTCTTGTTTGGAGACGAAAAGGATATCATGGTGTGAGATTGATGTTTGACCTCTCTTCTTCCTTGTTCAGATACAGCTCATAGACCCCAGTGCAAAGAATGAAAGATCATCCACCAATACGGTGGCCTTCATCGCTTTCACCTTCAAAATGGGTCGGAAGCTCTGTATTATCAAAAGCAGAATACTCTTCAGGCAACATGTACCACAGGTCTTCAACAACCCACTTGCTGCAGACACTCCGTCTCCCTTGTCCCCGTCAGTAGTCAACTCCTTCCCTGGCACCCATCGCCAACAACTCCGTTCTTCTTCCTTTCACAAACTGCATCTTACTCCCCATCCTGTCTCCTTGGGGACCTAGCCCACTCACTCACGCTATCCCCCTCCACCCATTTCCCACTCTTTCCACCTTCTTTCATCACCACCCTTAACCCCTCAACCCTCATCCCCTTATCCACCGCCTTGCACATATCATACACCGTTAACGCCGCTGCCGACGCGGCCGTCATGGCCTCCATCTCCACGCCCGTCTTGCCGTAGCAGGATACGGTGGCTCTGATGTCTATGTATCCATATCCCTGTCCCTTTGCACTTTCTGAGGCCCTCTCCAAATCTTCTGACCCCGCAACGGAATCGGCAGCCGGAGCAACGGGCGCAACGGGCACCAACTCGACCTCAGCATGCGTCAACTGAATCGGATGACACAACGGGATGATATCTGGCGTCCGCTTGGCCGCCATGATCCCCGCTATGCGCGCCACGCCCAAGACGTCGCCCTTCTTCAGGGAGTTGGTGACGACGAGCGGGTAGGCGGTCGGGTTGGAGAAGTGCACGGTGCACCTGGCAACGGCGGTGCGCGAGGAAGGCGTCTTGGTGGTTATGGAGACCATGTGAGCTTCGCCGGTGGGGGTGAGGTGGGTGAGTCTGGGCTTGAGTTGCGGCTGTTCCTTCCCATTGTCGAGTGTGGATTGTTCGGGTTGTCCCTTCTCATTGTTGTGGTTGGAGTTGCTGTCTGAGGAAGAGGAGGAGGAGGAGGAGAGGAAGGAGCGAGTGGTGGAGAAGAGGCGAAGGTGCCCATGTCCTTGAGAAGGGGCTGGGGTTGGAGGGGGGATGAACGTGCTGGTGCCTTGTATTTTGCGTTGCGCAAAGCTGTTCACGTTTCTGCTGAGGGTATTGCTGGTGAGAGGTGAGAGAAGAGAAGAAACCCCGTTATGATTCCAATGGATTTGATGTTTGTTGTGGTTCAGTGACTGGTATGACTGCGAACGGTGCTGAAATATAGCATTGGTATTGGTATCTGGGTAGACGAAACATCCTTAGTATGTCTACCATCTTGCAAAACCAAATGTACTGCTAAAAGAACGCCCCAGTATGACCATTGACCGTGGTTCTGTACGTAAAAATCTCACGATGTAACCACCCATATTGATGTACATGCCTCAAAACCTCCATATCAAGAACCCCCTCACAACTCCGGCCAAAGTGCAAAAGAAAACATGAAAGCAAGCAAAGGAGGAGGACGAACATCACCCACCAATCAAGATCATTGGCCGGTTTTTCATGTTTTCGAGCTCGCCAATGCCGGCATGCTTCTCCTTCTTATTCTTAACGGCCATGCCGATAACATTCAGGAGCTCCTCTGAGTTGGGAGCGAGTAATGGAGAAGTCCCGTCGGTGGAGGCCTGGCCTGCCTTTTCCAACGCAGCCTGCCTCAAAACCTCGAACGCTTCCTCATCAATGGGTTCTCCCTGGTTGATCTTGCGCAAAATATCGCGAAGAGAAACCTCGGCGTTGCCAAAGAGGCACACCTTGATATTCCCATCACTGGTGATTCGCAATCTGTTGCACGTCCCACAGAAATTGTGCGTCATGCTCGTGATGAAGCCAACCTTGCCGGCAAACCCGGGCACTTGGAAGGTTTTGCTGGTGTCGTTCTTGTGACCCTGGATCCTCTGTAGGTCCGGGTACTTGGAGCGAATAAGCTCCAGCATCTCCTGGTAGCTGAACATCTTGCCCTTGTTCCATTTGTTGCCGTCAAACGGCATGTACTCGATGAAACGAACCTCCACGTTCTTATCCCGCGTCATTTCAACAAAAGGGAGTACCTCGCGGTCGTTAAGACCGCGCATGACGACGCAGTTAATCTTGAACTTGATGCCGGCCCCTAGGCGGTTGAGCTCGAAGATGCGGTCGATGGATTTTTGCACGGCACTAAAGCCGTTCCGGCGCGTCATCAGCTGGAACTGCCAGGGATCCATGGTGTCCAGGGAGAGATTGATGCCTGTCAATCCAGCCTCGACCATGGCGTCCAGCTTACGGTGCAGCGAGAGCCCGTTCGTGGTAAGACATAGCTCCTTTAAACCGTGAGGTCGTAGGGCGCCTATCTGCTGCATCAGGGGCACGATATCACGCCGCACCGTTGGCTCGCCGCCAGTGAGTCTGATTTTTGTCACGCCTTGCGAGACGAATAAGGACGAGAGCAAGACGATCTCGGGGGTAGTCAGAAGCTCCTTTTGAGGCGACAGTGGGACACCCTCCTCAGGCATGCAGTACAGGCAACGAAGATTACATCGCTCCGTTACTGAGATTCGAAGATAGTCATGCTGACGGTTGTAGTTGTCAGTCAAAAAGTCGGAGAAGGGTTTTGCATCCTTGAGCATGTCCCTTCGTGAGGACGTTGGCGTGGGGGCTGCTGGATGACGAAGTGGCTCTTCCGACTCCGTTGTCGGAATATGTCGAGAAGCCCCAGCGCTGACGTCAACAGGTACGCTAGATGAACTATGTTCGTCTGGAGTCACTGACGCTTGGGCAGATGACAGGTATGAGGAAGCGTTCCGGACTATCGATGCTGGTGACGATGTGGTTGTTGTTGTTGGTGTTGCGGCTGCAGCTGTGGCAACATGTCGGGATGAGGGGATCGACGTCCTGGAAAGGTGCCATGTTCCGATGCGGACTCGGAGTCCTCGGGCCGCATGGCGGGCCACAGCAGACATGATTGATGGCTTCTTTCTTTTTTGTTGATTTTCTTTCGTATTTTAGACTCTCAAAGAACGTTTGGACTAGAGAGACCGAGAAAAACCAATCATGATGTGACTGGAAATAGGCAAACTAAGATGGTATGTGATGACCTCATCAGTTTAATTGTCAGCTTGCAAGTCCGGGTTCCGGTCTATCAGCTGGTTGAAATGGCCTCCCAGCTCTTTGAGCCAGGGTAGACTAAACTAACGAGAATTGATATGAAGCAGCTATTCTGAAGATTTACAATCCGATATTACAAAGGTCAAGAAAGAAGATGTGGCGCGGCAGGATTGAGGCAACAATCTCATATCCACTGAGATAGGGCAATACACAAATACCATGACAAACCGTAGTAACACTGCTATCAATTATCTCCAAGAAGATGGAGAAAGTGATGACAAGGTTCAACGTTCAACCGTAGTCTCATAGTAGCGTAGGGTAAGCACAAGAAACCGACGCTGGACTTTCACCCCGCACCATGTTTGCGGAGAGCGGCGAACATCAGGATTTCCTATGATAGGGCGCACTGACCACCTCTCCGATAGAAGCCTCCGTCTTGGCAGGGGAGTCAACACTGCCAAGAGAGGATATGTACTTCTACACAATGTACTGTCCGGCAGGCAATCGCCGTGTACTTCGGTTCATTCTGACACTCAGCTTCCAGTCCGTCGTTGACAGCTTCCCTTCGAGCTGTTCTGACTGTGCACCTCAGACATTCCTTAGAAGTAGCGCTGCCTACCTAGCGATAAGATAGCGTCCTTGGTGCCTGCACGACACAGGGTCGGACTGCACCTTTGAGCTCGTGACAGGAAGGAAGGACGGGAAGAATCCATTGAACCTGTCACTTCTCGTCTCATCAGAACAGTTGGTGATGGAAGTCACGTTGTCGGTCGACTGACTGTTTGCTGACCGCCTTCTTACTAGGTAGTTGCCAGTGTCATCCTGCTCAATTGCTCTTTCTGACGCGTGCCCCCATTTCCCCCTTCGCGTCTAGACTTTCTCTTCCTGTTCAACATCTTTTGCCAACTGGGATTGACCAACAACATCTGGCCAAAACAGGCCCAAAAATAGCAGAAACCCACCAAAACAAAACGACAACTAAACCGTACGTGGACCACTAAACTACTTCTTCGGCCTGACCGACACAAAAACCGACGCCGGACTTCCGCTGAACACCAAAGCGACACAGATGTTGTTCTCCAAGAACGTAAAGTGTAGGTGAGGAAACATCATCACCACCACAACCGCAACATCCACATGTCCTTCGAGACAGGGAGGGCCTGGGCTATCACCAGGATCCGCGGGAGCTGCCCTCGGAGCACTCCAGGTTGCTTGCCTAATTCATTCCCACAGGCACCATGGCTGATCGATGGTCTGTTTCATAGCTTCGGCTCACTGCCTGCCCAGCCCTGATGGGCGATACATCGCGACTTTGTTCCCAACTTTGATCAATGTCCGGAGCGTCCAGTCATGGGAGCTCATCCACGTTGTCAGACTGCCTCAGGACTTCATTGGCCCGTTCCTCTCTTTTCAGTGGTCGCCGTCTTCCCGCCTGCTTCTCGTTGCCAGCTTCGACCAGCTTCGAGTGTTTTCTGCTCTGGATGGGAACTATCATGCCACTATCCGAAACCCTGTTGCTCCCCATCTGAAGCCTACCTACATTGACTTTGGTGCATCGGATACAGAAATCTGTGTCATGGCCTCATTCGGTCTCAAGTTGGCTGTCTTTGACCTTAACTCGTCCAAAGCCATCGAGATTGGGAGCCCCAAGTTCTCGTCCTCTACGGCTGTTCGCAGAGGCTTCTCCTTTCGCCCTCAGTCCAACCACCTTGCCCTATTGACCAGGACGGCTGGTAAAGACATGATTAGCATTCACGCTTTTCCCAGTAGGGAACTGCAGAGATCGTGGGCCCCTGACACAATTGATGCACAAGGCCTGCTCTGGAGTCCAGATGGGAGATGGCTGGTTGTGTGGGAGTCGCCCGCCCTTGGCCACAAGGTGGTGTTTTATACGCCAGATGGCAATCTGTTTAAGATCTGGTCGGGTCCCGTCAACCCCACACACGAGGAGAAGGATTTTGCTCTGGGTGCCGGTGTCAAGACGGTGCAGTTCTCTCCAGATGCCCGCCTGCTTGCTATTAGTGATCACAGCAGAAGTTTATCCATCGTCAATATGGCATCCACAATGGAAGTGCTGCGGCTCCAACATCCCAACAACCTTGTCCCCAAGGGCACGCTACAGGTAAGATTGTAATACGGGGCCTGGCTCCTGCGAGTCAGACCAGCTGATGGAACACAACAGATCTGGCAAGAACGAATCGGAATCTCTCACGGCCCCATCATGCATACCTTTATCCGAGCCTCTCAAGCTATCTCTCCGCCTCCGAGGCCCCAAGAGGCTGCTGAACAGCTGTCAGGTTGTGTTACCATTGCCTTCGACCTGTCATCGAATCTCATAGCAACCAGGATCGAAGAATTCCCTTCGACCGTCTGGATTTGGGACGTACAAGCTGCAGTACTTCGTGCAGTTCTCCTTTTTCACGGCAGCGTCAGCACCCTGTCGTGGCATCCTCACGTTCGCGAGACCTTGCTCATAAGATGTGAAGGAGACCACTATAATAGCGTCGTGTTTGTCTGGGATCCTCTGTCCGAAGGGCCTCAATCGGTCGACTTTAGCCAACAACTGTCCGGGTTTAAAGCGGTTGGTAAGTGGCATGCCTCGTGGCTCGGTCTCGACGCATCTACTCCCCTGTCCATCTTCTACTCGGATACCCAAAACTATGTGTTGGCATCTCTTGCCGATTCGGACAGAGAGTCACTGCCGTGGATCAACCCACGCAACCCACAAGGCGGCGACGGCCCGAGCCGCGCTGAATCGCCCCTTGAACTCGTTCCAGCAACAGAAGACGAAGCAGACGAAGAAGATGCTTTACAGACTGGGGATGACGGTGACATTGTAATGGAGGACACATATGGCTACAAGCAATAGGCGATTTTTGTGCGAATGGTCTTATACAAGCGATATCCCTTACCTTCCCGCATATGCCTTGGTGCTGGAGCACTACCTATAGGAGATGTCCTAGTTTATTTCCAGGATAACCGACCCGGGGCTTTGGCTCATGTTCCCGTTTTCGTTACTGGCCACTTGGAAGCATGACGGACCACCCGCGGATGTTGTTGATGGGCCTGCCAACCCTCCGTTTTATGCTGTCAAGTCACAGTGACAGGGTCCAAGACGCACTGCTTGGACAAGTTAGGCTTTGAGCCCAACATCAGTAGCGTTTTAACGGGGGCCTATGATGAACTGGCGCAGCGAGTGACCCCCGCGCTTTGATCACAGATGGTGGAATATTGGTAAATCGACTCGAACGACCTCCTGTTCCCATAAGGCTTCCCGCGTTCATCCCGCTTGCCAACTCACTTGTTTCAATATTTGCCCAAAACAAGATTCGAATGACTCGTGCAGCCTGATAGCTGACGAGGTCCGGAATTGCAAACAAACATTGTGGTGCGTACTCGGGATGAATTGTTCCAAAAAGATTACGGTCTGGCCTTTTAGCCCGGTCGAGTTATTTCATAACCCAGAATTCACCTTCATCTGCAGCTGCTGGCGACCCGGATCTTACCGCTGTGTCCTTTTGGGCTTCGATCTAATTCCTCCTACAGATGGAAGTCCAACGCCAATTAGACTCTCTCACGTTTATCAACATAGGTTGGCAGACGGACGGACCCTTGCCTGCATTCACCTTGTCTTACACACGAGTTAGAGCGTCGCCAACCATGGATCACCGTTATAAACCGCCTCGCTTGACACTGAGACAGCAGCTTGACAGGTTCCCATCTCTTGAGCCGCGGCTGTACGTAGCTCAGTGGGTCCTTACCGTTTTCAGTGCCCCTTGGGTAGTAGTTGACAAGCTGGCATCATACAGTTACGAAACGGCGACAACAGGAGGTGGGTTGGTGCGTTACCTACAGCCGCACAACTCACGAGCTTCTATAGGTGCTGCATCACGCATTCCCGTAACGTGTGTTTGCGTCTCCGGTTCTGCATCCGTGAGACTGTTACGACGAGTACGGATAGCGTTGCCGGCCTGTCGAAGCTGCACACATTGCTTGTAGCTGTGAGGGAATATTAGGGGTATCAACGCCGCTTCCAAATCACCTTTGCTGTCGAACATGTCTCATTCCGAGGAGAACGCGGAGTAGCATTGCTATGAGAATGACGTAGAGTGGCCAAGAGGAATCATCTTTCCTATCCGCAAGTGGTCATGGTTCCGTGCATCATTTTATCAGATGTGATCAGTTCACCCCACGGCTCGGAAGCCATGTCAACAACTCTCGGATAGAGGTTGAACATGATGCATTGCCCTTAGTGATCATTTCTAGAGGCAACCTACAATGACGCCGGAAGGCCGCCGAGCCTCGAGGACCAGGCGACGGCAACCTTCCGTTGCATGCGGTTGGCCCCCCCCCCAGATGTGTAGAGCTTTCGGATTTAAATAGCTGGCCGGCGTCAATTTACGAACTTGATGATGACACGCAGTCTCAGGGGTAGGAGAGTTGTCAAAACTTCGGTCCTTAGTCGGAGCCACAATTCGTTGAAACTGAGCCAGAAACTTCCTGACAGACCGGCATCGACCCTTTACACCAGGATGACCCTGAATCTAGAACAACGCAACTGGCAATAGTTGAAGATATATCCAAAGCTCCACTGAGAATTGGACTCGCCATAGCTCTTCCTCATCAAGGTGATTCGAGGCAAATACTCAAGAATCCCAGGTCCTCCGTCCGTTAGGATCCTCTCTATTCCCGCTGTCTATTTGTTCATCCAGCCACAGCCTCACCTCCTTAAGGTTCACCAATCTACCAACCCAGAAGAATCCCGGACTATCAGCAACTGGTTTCGGTTTTCGAATGCAAGCAGCAATTCTTGATATTGAGGTCTCCGCTTTCACTCTCTTCTTGGACAAGGTCACCCAAACCACGCCAAAACTGCCCCTTGGGCCAAAATGCCTGGCTCAAGGAGCTCAAAGCATGCCAAAGACTCTATCAGGACGGCGGACACTGTGTTCGTCGAGGATGGTGAGCTGACGGGAATCTACTACATTCCCATCTCTGGTGTTCGTAGCCTAGCTCTCTCCTTAGCAATACCGTTACATTGACTAACAATCCTCTTTATGCAGCTTCCCCACACAACGACGTGGCAACAGTTAAAAGACCACGTAAGGAGGGGATGTGGTGTCGAAGCCGATAAAATTGAGGTTTATGCTCCTCTCGGTGGATGTGTTCGAATCCGAGAGAGGGATAACTTTGACAAAGCGTTCAGTAAGTGATAAATCATCCTCTTCAACTACCCTGATCCCTGTTTACTGACAGCATAGTCAGCTTTCTTAAACGGCAGTACCCTTAACGGCCGTGCCCTTTTTGCTGATGGGAGGAACAAGGGCGGAAGGGTTATGGTCAAGCCCACCATCGCCGTACCTTTGACCGTTCGACCTACTGCGTCCCTAGAGACAGACCCCGCTCCAGCTTATGGGTATGGCTTCAGTCGAGGTGGTGCAGCCGGTGGTATGATACCGGCCTTTACGAACATGGCCATATCCGGGTCCCCGGCGGTTTATGGGGCCGCGCAGCCGTATGGAGGCCATGTTGTGGCGCCATATCCTGAGACCCCGTTGATGATCAGTCCCTACAGCGTCGATCCGGCATGGAACCCCTATGCTTCGATTGGACAGCCCTACAACGCTCACCAAAGCTTCAGTTCAGATTACGCTACCCGTGATCACGGTCAAGATGCTCATGCTCAGTCTTACGTAGCTGTTCCAGTGTATCATAGCCCTCCTGTCTATCCAGAAGGATACAACAACTACGAGGGAACCATCGCCACAGCCGCTACGCCTCCTATTCCCGTCCAGGTCCAGCGCAACAATAGCATCGCTAACAGTCTCGCCTCTGTGCCCAGCTTCAGCACACCGACTACCACCATCATCGCCAACATTGGCACACCCAATATCGTGAACACCATCAATACAGCAATGACCGCTCCCTCGCCCCCTCCCAATGCCCGCAACCTTCCTTTTTCGTTTCCCATCACCTCTCCTGGACTCCACCCAATGCAGGCTCAACCTCAACAGCAACAACCACATACGATCCTCATAACCGGTCTCGCGAAAAAAGATCTCACACCGGATAAAATTCGTCTCCTTATCTCCAAGCACGTCTCTGAAGTTGTCGCCGCCCAGATACAAGGCATCCAGATTTCGGACAGGAAGGAAACGACACCCCACGGATACACAGCATACGTGCGGTTCAAGACCATCGAGGACGCGGAGTTGGTGGTGGCACATCTGGATAAAAAGCTCTTTGGCAAAAATACGTTGGGAGTGAAGATTTGGGTTCCTGAACGGGGGGCGGTGTTTGTCGGGGAAGAGGTTAATAGTAGTGGCGGAGGGAGGAGAGGAGGAGGAGGGAGGCTAAACGTGGGTGGGGTCGCAGCAGAGGGTGAGAGAAGAGGTGGGGGCGTGAAAGAGAGCGATGATGAAGGTGGTAGGAACGATGACAGCAAGAATAGGGGTGAACCGCGCGGTAAGGGAAAGGAGAAGAGCGTCCAGGGGACGAAGGACGCCAAGATCAAAAACAACAGCAGTAGGGACGATGATGCCAGTGGGCAGAGGAAGGAGACGCAGAAAGTGCAAATAGCCAATACGCCATCAACATCGACATCGGCAGCAGCGCTAGCGGTACCTCCCAAACTGGGGCACAGAAGGGAATCAACAGGCGGCGTGGTCATTGCCCACGGAAGCTATACGACCAACACCACCACTACTGGAGCGGCAGCGGCGGGAAAGAAGGATAGAAGCAGTAGCCTGTCGGCTATGTACAAGTCAGATGTGGTGATTGCCCGTGGGAGCTGGGCTACTACCAAGTTACCAAGAACTAGGGACAGAGGAACAGACAATGGGACGCAGTGAGAGATTGGGTGGGATAGGTTTGGAGAGTCAAGTGTGTTTCTTTGTCTGTGTGGGTGCATGAGCGACCATGTGGCGGAGTTTGAAGTTTTAGTCTTTATGTTCTCCCCCCTCCCTCCCTTTCCAAAATTCTCGTGTCTGTTCCGTTTTGATTTCTGTTTGACAACATTATTCAACAGATTGCATATAATTCCAGTTTGTATGTTTCTGGGATGGGTAGAAGGAGTTGAAGGGCAGCATCAAATGCGCACAGAGACAAAGGGAGCGAGGGCCCAAAGATTGGACAACCGGGCTACATGCATGATATGATGAATGAAGAGATGAAGAGACGAAGAACGAATGAGATACGAGGTCATGAGAACGAGTTAACATACAATCAAAGAGAAATGAGACATGAGAAACGAAGAACACGAAAGAACGACTTATTTTTTTTTTTCTCCCTGCTTTGCGTTCTACCTGTGTAACGCTTTGCTTTTTTTTTTTTTTTCTTTTTTTTTTTTCTTTTTTTTTTTTTTTTTTGGGCTGGCAACGAAAGGCTGCAATGAGTCGCACTTGCTCCAATCAACATAAGTTTCAGACTATAGATGAAAAGAACGACAGGGGGCTCAATTATTGCAAGTTTAATAATGAACTTGTGTGGCTTGGACAGGATGTTACGGGAGAGTGAAGTGTGGAATTGCGGACAAGGCGGTGTTCACGATATTTGGTTCAATAAAGGGGGTTTGTTTACTTTCTGTGTCTACAGTGTGATTTTCCCGCCTTGTGTCACAATGAATCGACAGGCGGTGAACAGACGTTTTAGACATTTAACATCACCAATTGATACGTGCCGTTATTCAACACTCAAGTTTATGAGGAAGAGTAAGTGAGATACATATACCAAGGTAGGCTATTTACATTATGTCTTGACGAGCCTTGAGTGGCTGAGGTCATGGTAATGCATCGATGCTCAAACTCCGTTGATCCTCCGCCACTGATATTGGTATCACAAACCCCTTTCTTTTGCATTGCTGGCTAGGATGTAAGAGAAAACATGCAGTATCCAGGCCAACCAACTAATCTATCCACTTGTGTATGTCCTGGTTCTAATATTAAACGTACTCTCCCTGATGCTTTCACATCTTGTTCGCCCCAGTCTTCCCTCTCGGGTATCGATAACAATATTAAACCAATCAACCAATGAAAGGCGACATCTCCACCTGCCTCATCTTCTTCCCCTCCCACAACGCCCTCTGATCAGCTTCACAAGCGCCGCAGTACTCGGCATACCACTTCTTCAGCGCGTCTCTCCTCGTCATTTGCTGCTGCTCACCATCGCTGGAGGTAGTAGCTTCTTCATTGTCTCCACCATTAGTTTCCTTAGTACCCATAATAGAAGTAGTATCGGAGCTCAAAACACTCTGGCCCCCGCTTGAGGCATCATCATATACAACCTCTTGATCAAGAACGCCACTGCCATTATTACTGGTAAGCAACATATTGCTCACCTGCTCGCACCTCAGATTCTCATCAGCGAGCCAGTTCTCCCACTCGGACTGAATCATTTCTCTCTCGATGCCGTTGACGACGCGCATGGCAACGAGGAGATCGTGGCGGTAGGTGCCAAGACGCTGGCGCGTGCGGCGGAGGCGGCGGGCCGTGGCCTTGCCTGTTGCTGAGGCGAAGCCGGCGCCGGCGTCGGTGTAAGGCGCGTCGATGTCGGTGGAGTTGACGATTGATTGGAAGGTTTCGTAGCTGTTATTGGTAGGTAAGTTAGTATAGTCTTCAGGTTAGACTGCCGAAGAATGGATGAATGCAACCTCACGTACCATTGACTTCCAACAGGCCTCTCCACCACCACTGCGCTTCCCTTCGCCGCCTCCTCCAGATCGGCCAAAAAGATGGCCTTGCTCATGACCGTATTCGGTCCGACCCCGATCCGCTCCATATACCGCGCCGCCTTGCGCTCCGCCCACCACGCTGCACCAGATTGGCTTACCACCACCAAGTTATACGCCGCGCTAGCCATCAGCAGGACCAGCAAGACCCGGTGCGCGGTGATAATCTTGAATACCTTCTTGACTACGGCAAATGCCCACATCATGACCGACGTAATGGCACTCTCCAGCAGCGATCGGCCCGTCTCGAGAATCATGGCCGTCAGCGACCGCACCCGGATGGGCTGACCCTTCTTGGATCCCGACGCGGCGCCGGAACCGTCGAAGCCCGCGTTGGGCGAGAAGACCACAACCTGTGTTTGCTGGCCGATGTTTCCATACACCTGAATGGCGCGCTTGGTACGGCTGTGGGGGCCGAGTCGGCGGACCTGGTCGGTCGCGACCTCTGCGAGCTCCTCGGCGTCGTTGGCGGCGTCGTCGAGAGCCTGCCGCTCGACCATATTCTTGGCGATGGCTGGGGCCTTGGACCAGTCGGCCTTTGTGTAGATGGCGAGCTTGCACTTGGACTTGGCGACGTGGGTGATGACGACCTTGGTGATGAGCTTGAAGGCGTGGGAATGGGGCAAGTGCCATGGGGTCTTGACGTGGGTGACGACGTAGGTGATGTGATCGTTGAAGATGTCGATATTTTGTGTGTCAACGATGTTTGCATCCGTTTTGCGCCCGAGCATGTCGGCTTTATCGACTTTGAACTTGAACTGGCGCGCCATCTTGCCACCGTGGTCTTTGAGCTCCCAAGGCCCTTGAGCGATCTCCTTGGCCCGGCGCTCGAAGTAGAGCTTGGGGAAGATGAAGCTCTTGTCACCAAACAGAACATGGAAACACGCCTTGGCGCTAATCTCGAAATTCCGTTCTGCTACAGGTTTACCCATATCCTCTGGTTCGAAATAAACAGGGTGTGCTGGTAGCTGGAACTTGTGCATTGGAGCTTTCTTCAAACCGCGTGCTCCTCTGACAAACCGGCTACTCAAGTCCCCGATTCGACGTTGAACCGGCCTACCCTGGGGTGTTCCGTCATCCATGGGCGTGTTCGACGCAACCTCCTCCCAACTTTCCGCACTGGGGCTCCTCTTGTCGAAGCTCTCCCCTTCGAGGTTTACCAGCGCAGTGATAATCTCTTCTAAGCTCATTGGCTCGGCGGCCTGGAGATCATCGACTAAGAGATTGAGTCGAGCATGCAGGAGTGTAAAGTCCTCCAAGAAAATCTTCATGGTGATACGGGAAATGTTGAGATCGCTGGCATCCTGATTCAGATGCAGGAAGATATAATCACAATCTTTTCCAGGTGCCGCCGTGACTTCTGTGATGCTGTCGAGACTGATGGCATAGGCAACGACGAGACCAAGCTGGTGACCAAAGAAGTACATGTTATCGGGCGTCACAAAGATACGTCCATTAGCAGCCATGCCTCTTCCTTCTTTGCCTTCGCCGGACGAGTTTGACCAGGCAGCATTAAAAACCAAGACCGGCTTCTCCTCCGGAGCAACAGTTGGGAAGACCAACCGGAACTGCGCATACTGGGCTCTCAACTCTGGAGGATAATTGGCCGGGAAGGAATCGACGAGTTGGCCATGCTTCTCCTGAATCTTCCCATGGGCATCAGACGCCGCATCCACGCTAAGGGTCTTTTTGTGCAGGCTGGCAGTCGAGGCCTTGTCGCTCGTGGTCCCGGGAGCTTTCGGCTGGACGACACCTACAAGCGGATCGTCCAAATCAACCTTTGGCGTTCGAACAGTTTCAGGCAAAGGCGTAAAGGAGGATGCCCATGGATTGCTGCCCCAGTAGTTGGCAAGGACCGCACTCGGCAAACCGCGATTGATATCTGCGGTGGCGCTGGCCATAACAGCGGCTCTGCTGAGATTCGTCGGGACCGGAGGTTTAGATAATGTTGCAGGCGCAAGACTGGTAGGGGCGTGATCAAAAGGACCGCCCAGCGAGGGAATTGGTACCCGCACAGCAGGAGTCTGGGGTGCGATGGGTGAGATAGGGCTATTGCCTATGAGACCATGACTTGCATTTATCAAGTTGGCGATACCTCCAGAAGACTGAGCTTGCGTATCCGAGTTGGCAAGCATAGCTTTCCTGTGCAAATCCAGCCTCTGCATAAGCCGGGCAGCATGCTCCCGGCCGCTCTCGCCCTCCTCTCGCGCTAATGTTGTCGTGATCGAGCGCCGAGGAGGATTGGCAGCGGCATCAAAGCTAGCGCGCGCCGCAGCGTCGGCACCAGGGACAGCGAGTGTGGCCGTCCGCTCAAGGCCAGGGCCCGGCCCATCACCCTCGACGCTGTCAAGGGATTTGGCTGAGAACTCGGGAATCGTGGACGGGTTAATGGAAAAGGCAGGATCAACGCCCCCGCTCACAGCGTTTGCCTCTCGGCCCATTGTCGCCTCAAACGCTCTCTTCTTTGCGACTTCGAAAACCTCCAGCCACTCCATCAACTGCGTTTGGGTTTCGGCCTGTAGCAGAAGTGTCTGCGTCTTGGTTTTTACCTCAAAGCAGAAGCGGCGTTCCTCCTGAACAGCCGGCTTAGCACTACAAAGCAGCACACCGATCTCGTCTCCCTGCAGCACACCCTGGGGCCCATTCATAAGCCAGCCAAACTGGAAATTACGGCAGTAGTACCACCGGCGCACCCAAGTTGTCCTCGCCGGCTTTCCCGAGACAACTCGTAGGAAGAGCCACCCCTGCTTCTCTGCAATCACATCCGTCTGATCCTTTTGCTGCATGTTCATAGGTCCTCTAGACCCCAAGTATGGCACCGTAGACACGCTATAGTCCTCGATCTCCCTCGAAGGCTTATAAACTGCCAGTGTCGCCTCTCCAACCTCTTTTCTTGCCGCCTGCAGCTCTCGCTTAAACAAGGGCTCGTACGACTCCATCTCTTTAGACCAGCCGCGTATCCTTTCCAGCTCCTCCGCCGCAGTCGCCGCGCCCAGGGGTGCATCGCCCCGCGAGCGCCGCATTTCCCTATACATGTCCGCGCAAACTCGAACAAGCAATTTGTCGAGCGCAAAGCGCAGCTGGGGCGCCGACTGGCAGAAGTCCATGCTAGCCTTGAGGTACGCCTTGCGCGTCTCAAATACAGCAAAGGCGTCCTCGCGCAGAGCACTCGGCTCTTTGGTCTTGTTTTGGCTCACGTAGCGAGCAAGTGTCGTGTCGAACGTTTTCTGGGCAGCCTCCAATGCTCGCCGAGCCTCTTTGAATGTGCGAAGTTCACCATTGACGAAGTTGCGGATGGGCTCGACGCTGACGGGCTCGAGTCGCCGAACCGTGGCCATCACCCCGGTCCACCAGTCACGGGCACCATCGCCGGCCCGTCGGAGGGCTAGGAACGTATAGTCGGTGTCAATGATGGCGTCGGCTTGGGCGGTTGCATTGACGGGTGGCGGCGCAATCTTTTGGAGGTAGGCGTGAATGCTGTCCTCGAGTGCGAGCAGGTCGTTGACCACCTTGGACGTGCTGCGGATGTAGTTGTCGAGCCATCGCTCGATTACGTCAAGGTTTTCGGAGAAGTGGACGGTAGAGGCTCGGAATGTCGGAGAATCGAGAGCGGCTTCGTTGAGGCTCACGGGGTTGGGAGCGCCAGGCCGTAGCTTCTTGGTCAGGGGTAGTTGCGACTGCGTTGTAGACGAAGGGCCCTGGGTAGAACCAGATGCCGGCTGCGTTGGTTGCGGTTTGCTCGGAGCCGCGGCGGCCGGCGGCAGGACGGGGAATGCCGTGGTATCGGACATGATTTGTGGTATTCTGGCGAACTCAAAGGGTATAATCGGCGGCTGCTGTCCACAATTATGACGATCTCGTCCCGTCTGTCCCGTCGGCACCTTGTAACAAGGGCAGGCAGGGCAGCACAAAGGCTCGGGGAGGCGGGTTGCACAGTCGCAATCGAGGTGCGAGAACCTTTCTGGCAGCTGGACCGAGTCTTTGACGGTAACAATGGTGGTGGCGTATTAGAAAACTACTCTCGGTAGCACCATCCATAAAAATCCCGTTTGATATCTTGTGATCTATTCGGCTTCTCCTCTCATTATCGATTAGTAGGTTTGCTAAAAAGCCAGTCGTTACAGTTGGCGCAAAGGGTGGTGCAGTTAGTTGGTTGTGGTGGAGTTCTTGTTGGAAGAAAGTTGGTGGTGGTGACGGGATGGACGTCAATGTAAAAGGAGACAAGGCGGGATCTGGGCAGTATCAGCTCGTCCTCCTCAGCAATACTTTTAGCACACCGTCATTCAGCTGTCGTGGAGACTGGGTAGGTTCACTTCCACTTCCAGGTCGCTACACTACCTAGGTAGTGCCCGCCTGTACTACCACAGCCTGGACCGCTGCAAACGCAATGACGTTGTACACTAAACGGGACGGGACCGAGTGGTCGCTGGCCACGCAGCCGTTTCAGGCTGGGTCGGGTACGATGGACTGGAAGAAATGGCAATTCGCACTGGGGTACCTCTACACTACCTAGGTGAGTGACGGCCCGAAGACTGGGCTGCAGTGAACTGGAATCTGCTGATCCCCTGAATCGAAGCTTCCCACCGGCTGCCACGCATTCTTCCGTTCCGCGTATGGATCCGCCGACCTCCATGCCCTGGGCTGGGCTGGCTTTCAGGGCCGGTGGACTCTACCCTAACAATGAACCTAACGAAACCCCATTAGCCCTGTGGCTTGGCTTGCAGAACCCATGGAACTCCGCTATTTAGTGGACAAGGCACGCCCTGGCAGCGCACCCGACGCTAACGGAATGATTCTCATTTCAATGTCGGGCAGCCTGGCTCCGCTCATCGTTAACAACAACACACGGGAATGCGTGGGCGAAATCGGACACGAGACCGAAGATTCTTCGCGAGGATGAATCGACGGAAGTGAAAACGAGAATTTGGAGACTTTTGCAAATTGGCACTGACTGCACTACCAAAATGATCAAGTGAAAACACTTGGGAATCTTTGTTCGCAAGTACTAGACAGACCCGGTTTGATAACCGAGCAATACGGGACCTTATCCATGCCTCCCATTCATACAATGAAATTCCTCATTTGTAACAGCCTCCTCCTAATCATACATCACGAACGGGACTCATAAGTGCAATCCCCAGGTAATTGAGGGTCCCGCTTCCCGCAGTCGCCATGCCCCAATCGCATTACCGCACTTTCCGACCTTCCGCTCTATCGATGTTCTACTGGCTATTCTCCATCACCACATCTTCCTCCTCTCCTTGTTGCTGCCATGACTTCCTCGCCATCGGTGATACTTGAGTCCCGGAATCTGCCTCAAACTGGTCGGGAAGGGCATATGTCTTGTAGGCCGTTCTGTCGCGTCCTAGTAAACAGACCCTAGCAGGAAGCTCGCCCCTGGTTTTGCTCGCTTGTTGGACTTCCATCTGGATGGGCATAAAGCCAACCGCGTCAAAGAAAAGTGGAACATACGGCACTTCTGGACCTCCTATATCGATTGCTTGGGGCCTCTCTCCTACTTCGTATGCTGAGTAGGTTAGGTTGGGTGACTGATACCCGATCCTCACCAGTGCAGGGCTTTGCTCATCTGACATGGGAGTTAGCTTCATCTTCTCCGGTCTGGTTTTGTCTTTGCTAATAATTCCAAGTCGACTGACCTTTGAGTTGGCTTAGCACGAGCAAAGACTCGTCGTCCCAGAACTTGATATCAACCACGCTGGCCCCGTTGGGAAGGACCAGACTACATGCACTGCTAGAGGCTGTGCCGCTAACGCCGTTGGCGACCGGAATCGCGGTTCGTACAATGAAGACTACATCCAGTCTTAGCTAAATGCTCGACGATGCCATAAAAGGGAGACATACTCTTGTTCTTGTCACTTTCCGGTACTGTAGCAACAAATATAAGGACTCCAGACTCAGCCTGAAGTTTCGCGTTAGCAATCAAGTGCTCGGGGAGAAGTGAACTGCATAACATGACTTACCGCACTAGATCGAGAACACAGATGAATATCATGCCTCCATATCCTCTCGCCAGTAGATATCTCCACAGCCTCGTTGAAGCGCACGCTTCGTTTCTCTGCTTCAGCAATCTCCTTGAATACAATAGCCGACTTGCTAGTGAGATGGTCCACCAACTGATCGACTTGAGGTAACGCCTTGTAATAAGGCTCACCACGCTCCTGGTACTTCAGCTGCTGATCAACCAGTTCCAGAAGAGATGTGCCATCGCTCTTGTCAACAACTCTCCAGTCCTTCTCGCGCTCTTCCGCGGTAACATCACCAAGATACACAGCCAAGGGACTGCCCATCAAATATCGTTGGATATACGTCAAGACCTTGACGTTGTCCATAGTCGCCTCTTTCTCGGTCAACTCCTCAGCAGCTGCCAATGACGAAGCCAGTTTATCGATTTCCATTCGAAGCCATGACGAAAAGCAAGTGAAGTGGTCCAGCTCGTCCATGACCGCCAGTAGGATCTTGTACGAGACCAAGGTCAGCGCCGCGACCATGTCCAACAGCTTCTCGATCTGCGCGGCGTTAAAGCCGATGTTCTCACGCGAGCCGTGGAAACGAGCGAGGCCTAGGAGCCGGCTGAGCACGATGCCGCACCTCTCGAGCGCAGGCAAGAAGTTCTCATGGACGAGGCTTCTGAGATTTTGCAGGCCGCTTACAACTGCTTTATCCCAACGCTTGTGTCCCTAAATACTTGTCAGTCCTATGGCACTCTTCACATCTCCCTACTCAACTTACTCTCTCGGCTAGGCTGTCGACAAGCCACTCCTTCACCAGAGGAAACACATGTCCTGTTGCAACTGTGTGATACAATGCCTGGACTATGGTCACCGGCCCCTTGGGACTCCTCTCTAGGTCCTCTTGAACACCACGTAGAAAACGCCCAGGAAGCTCTCTTGTCGATTTCCACTCACTAACCATGTGTGACTGTGCCTGCTTCAGATACCGAAGGAGATTCTGAAGTGTTGTCGTGTTCGACGCCAACAAAGACAGGTTGATAGGCGATTTGTGTACAAAAGTGAGGTCCATCGGAACAAGAAAAAGGGATGTCGGACTACCCTCCTTGGGTCTTAGGAGGAGTGCGTGAGTAGGCACTTTATGATGGGAACTATGACCGCAAAGCTGGAAAGGACCCTCGTTTGAGGCGGGTCCTCTGGCCGTATGCGGTACATGTTGAAAGGTTCCAATGACAAATGAATCGTAGATGCTGAGATGAATGCCTCCGTCGGCTGTGCCGGTGATCATGACATGTACATTGTCCGAGTCCTCGGGCTGGTAAGGGCGGAACACGAACTCGAGTGATGCCGCGGTAGAGAAAACAAACATATCGTCCCTATAGCCATGTCAGTTACACCATCACTTTTTTAGGTTTGTCTCCCGGCACTGCAAGCTCATGGGTCCTGTACACATACCCGATGCCTCCCGACAAAGGAAGAGGACTAATTTTGGGGAGAGCAGTCTCGATTTCCAGAAAAGTCAACTCATGAGGGAGGTCCAGAACATGCTTCTTCTCATCGAGCATGAGATCCCGCCACGGCAAGTCGGGGAGGTCATTATGCTTCCTGGCACGCGACTTCCTACCAGTTTCGTTTTTGGCCCAGGCGATGAACTCAATCTTAGAAGGCTTTCCACCATGACCTGCCACGCGGATGTGATGCACGGCTTTGTTGCTTTCCAAGCCGATCAACCTCACCACGCCGTCACTCCAGCCGGCAGCTAAGAATTGGCCTGCGAATTCCCTGTAAGACAGTGGTTTCCCTCAACAGCCATCGGAAGATCTTCACTTACCATCCTCTTTCCACTTGATTGCATCAACCTTCTGGTTTCGTTCTGTATGCTTCGAGACCAACTGATTGCTGCCACGCCAGACATAGATCGTGTTACCGTCGCCGACCGTGGCTGTCAAGTCGATCACGGGATTGCATACGATTTGCTTGCCTGAGACTGGCACACTCAAGGCGCTTGAACTGAATAGCTGAAGCTGCCCATTTGGGGACATTTTGTAGGATCCGTTGGTGACTTTCAGTTGGATGATGTTATTTGGACGTGGAAAGCAGCGGCTAAGTGGTTCCAGCCTTCAACTCCGGGACGCAAGATTTTGATTTGAATGACACGCGCAAGTCCATAACTTGGCAAGTCGGTTTGTATGTTTGGGGGATTTCGGTTTTGGTTTGCTAGACCTACAGCTTCACTTGCCTCGGCGTGATGTTGTTGTTGTTGTTGCTGCTGTTCTGCGATTCAGTCGTGTGGTCTCGTCCTGCCTGTTGATTCAAAACACAGTGCAGATAGAGCAGTTGCCACAGTAATAGAAATACTGTGCAGGGGCATCCGTACTGTGTAGGTATGACCTTTACAAGCTTACCTAGCGAACTACACACATCGACATCAATTACCATACTCTGTGCTTACAACAGCGATGATTGAGTTGGATAGCTCTTTGCGTAGATAGGCTTCTTTCTATATGGTACTGGATCATGAGGGTATCCATCCCCTTAAAAATGCGTAGGGCTCGTAGCTTACATGTTACTTTCAAGGATCCCGGGAGCGTCAAAAACCTCTTGTTCAAAAAGTCAAGTATGACCTTGGGTATCAACGGAAGAAAAGGAATGACAGCTCGAGCACCCACTGGCGCGGACCATGTACAACAGTATTCATTATAAAGGGAGTTGGACAACTCGGTTGCTTCCCATACATTACTCTAATTCTGGTGTGGAAGATGATGATCGAGACGCCTGGCCGGCATGCTACGGTCGCCCTTTTTTGGTTCTGCTCAAAACAATGACAACAAACCCTACTCAATGAGGAACTTGTCGGCCACCGATCTGATGTCCTTGGAAAACGAAACCTCTTCACCTTCATCCACCAGCTCAACAGATTGAACCTAGAATGTGTCAGTTGTTCCGTCTTTACCCGTTTTTCTGACATGAGGGGGCGACATCTTACATCAACCTCCACGAACGGCCACGACTTGGAGAACCGTACTTGCATCGGGAAGAACTCGTTCTCGTCATCGGTCTGCGCCTCAAACTCGAATGATCCGCTGGCGTTCTCCTCGCTTACGGTGCCTATCGACCACTCTAGACTGTCACCAGACACCTCATACACAGCGTCGAAGCTAGACACCTGAGGCTCTGCGCTCGTGTAGGGGATGACGACAGTAACGTCCTTGAGGGTATCTCCGCCAGTGAGCTCGTACTCGACCGTCAATGTGCTGTTGCCATCCGAGCCCTTGTTGACCCAAACGGTGAAGCTGATTGGTAGTGCGCTGGTGTCGTCGACTCTGGGACTGGCCCGCCACCTTAGAACTCCGACAGAGTTGTTAAGGGGGAAACCCTTTGTGATTTGAGACAACTGGATAGCCTGGGAGCTATTGAAGACATTCTTATCGACGTTCGGGTGAGTGCGGAACTGGGCGCCGTGGGTGGGTGTGGCGCTGAGGTTGAGCTTGATCCTTGAAAGCGATGGGTCGGAGACGCGAAGCTGGAGGTCACCGCTGACCGAGAGGGATTCGAGGGCACCATCTCTCGACAGCTTGGCACTGATTGCCTCGTTGATAAGGACGTGAATAGCATCCCTGTCGAGTGTCGAAGAGACTCTGGAAGCAGCAGGCTCTGCGGCAGCTGCCGGCGCGGCTACCGGAACAAGGGGCGCTTCCTCGGCCTCGTGTCCAAGATCCCCCTTCACGCGCTCGAAAATATCCGTATTCTTGGACTTCTTGCCCAACTGCATACCTTTGCCCTTTGGCGCATTGAACCTAGAAGAATGTGAGCTTGCAGGCCAGCCTGAAAAGAAGAGGGACTAACACATACTTGACCTTGTTCTTCTCGGCTTCGTACGTATCATAGGACTCGGTGACAGCAGGTCGCACCGGCGGGGTGTATGTGGGATATACCGGCGTCCGGGGTACCGCGGACCGACCAGTTCTGGCCGACTCCTTGCGCTGCATCTCCAACTGCTTGGCTTTCCTCTTGCGCTCTTCGGTGGCCTCCAGCTCCTTGTTGCGGGCAATGATTTCCTGAATGCGCTCCTCGTGGCTTTCCATCTCGAGGAAGGTCTTGATCTGGCTGATGGTGAGGTTCTCCCGGTAACCGAGAGTCACCAGCTCATCGAAGGCGCTGAGCAGTTCGTAGGCATTTCGGAGGATTTCGCGCTCGTCAAGGCTCTTGCAGGTGCTGGTGACAACCTGGGCAAAAAGGTGGAGCGAGTCGATGTCCTGAAGGATGTTGGACTGCTTGTTGGTGATGAGGACCATGTACAGCTCGTCCAGGGGCTGGTAGACGAATCGGACATTGTCTTGCTCGACAATGGTGTGCTGAGTACCCGAGTCGGCGGCCTTGGGGAACGAGGCGAGGAGAGCTTCGATGCGGGAGCGCTTGATGTCGTTGAAGGCGCGGGCTAAGACGGCCTTGCCGCCGCGGGTGCAGATGGAGGCAGCGAGGACAACCTGACATGTTCCGTCAATCGCTTCTTCCCACCAGGAGACAGGGATGGATGAGTTACCATTTTGACAGCAGTAAACAACAACCACGACTACTGACTCGAAGGGCGCTTCGTGGTAGTGCAGGGAGCTTTGGGATGCGTTGGAGGTAAGTCGTGAGCTTCACCTCCTGAAAGTTGTCGTGGACGGGAAGGTTGATGTGGTCTTTCCGTTGCCGTGCTGAGGTGTGCTGTCGGTCAGGTCCAATTGAACTGAAGGTGCCATCTGGAGGGACCCAGCGGGCAGCGATAGGTAGAGGTACCTGGACGGCAGCTTCACTGCAGCGTCAGGGCAGTCGGGTTCAGGCGGGCCAGGGCAACCTACTGCGTACACGGTGGCAGCGTCCTGGCCGGCCGACGAGGGGCTGCCAGCTGGCAAAAGAAATCCAGGGGCACACCATAGATACAAGTACAGTAGGTAGGTACCTCTAGGCACCCACAGGGCCCGCTAAACTCCATGCGGCACTTGCTTAGGTTCAGTTTCCTTCCTATGATCAATTCTGCGAATTTCACCGTTGTCCACACACTGCGGCAAAACCAACAACTGCACCTCTTTCTTCAACACGCACAACAGACGGCCCCGTGTGTCGAAATTTCACGATTTCCATTTCCATCCAAACCATCGCCTACCTCGAAAAACCATCCGCCATCGAGAAACTTGTTTCTCAATCGCGTCAAAGCATTGCCCAGCCAATACGAGTCTCGATTACGGATCATCAAATACCTACGCTACCTTTGTGACACGCCTCGTCATCAAGAGCTTACTCGACTCCGTTGCACTTCACCCACCTCCCAGCTCCGCCGCTCCGTGAAAGTGAGGCATCCCGATTATCTGCCTGCCGCGTTTCAGCATTCCATACCTCGATTCGATGTGCACTTTTGCCCAGAACATCCGCCCCAGAACTCTTAACAGCGGTTAAATCGTGTTGTCGGATTCCGCCAGTCCACGTGTCGCCTCACATCCCTTCACCGTTTCATTTTGCGCCCCAGAAGCGCCGTTGTTTGTCGGGCGTTCTTTGTCGAGTGCGGGGTTGCCCATTCTCAGCCATAACTCCAGAACCCGTGGTCTCTATATGCCCTACGGCTTCGCTTCCAAGAAGAAGTCACAGCCTTTCAGTCCAAGACATCCACCGAAACCCATCGCCAAGCTTGGGGTTTTGACCAGTGCACCAATTTTCTACGTCTTCGCTTCTTTCATGACGCTTGCTGGACGTACAATTTCTTGACAACGGCAATACGTCGCACCTTCTTAGAAACTTCGTGGAAGTTTTGCGTCATTTTCCAAATTTTCGTTCTTGATCCAACTCACTCGTCTGTGGCGCGTGTTTTGATTGACCCGCCAACCGCCAATCATCATGGAGCAAGTTAGCTTCGACGTTCGTGCCGAGGCGGGGAAGGCGGTATTTGACGATGACTTGATGCTAGATGCCGGCATGCCAGCCGACGAGCTTGTCTTAGAACTCGACGACCTACATGACAAGGAAGATGAGTACCAGGCGATCGATCTTGATGCCCAACCCGCCACAGCGGATGTTGAATTTGCTGTCGATGACCTCGAGGCTCAGCATAATACCAACGATGAGCAAGCAGAGGCGGCAGGCGGCGTCGAGCAAGATGCTCAGGATGTCTCCATGGCATACAATGACGAGATAGGTTATGAAGAGGAGGAGGGCGTTGCAGAAGAGGCTGTTACTGAACACGAGCCCGAAGATACCACTATATCAAAAGCGCCGTCTGCAAATGACGAGAATCCAGATCTACGTGAATTGGAACAGGAAGCCCAGGACGTCCAGATTGATCTTGCTGAGTCCAAATTGGGCGACGATGCGGAAGAGCAGCCGATCGGGCGTGAGGCCGAGACAAAGAACCCTGTTGATCAGGAGGCTACTGAACAAGTTGCCGAGACCGATGTCGGTCTGGACGTCGGTGGTGTTGCAGCTACCAACCCTCTGGATACAGCTGTCTCGGGAGCTGAACAAGCGGGCGAGGCCGTGAGCGAGGATCGCCAGCTCGAGGAAAGCCAGATTGACCATGACGAGGCCATTGTTGATGATGCTGCATTCAGCATCACAGATATTACAGTCCAGTATGATGGTGGCAGTTATGCCCTCTTTGGGAACTCGGACATGGATCCTGAGACCTACTTTCTTACCGATACTGAGATCGCAACCGCACCGTTGTCGGAATTACTTGCATCTATCCGTTCTGTCATTGCCTCGGAGTTAACACCCGGAGAAGAACTGGTCATCGTTATTGACTCACTTGATTTGAACTTTGGCGAAAGGTCCAGTAAAGACTTTTTGCAGCGCAGCTTTCATCAGATCATTTACTGCTACAATGTCCTTCTAGCTAAAGGAATCGTCACAGAGACATCCCTAACGCTCAATCTTTTGGTCCGTCCGGACCCCGAGGGCCGGTTCCTGGACTTGCTCGAGGAGGCAGGCATCTGGAGCGGAGCAGACTACTCTCCCGATTACTCAGATGCCTCCGGGGAGGATGAATATCTGGATGACGATCAGGACATTGAAGATTATGATGACAATGACAACGAAGGCCTCGAAAATGATGGTGATCATGAGGATGGCCAGGATGCTGAATTTGATGACCAAGAGCATCGAGACGAGGAAGGCCAGCAAGATCAAGACCAAGAAGAGAAGGAAGATAACGAAGAGCCAGAGGTCATTGAGCTCACCGAGAATATCGAAGTTGCAGAGGATATCGAGGGTACTGAAGACGTCGAAGTCAGCGTGAATGTAGCCGAGGTTAGGGATGTTACCGTCTCGGCTGGAGACATCCAGAAGGAAGCATCAGAGGAACACACGGAACGTCAGGTCACCGAGGATGTCCTTGCGAATGAGTGTCATACTGAGCAATTCTCGCTAGCAGACAACATCGATCAAGCTGCCCAAGCAGAGCCATCTGCAGAGATTAACGGGTCAAGTCACTTTGATGCCAGTGGAACCTCTCATGGCCCGGCAGGCATCGTTGATGTCAAGCATGAGATGGACGGTGATCGGGGAGAATTTCAGCCCAGCCTTGAGGGGACGAGCAGTGATCTGGAGCTTGCTCCTGAAACGAAGTCTGCTACGGACGAACCTCAGCCGGAAAACGGTGATCATACCGAAATTATCAACGAGGAGAAAGAGGAGGAGGTTTATGATGAGGATGAGTACATCGAGCATCATGAAGAGGCCGAGGCCGAGGAGCAAGACGATCATGAAATTGATCGTACAGTGGGTGCGGAGGAGCTTGGTGATGACTTGACACTCAGACAGACGTTGGATGACGGCAACTTCTCGCTCGATATCACGGAGGGGTCTACTGAAGGTAACGCAGTGCTCGGCCGTGACGACAATCGAACTGGTAAATACCCTTTTCTTTTTTCCTCACCCACACACAACCCCAGCACACACGGCCACATGGTCGTTTTGCACACAGGCGAAGCCAAGGATGACGATCTCATTGACTACACGGATGACGAAGGCCCAAACTATGCCATGCCTGGTCTGAAACGGAAGTCCGTGTTCTCCGACCTAGTTTTCGGGGGAAAAGAAATGAGGTCCGAACAAACAGATGGGACAATGCCGCCGCTCCATAGCAAGCCCTCGGACAACGTATCCGGCGGAAGCCAACTTGCAGTTGAACTGCGACCCAACCAGCACTGCGGTCTTGCAACGCTATCTCCTTTCCGCTCCGACTCACCTTGCATCAAGAACTCCAACAGCCCCGTCAACTTCTCTGCACCCCACCGAAGCAGTGGCAGTCGTTTTCATTCTCACAAAGACTCCGATTTAATCGTCACCTTCTCTACCTACAATGTTGCTGACATGCCCTATCAAGGAAACAACGAAAATAGTACTTCGCGCAATCCCGACTCCACCGCCATGCAGGAGCAGTACACTGACGACGGCCCTAACGCGGACGAATATACTGAGGTAGAAAACGCGATCGACATCGAGTACACCCATGAGACATCGCATCTCACAGTCAACACCGCCGACCCCAAGGACCAGACCGAAGAAGGTGCTCAGGAGTTTACAACCGAAGAATCGGCCAACCGCACGAGCACAACCAATACCATGAGCGGCGACGAGATTGACTACGAAGAGAACGAGGAACAGGATGTATCGTTCGAAACAGAAGGTCAAATCCATGAGTTCAGCAACGCTCAAGATGACGACGAAATCGGATGGGGAGATGATGGAGAGGAGGACAACAATGATTTTACACAGCAGACTACAACTTCTCAAGAACAACCGCCCCTCACAGCAAAGAGAGGTCGGACTGATGACCTGGATGAGGAAGCCGAAGAGGCCGGTAAGTTCAACGAAGAATCCGCACGGGAAAACATCTTGCTAATCAGGACTATAGATGTCAAGCGTCGTCGGACCTAATCGGCCAAACTCTGGCCTCGAATATAGCATCACCCCAACATCTCCCTGCCCCTACGTTCAGTCTTCCCAGCCCCATTTTCCCCTTCTCCTCCCCTTCCTCTCTAACCGCTGTGGATCAGTCTTGTATTTTGTGAGTTGCTCTTGATGTTCTTGGTTGTTCCTGTTCGAAGAACCGACCATGAATGTGCGCTGAGAGAAGCTTTAAGCTTCAAGAATGGTAAGGTAAGTTGCAACGGATCGGCCGTACTCGATGGGGCAAGTCGTGTCCCCATACTTCATTACTCTTCACCCGATCGGCAATACTTAACACCAGGATTCGCGACAACGACCTCGAGAGCGCAGCCCACCTTCAGCCTGCATACAGCGGGCATTAACAGTCGAAAATTATGGGACGGCCTGGGGGACATGTCGCCCGAAGAAGCGCACTTTTGCTGAACAAACCAAAGTACATGGGGTATCTCAGGGATTGCTGGTTATCTTTGCAATCTTAAACTGCATACTTGGGGCTTTTCTCTCCGAGGTCCTTTAGCATATTTTATGGTGTATACTTCCGTCTGTACTATAGTCTTTGTTGGCGTTTGGTAGAACGGTGGTGGGACACGGCTAGACTATCTTTAGGAGCCCTCGAGGCTTCAGAGGTGCATTTGAATTTGGTGGATATATCCGGGTAACATGTGGTCATAGCAGTCCAGACTATGCAACATGTGGTTGGAGCGGGGTTTTTAACGAGGTATGTAGAGCTTTTCTGTTTGAGGTGGCGCATTCGGTTTGGGATGGGTGGATACGGGTTCTGCAAAACCAAAATAGGCGTTGAGAAAAGATAGCGAAGGCGAACCACGTAAGGAAAATCGGATACTTGCTTGTAGTTGGGGGTCAGTTATCAGTTTAGATGGGGATGTGGATGAACATTGAGTCTTCTAATATCCCAATGGCAGAGAGTGATCAAAGCCAAAATGCTAGATGAACCTGGACACAAGGCCGTGACTGTCGATCTGGCCACGTTGTGGTGGAAGTAGGAAGCCTCAAACACACGCAGCTCTCAGTGAGAGGACTCCACAGCATTCGTAATGGTTTGCTTCGCCACAACCGGACCTCAATTGTAAATTATTTTGCATTTCCTGGCAACATAAGCTTCGAAGATGCGTATTGCATGCTTTGCCAGGTTAATACGTAGCAGTTGATGACAACCAATACCAAAAACAAAATTACCCTTTCTTCGCATATTGACATCGGTGGTTGATTGAGAAACCCCTTTCCAGGAGACCGCGAGGACGACGGGACGGAATCTTATCAAATCGCTTCTCCCCGTAACGGATCGAGGTTTAACTTCACACTAGTGTGAACCCATTGCTTCTGTTATGGCGATCAGTTACCGACTATGTGTAGGTTATGCGACTAGCCATTTTGTTCGACTGCAGGTAATTGCTGTGACACGCACGGTGATGTGATCGATGGAGGCTTCCCGCGGCCTGCGTCGGGCCCCGTCGGCGTGGGTTTTTGAGAGAAGCGGATAACAATGGAGACGCGGGACGGAGGGCAGCGGAGGAAGAGTGTGTTTCGATGAATGCACATGTTCCGGCGCTTCCAGAGTCACGTTTCAACTTGGGCCGCTTATAAAGCTCAGGTCATCTGGATTTTGTTTCTTTCGTAGGTATGCGGATGGAACATCCAGAGCGTTTACTGGAGAAGTACATCATCGGCATCTCAGTGCGTAGGTACCATACCACAGGGGTTTTGAAGCATCGGAGATAGAATTTAAAAAAAAAAAAAAAAAAAAAAAAAAAAAAAAAAAAGTGCCCCTATCTCATACACACATACCAGCATGTTTAGACTCTCCAACTATACCTCGAGGTATGCCAGGCACAGGGAATGAAGTCACCAAGACTAAAATAAAAGTGCGGGGCAATGACCCTTTCGGGCCTACAACAACCAAATTTGGAAAGGTCAATGGAAGGTCAGACACACTCGCAGCGAATCCACCCTGATGTCGAGGAACAAGGGAAGGAATGCTCCCGAGCTTAACACCAACGCAGTTCAACTTCGTTCCATCCCTTGAGTCGAGTACCAGAATAGGGTCCACCTGCTGGAGGACAAATAAAGGAAGGCGCCGGACGGGCAGCACGGACGAGGCTACGAAAATATCCTTCTACATTCGAACTGCAGGTCGCGCTGCGCATGGGAAATCCCAAGTGACTGTGATGGCCGAGGCTGACCAGCGTGTTCGTCTGATACAGCCATCGCCAATACTTTTTACAAGGTGACTGTACACACGCGTTCGTCGGCAAACATTAACTTGTTTTCAAGTAGCGTGCTCGGACAGCAGCATGCCCTGGACACCCAGACATTTCACATCTTAAGCACGTACGTACATACTTGTAGATATGCAAGGAAGCAAGTGGTCCTGGCCCAGCTCGGGCGCTTTGGGATGGGTTCTTGACTGGCTGACTAACAGGTACGGGCGCCCTCCCAGTCTTGAGAGTGACCAGGTTGCCATACTTATATCCAGGGGTTCGACCACATCTCCGACAGGGGTGCCGAATCCACGCCTCTTGTGATTCTTGAAACGTTTTGGCTCCATGGTTTCTCCCTCCACCACTGGCTCGACACTGCACCCAGACACTGCACTTGGCCTCACCACAGCGCCGACGCACCCATCGACAGCGACCACAACCCCCAGGAACACACAGCAACAGAAACAGGTGCCCCTCGAATTGAAACCACCTGGCCCGCTGCCGTGACACTGGACAGTGCTACGGATTTTCCTAGCACAATTCATCAAACGCTACGACCTTCACTTGCCTTTATACCTGGGCCGCCCACGTACCCTGCGCGCTAAAACACCGTTCGAAGAACCGGAGATTCCCCAACAGCAACCTTGCCTCAGGGCACCACTGAGGAGGCACCACCACCGCCGCCACCACCAACGTCCAAAACTCCAAGACGCACGACGACACCTTGCCTTACACAACCGATTTCGAACGAGCGAAATCACCCTGACCTGACCTTAGGGAGGGCCTGCAAAACAGACACACACAGCTTGACAACTCTCGCCGTCGTCGCTCTTTACACGTACCGATTGCCCCCATCCGTTACCATTGTCTGCCGTTCGCTTCCCGGCGCGTAGCGGATGCATCCGAACCTCACGACGACCAACTAAGCCTCGGAATTCCTTTCTCTTCGTAAACCTCGCCCGGCGCGAGTCCCGATTTTGCTCTCTATTCGAACTTGGGAGAGACCAACAGCCACCACGGCTAGCTTACGAACTACTGTGCAGCGCAATTTTCAGCTGTCGTTACACTCGTTTGATTCAAGATGTCGTGGATGTTGGAAGAAAAGTAGGCCAGAGCAACAGCCTCCCCATTACAGCCAGGACCTGGGTTCCGGTCGAGAAGAGATCATTCATACTGATGGATTTGTGGACAGGTATATCGGTCTGGCGCTAGCCATGACGTCGAGTTTAGCAATTGGTATGCTTGCATATTCCCCAGATAACGTTCAGGGACAATGGCCTCTAACATACTCCACCACGCAGGCACGAGTTTCGTGATCACAAAGAAGGTACCGTACCAGCATCTCGTCTGCTCCGGCCACACTTAACCTTGCCCCGGCTGCGATTACCAGATACATAGCGAGAGAACATGCCGGTGCTAACACCAGCTTCTTGTAGGGATTGAATCAAGCAGAAGAGAGACACGGCTTCGAAGGAGATGGCTACGTATACCTCAAGAATCCCATGTGGTGGGCGGGAATTGGATGCAGTATGGAATACCCACAACCAAAAATTACGGTTTTTCTAGAGACACCAAAAGGGCTAACATTTTTTCCCCCCCTATAGTGGTTGCTGGCGAGATTTGCAACTTTGCGGCATACGCATTTGCTCCAGCCATTCTGGTCACTCCACTAGGTGCGCTGGCGGTGCTAATAGGAGCTGTACTGGGATCGTACTTCCTCAACGAAGAGCTTGGAACCTTGGGCAAGTTGGGAAGCGCCATCTGTCTCATCGGCGCAGTCATCATCGTCCTCCATGCTCCCCCTGACGAGGATATCCAGACGATCGACCAAATTCTCAACTATGCGATCCAGCCGGGTATGTCTTGGCTCCTGATCTCGGATTCGCTTCACAGTGCCTAGGCTAACTGAATTTACCAGGGTTTCTCCTTTACTCGGCTCTGGTATGTGGCTTTGCCGGGTTCATGATCTACAGGGTCGCTCCGGTCTACGGCAAGAAAAACCCCCTCGTCTATCTTAGTATTTGCTCCACCGTGGGTTCGATATCGGTCATGGCTGTCAAGGCCTTTGGCATTGCGCTCAAGTTGACCTTCGCGGGCAACAACCAATTCACCCATCCGTCGACCTATGTCTTTATGATCATCACCGCCGTCTGCATTCTGACGCAGATGAACTACTTCAACAAAGCACTCAGCCAATTCCCTACCAATATGTAGGTGTTGAAGGTCCAAGATCTGGTAAACCACTGGGGATTCAGCTAACATACATCTGTAGCGTCAACCCTTTGTACTACGTCACATTCACCACCGCTACCCTTTGCGCCTCGTTCATCCTCTTCAAGGGCTTCAACACTACTGAGCCTGTCGCCACCCTCTCGCTTCTTTGTGGTTTCCTGGTCACTTTTACCGGAGTCTACCTGCTCAATCTAAGCCGCGGCGATCCGGATGGCACTAAGCACCTTGCACGACGGAGTCGCGGCGATGCCACTGGTACCGACATGATCTCAGGTCTGCAAACCCGCATGAGTATGGAGAGACGGCGCTCACTGGGACGTATGAGCACAGGCAGCAACCGCGACCGCGACAGTCTTATGAGGGCTTACGACGAAGAAGAGGCGCTGGGGCTGGCCGATCTTGCCGAGGATTCAGAGGAGGAGGATGACGACCCCCGCTCGCCCATGATCGGCAGCTTCAGACACAGCAACGGAGGCCCAGTCAATGGAAACACAACGACGACATCAACAACACAAGGGGGTCGTCTCGCCCCTAACGGGAAAAAACACGCGGTCGGCGATTCAATAGAGATGCAAAACAGGAAAAAGTCTGGAGAGAGATGAATACGATACCCCGATAACACAAAGCCGAGAAAAGGTCTTTTTTAACCCTTTCCTTTTTCCTTGTTTTCTTCTCTCTCCTGTTTTACTTCGCATATTCTTCTTCATCACGTACAATAGACCGACTAGGCTATTTGGGGGCCTCAAGGGGGGCATGTCGGTTGTAGCATTTTTCTGTTAAACGTTCGCCGGTCTACAAAGGGAGAGGCGGGCAAGCAAGGCATGGGCTCAAGGCGCAGTCCAGATCGTTATGTACCAAACCATTCTACCTACGCTATCTACTTTCCCAGATGCACGCCTAGCCTTTAGTGCAACGGACGGGAAGTTCACGTTCCACTCTACCACGATGTCGAGCGCGAGAAACAGAAAAATAACGGTGGGAATCGGTGTATGGGCCCCACCACCAAGTTTGACCGAACTTGCCTAATCCGAGACCGCAGTCTCGAGGTCTGCATCAAGGAGAGTTCCCTCTTCTGAAGGGATAGTTGAGGATTTATCTGAGTGTATACCATGAAAGTCTTCAGGGTAAACGAAGATGTATAAAGAGGGGCGTATAAGTGAAGAAGAACCCGAGGCACCCCCAAAATCTGTAACGAATGGAGCGAATTGATTGTCGATCTATACACACAACACAGCACCTTTCAGACCAAGCAGAGCAAAGACCGGAGATATAGACAACAGATCGAAGTGAGGAGGAGGAGAAGGAGGGAGGGAATTCACAAGGGATTCATTTATATATGGGGACCAAGACAGATGGATGATTGAAACCAATACAACAAGAAAAGTGTTATGCGTGTCCTGACTCTCTTCTTCTTCTCCGTGAGTTAGGTACAACGTGTGAAGTATCTCTACCTTGTTTCTTATTGGTTCCAAGTACGAGCGGGTGCCTTAATGATGTGTTACCCCTTCATAGGATCCCATATTCCCAACTTTTCCGAGTCCTAACTGCCCCTAGACACTATATTCCATTACTGTTATACCTCCAAGTTGTGTATTATTCCCCTCAAACGTCCATATCCTTTTCCTCCCTTTTTAAACAAGGGACTGGTGCCAGAACAAGATCCAGATTACTTGTCTCGAAGTATCTATTTGTTAAGTCTTGAACGATTGAGCAGGAGTCTGTCAGCTTGAATATCCAAAGTCGGTGTAACCGTGTATTTCAAAACAACGTCGGAGCAAGTGAAGACAGAGCTCATTTAGTGTATGTTAACATTCATCAGTCCTCCAGTGTTCGTCAAATGTTCGGTGTGAAGCTACTATGCAAAGACGGGAAATCTTGAACGGTTGGATATTTGCGGGACACTTGAGCTGAGAGTGGCTGATGTTTACCTGCTTACATTCCATGTCCCGATTTAGGCCATGATATCATATCAACAAACCTACGGACGAATTTCTTCACATGCCTCACTTAGATTGGTGCCTATATTCCATTAATAGTCTCCTTCATCACACAAAAGGATATGGCACAATTGGCAATCGCAAAACAAGGCAAGGAAGGAGGGCTTGTTCAGGTATCTTATTTCCCTGGCGAAAGTCAGGAATTTCCCGACGTTGCTGCATTGATCGTGGGGTTACAAAAAACAATTATAATCCCAAGCAACAATCCGTCCGCCATTTCCCCTTTTCGCAAGTCTTAATGCAAATGTGCTATGACCATAGTTGACGCCAAATTGAACCCATCCATTTCCGCAACCCAGTGTTTGTTTGGACTTGCAAGCACATTGAAAAAAGACCCCGCCCAAACCCAGCGGCCTTTACCAGACAATGGAAGTATCGTCCGCGCCGAAATTGAACTCCGCCACAGGAGCGACCTCAGGCTCGTCGAAAGACACAGGCACCTCGATCGAAGGCAAAACCTCATTTGACCCGACCTTGAGGTTATCCTACTCCTCAGCGGCGGGGGCAGCGGCCTCCTCCTCACCGGCCTGCTCCTCCTGGCGGGCAGCCTCAGCGGCAGCCTGGACCTGAGCGGCCTTAGCGCCGTAGTCCTGGCTGATGGGCTGGGTAACGGGCTGCTCCTCCTTGGGCTCGATGATGGTGACGGCGTCAGGGAGAGACTTCTGGGGGCCGGACTTGCCCTCGGGGTCAGAGCCGCGCATGATCTTGACCTTGATACCGAGGACACCCTGGCGAAGGAGAACGTGGCGAGTGGCAGAGTCGATGAAGTCCTTAGCGGGCTGACCGGAGTGGATCATGAAGCCATCGGTGAACTTCATGGACTTGGCGCGAGCAGCGCGGAGCTTGCCGGAAACGACGACCTCGCAACCCTTGGCACCGGACTCCATGATGAAGCGGAGGACACCATAGCAGGCACGACGGACGGCAAGACCGTTGAGAAGCTTGTAGCGGAGGGACTCGCACTGAGCGACGGCGGAGAGACCGCGGTTCTGGACCTTGGCGGCGTAGAGGGAGACAGAGTTCTCGGGGAACTTGAAGCGCTTCTGGATGAGCGAGGTGAGCTCACGGATGCGGCGGCCCTGCTCGCCGAGAACCTCCTGGGTGTGGGTGGCGCGGATGATGATGTCGGTGACGGTCGGGGTAACGCGGACCTCGACACCGGAGTAGCCCTCCTCAGCGAGCTCGCGCTGGAAGAACTCGTTCAGCTCGGCGTAGAAAACGCCATCAGCGACGAACTTTCTGCGCTTGGAACTGTAGACAGAAAGAGAAGCAGTCAGCATCAACGCCGCTTTTGTTGTTTTCCAAGCCACCACTTTCTAAATCCCACCCCGTCGGCTGAATCTGCTGCAACCAGCGGGCAGCATATCTCCCGGCTTCGTGACTGAACGCCTTCGTTTTGCATTTGCACCCCCACAGCAGCAGCAGATCGCACCGACGTGTAGACAGTCGTGAAGACGTGTAGTAGACATGTAGGAGGCTTCCATGCTCTTGGTTTGCTCTGGTTGCTTACATCTGGGTGCCGGGAACAGCCATTTTTGCGATTTGGCTATGAAGGTCCTGAGGGCTTCAATTGTGCTGCTGAGGAGGATGGAGTGGGATACCTTCTCGCGGTGTTCACCGGACTTTTCAAAAAGATGGGGGGAAATTCGACCGGCACAGCTACTTTTTTTGCGAATTCCTTGGTGGGCTGCCCTCTGCCGCTTCTGAGTGGCTGGCTGAGTAGGGTTAACAGCCGCCACGGCTCATCCCGGCTGGCAAGCGGCTGGCAATCCGCACCCAGTCTGCGCGCCCAACGCTAGGTAGGAGCCGCCAAGCGCAACCCAAAAAAGGAGATACGTACAGATCTCACATGTGGGGTTGAGGTGCTTCCTTGCGCTTCCCGTCCCCGTCCAGGCCCAGCCTTGCGCCCAGACCACCTCGTGCACTTCACTTCCTTTGATTGTCAGTCGTTGCTGGCTCGGGCAATTTCTGACACCGGCAGGCACCATGAACGTTCCGTCCTCAGTCGGGTTCGGGGTGGCGCTGATAGTGGGGTGTCCATCGACGTCAATCGTCGCTTCCCCGGTTCCAGAGCGCGTTGCACTCCAGATGCTGACTTTCTGCTTGTTCGCAAATCGCAGTCACTATTCGCATACCCTTGGATTCGGACGGCAGGAGGATTAGCAGCAGAGGTTCTGTAGCTTACAAAGTTACCAGTCCCTGTCGCCTTTAAATACCTGTCCTCCAAATCGATTCCACGTGGACCTCGGGGACAATCTCTTGAAATCCCAACAAGTTCCGCGTGAATCACTTATCGTTGACCGGCACCAGTGACTGCGCGGCGAAGTTCCTCCTTTTCGTTTATATCAGGACACATGTTCCTAATTGGTACATTTTTCTGTTTCCCAGTCCTGCAGTCTGGCACTATTGTACAACTACGATACATCTTAAGCGAAGCAGATTCTATTCTCCCCGTTCCTCTCGCCGCAACCGCATCTGTCAACACGTCTTGCGCTCCTGTCCGGACACATTGGGTCTCGGACGTCCGGTCTCCTACCTCGGCTGCACAGCGCCTCATAGTGCCGGGGTAGTTAGTATTACCTCCCAACATCACGATGGCGGCGCCTCACCTCAAGCACGTATGCTCTCCATCATCTACCTTTCCAACTACGTCTCGTTTTCTTTACTGAACCGAATGCCAGACTTTCGCAAACATCCATGCCTTGCGAGGCGGAAAGCCGGAGCTCGGCGACCTTGCGCTCAGTGACTACCATCTCGTCTTCCGCTTTCCCCCCGAGTCTTTGACTGCCGCAGATCCGAGTCTGAAAAAGAGTGTGAAGCAAGTGTGGTTTGCCTTCCACATTATTTCACAGTGCACCCTACGGCCCACGCCCCCTTCTAGTGGCGTTCCTTCCTCGATACGTATTCGGTTCAGAGATTTTACATATGTTAGCTTCAACTTCGCAGGCGACAAGGAAGCCCGGGAGGCATTCGAGTTCATCAAGTCCAGAACATGCAAGCTAGGAAGCGTCGATAAGCTGCTGGCCTTCAGCTACCGACCTCCACCAAACTCACCCGAAAGTAAAATCAACGGTTGGGACCTATACGATGTCAGAGCCGAGTTCCGCCGGCAAGGGATAAGCGAAAAGTCACGCGAACTGGGATGGAGGATCTCTACGATCAACAAGGACTACTCCTTCTCCCCGACCTATCCGGCCTTGCTTATTGTGCCCTCCAAAATATCCGACGCAACACTGAAGTATGCTGCGAGTTACCGGTCGCGGCAGCGAATACCCACTCTCACCTACCGCCATCCCGTCAACAACTGTACCATTTCACGGTGCTCGCAACCACTTCCCGGCATATCATTCAAACGCAATATTCAGGATGAATCTCTAGTCAGCGCGTGCTTTTCAGCTTCGACGGAGTTTGCAGGCGGCACCTCTCTCGACATGCCAGTTGAAAGCCCGCCCCCGAGTACGGCTGACCTAATGATAGAGAGCGAGAACACGGATGGTTCCATGTCGGATATTCAGAAGGCGGAGGATGAGCTTACTGTTGGTGGCACTATACTTTACGACGGAAAGACTGGCAAGAGACTGATATATGGAGCCCAGCAACAAAACCTGATTGTCGACGCTCGACCAGTGATCAACTCCTACGCGATGCAGGCAATAGGATACGGCACCGAAAACATGGAGCACTACAAATTCGCCAAGAAAGAATACCTGAACATAGACAACATTCACGTCATGCGAGAGTCGCTAGAAAAGGTCATCAGCGCCATCAAGGACGCCGATGTGTCACCTTTCCCACCGAACAAAGAACTCTTGGCCAAGAGTAAATGGCTGAAGCACATAAGCGGTATCTTGTCCGGATCAGCCTTGATTGCACAAAGAGTAGGTATCCAGCACTCCAATGTTCTCATTCACTGTTCCGATGGATGGGATCGCACAAGCCAGCTCAGTGCCCTTTCTCAGCTGATGCTTGATCCCTATTATCGCACTCTCGAAGGCTTCATTGTGCTGGTTGAGAAGGATTGGCTGTCTTTTGGACACATGTTTCACCTTCGGTCAGGGCATCTAAGTCATGAGGACTGGTTTACAGTGGACGGCGATGCACTTGCAGGGACCGCCGTGAAGCCAGGGGAAAATGATGGTCGGGCAGACCATTTTGAGAACGCCATAGCCGGCGCGAAGCGATTTTGGAGCAAAAAAACGGCCAGCGGGAAGGAAGCCGTTACTGATGCGGATGGGACGCCTATCGAGACCGGCGTGGAACCTGCTGTTGCCGAAAATATGGCAACAAGACCCAAGGATATCTCGCCTGTCTTCCACCAGTTCCTCGACGCCACCTACCAGCTCCTCAGGCAACACCCGACTCGCTTCGAGTTTAACGAACGATTCCTGCGCCGCTTATACTACCATGTGTATTCTTGTCAGTACGGTACCTTTTTGTTCAACAACGAGCGCCAGCGCCACGAAGCACGGTTACAAGAACGTACAAGAAGCGTGTGGGCCTACTTTCTGAGCCGGCGCTCGGAGTTCACGAACGAGCAGTACGATGCCACAGTTGACGACCACGTCAGGGGCCGTGAGCGTATACTATTCCCTCGCTGCGACGACGTGCGGTGGTGGCACCAACTCTTCAACCGGACGGATGATGAGATGAATGGCGACCTCAATGCCTTGGCCGCAACAGCAGAGCGTGTTGCTGCGTATCAGCAAGCTTCGTCGTCATCAGAGCTTTCAAGGCCTGTCGATGCGGGTACGATTGATGTGAACAGCAACCCACCATCGTCCGGCGCCCCATCGCGGACATCGGTAAGCCCCACCCGGAGCCCGCTGCCGCCGGGCTTGGCAGCTACCGCGGCCGGAGGGTCCGTGCATGCAGGCGTGGAGTCGGCCCACGAGGTTCTGACGCCCGGGACTAGAAGTCCGGCGCCACCAAACCGGAATGTCGCCGCTGGAGATCCTACGGGCACTTTTGCAGCTCTTCAGGAGAGGATTTCCGGATTGTCGCTTGGAAAGGCTATGTTTGGCGGCGGCACCGGTGGGAGCACAGGGCGAAGTTCGATTGGAGGATCTGGCTCTGATTCCGGGCGGAATTCGCAAAACGAACTGGCGGAGCAGGAGATGAAGAGTATGAGTTAGATGAGTGGTGAAGAATGTTGGAGAAAGAGTAGAATAATATGTGGGCAATTGGTTCCCGTTATGAGAATAGCACGTTGGAACAGCATGCTCCCTGATGAAGCAAGGTTAGCGATGCTTTAGTTGCAGTAATGCCTGACTTTATAAGACAGCAAAATATGAACAGCATACATTCCCAAACCAGTATCAGTATTAACATGTGATGATGTTTTAGTGAGTCAGAATTGGAATACGTGATGTTGTAACAACTCACCTTAGGCTGTAACAAGGCAGTTAGTTGGTGTTAAACATTCTCCCCTTCTTGCATCTTGATGGCTGTTGCCATTCTTCCGGAGCTGTAGCACCTCCTTTTTATGTCAGTCTGCAGTGTTTTCCAACAACCTGACCTCACGAAGAAATGTAAGTTGAACAGAAAGAGCGGCTTACGTCGCGAGTTGGAAGCGAAAGAAGTGGTTCATTGATAGAGGTACCTACCTACCTAACTCTCGTGGTGCAGCAAGTAGGTACCTACGTAAGTGGTGCCCGGTGCGCCTTGAGGGGCCACCCCTACGACGGGAACGGGCGGCTACGTCCCAAGCTGAAATGGCGAGTGGCCAGTGCTCCTTCTCAGTTCTCACCCTTGTCCGCCCGGCCCCCGTCATGAACTGGACCCCAGCTTTGCGCGTCAGGTCAATTTGTGTCGAAGACCGGGTCCAGCTGTGTCCCGCCGTTGGTTAGGCGACCTTAAGTGCTGCCCTGCTGCCCTGCTGCCCTGGCTGCTGCTGTTGCTGCTCCTCCTTGTTGCGGCCCTGCGGGGACCACCAAGCTCGCTCCGATCTCCACCTCTAGGTGTAGGTGAGTCCTCCCCCCGAACAGGAACCACCGTCAACCCTCCATCAAGCAACCCTTACCTATTATCAAGCAAAACCGTCCAGTATCATTCCTTCTTTGCCTGCTTGCTGCCCGCCGTGTCGTGGCGCCGTGTGCGAAACTACCTTACTGCTGAGAGATCGCATCCAATTCCGATTTCGACCCGACGAAGCGTCACTCTTGCTTTTTCTTTTTCAACCAAGCAACCAAAACCAACCTAAATACAACAAACCTACCTACCTACCTAGCTGCCCGCCCAAGCAACGCAGTTACCAAGTTGCGCACACGCACGCATCCACTTTCCTCTCTCTACCACAATCACAGTCACTGGTACCGCCGCCGCACAGCGTCGCCCGACCGGCTACCAGTCCAGTCCACACCCCCCCGTCTATTGCATCACGCCCGCAAGCGAACATCCGTACCAAGTCAACCAGTTTGTCCAAATCCGCCTCGCTCGCCGACTGTATACTCCCCCGCGATCTTCCGCGTCCACTTCACAAATCGCCCACAATGGCCGACGCGACGAACGCGAACGACGAGCTCTTCCCCATCGCCGTGCTAATCGACGAATTGAAGGTATGATGGCGGTGACCCGGACGGCCAGAACCCCTGACTATCCCTTCTTGTCTGGTTGATGGACTGTAAACCCTGATTGACTTTGGGCAGCACGACGAGGTCGTCCTCCGATTAAACGCCATCCACCGTCTTTCGACTATCGCCCTTGCTTTGGGTCCCGAGCGCACTCGCGAGGAGCTGATTCCCTTTCTCGATGGTTAGCCAACCCTTCGACCCAGCTTCAGCCTAGCAAACCCACCTGCGCCGGCCTCTGGCTACACAGCCGCTGGGACTCTTGAGATACGGCTGCTGACACTTCTGAATGCAGAATCGGTTGAAGATGAAGATGAGGTCCTCGTTGCCCTGAGTGAAGAGCTTGGTAACTTTGTCGAGTACGTGGGGGGCCCCGCATGGGGACATGTCCTTCTTTCCCCCCTTGAGAACCTCGCTGCTATCGAGGAGCCCGTGGTGCGAGACAAGGTACGGATACGTGACCATTTCCTGGCTTCTTGTCATGCGACCCGCATGTGTACTGACAAACGTTTTAGGCTGTCGAATCATTGAACAAGATCTGCACTCAACTCTCTTCGCAGCAAGTTGAAGAATACTTTATCCCTCTTACGATTCGCCTCTCCAAGGCCGACTGGTTTACGTCCAAGGTTTCCGCATGCGGCCTGTATACAACCCCCTACTCGAAAGTTTCGCCGCCTATTCAAGAACAATTGCGCCAGCAGTTTGGACAGCTCGTCCACGATGAGACCCCCATGGTGCGCCGTCAGGCCGCCACCAACATGGCCAAGTTCGTGAAGGAGATGCCGGCTCCCATCGTTATCGAGGAAATGATACCCATGTTCCAACACCTCGCCCAGGACGACCAGGACAGCGTCAGACTCCTTACAGTCGAGATTTTGATCTCTATTGCGGAGGTTGTGCCCAAAGAGCAACAAGCCAGCCACACCGTGCTCCTCACATCGCTACGCAGCTTGATAGAGGACAAGAGTTGGAGGGTCCGCTATATGATCGCCGACAGATTTGAGAAGGTTCGTGGTCGCGCTAAGCACTTGGCCTCCCCTCATATCAATTCTTGGATGACTAACAGCACATACAGATTGCGAAGGCGGTTGATGATGAGGTTGTGTCCAGAGATCTTGTTCCTGCATTCGTAAAACTCCTGAAAGATAACGAGGCTGAGGTGCGGACTGCCATCGCCGGCCAGATCCCTGGCTTCTGTGCTTTGGTTGACCGCAACGTTCTCCTGAATGACATCATGGGAAGTGTTGAGGATCTCGTCTCGGATAGCTCCCAGCATGTCAGAGCTGCCCTTGGCACACAAATCAGCGGCCTCGCTCCTATCTTGGGCAAGCAAGAGTACGTTCCCGCAGTCAGACACGGTTTCTTTGATGCGTATGCTAATTATTGCACAAGGACTATTGATCATCTTCTGCCCATGTTCCTTCAGATGCTCAAGGACGAGTTCCCAGAGGTTCGCCTTCACATCATCAGCAAACTGGAGCTTGTGAACCAAGTTATCGGCATCGACCTCCTTTCTCAGTCTCTCCTTCCGGCCATTGTACAGCTAGCCGAAGATAAGCAGTGGCGTGTACGCTTGGCTATTATCGACTACATCCCGCTTCTTGCCAGCCAGCTGGGCGTCAAGTTTTTTGACGAGAAGCTCAGCCAGCTTTGCATGGGCTGGCTCGGAGATACTGTTTTCTCCATTCGTGAGGCCGCTACTCAAAACCTAAGGAAGCTGACCGAGGTGTTTGGTGTTGAGTGGGCAAGCGAGGCTATTATTCCCAAGGTTATGGCTATGGGTGCCCACCCCAACTACCTTTACCGGATGACCACTTGCTTTGCTATCACGGTAAGAGACTCAATGGCATACGAAAATCAGTGAAGTCCCTGTCTGACTAGTGTTTACAGACCCTGGCTACCGTTGTCAGTCTGGATGTGATTGCCAAGTCCATCCTTCCGATGCTGGAAAAGCTCACAGCCGATTCGATCCCCAATATTCGCTTTAACGTCGCAAAGACATATGGCATCATCATCGGTGTTCTGCGTCGTCTGCCCGACGAGGGCACCATCTATACGCTAGAGAAGGAGGGCAAGCCTGCCACCCCGTCGCCCAAGGGTCAGGAGCTCATCCAGCAGCGCATCATGCCGTGCTTGGAGAAGTTGCAAAAGGATGATGATGTGGATGTGCGGTACTTTGCGACGACTGCTGCGGCCCAAGCAACTGGTCCTCTTATGGGAGCTGCCACCGAGGCAGGAAATCCTGTTCCTAGCGGTGGGGAGCCCATGAACACATCTCCATAGACAACGGATTTTGAGACGGAAGAACATAGGAAAGCAGAGAGTCCCACCTAATGAAGAAAGTTTTTGTTACCATCAATGAGCCAACAGAGCAGCGTTAGGACTATGATAAACTAGTGGCCAGTTTTTCTTCCTTAGACTTGTCGTAGTCACTCGGGCACTGTACCATCACCGCTGTTTATACATTACAGATTCAAGAACATGGTTTTGCACTTTTCTTGTTGACATCTTCACTGTTTCTGTGGTAGAATTATTGTACGCTACAGGATCGCGGAGGTTCTATTCCTTTTTGTTCGTTAGTTGATACTTAAATAGTTGAGCATGGTCGGCTGGCTAAATGCCCATCAGAGGATAGCGTGGAAGGGAATATGTGGGCTCCAGTAACTACGACCCGAGATACCACTGGGAGCAGGCATGCCAATATGAGAAGTATCGGTACAAGGGATGATAACAATCAACGATCACTGATAAAGTGAGCACACAGACGGACATCACGTAACAATCCGTAATTCGTGGACGTCGTAGAAACCCCGATGCGAAGTCATTTGTAGTCTTTCCAAATATGTGCATCAAGACGTGGTACTCCATCATCCAGACATCCTTCCCGCGCATGGTTTTTGAGCATCCCACAAATCGCCTCTTGAGCCCATTACATATTATCATCTCCTGTTTTCTCCGCAACTTGACCACTACACCTCTCTCGACCTCTTAAATATCCCTTTTCTGGAAACAAAGCGTGCTAATCGTCTGCCCCTTGACACCCCCAAAACTAAAACTAGGGTACTCAATCCTACCTACCTGCCTCAGGCCCAACTTTTTCTTCTCCGTACCTTCATAAACCTCGGCAAAGTCCGTCTCGAACCACCCCTTCAGTTCCTCCTCGGTCCAGTTGCAGCTGGTCACGAGGAAAAACCCACCGGGGCGCAATAGCTGAAGTACGCGCGCGCCGTAGTTCTCGCAGATTCGCCGGCCTCGAGCGTCTCGCGAGTCGGAGAGCGAGACGGCATCGAAGGTGCCTTTGTCTAGGACTAGATCCCAGCCGGCGTTTTTGTCTCCTTCTAAGGGTTGTTGGGAAGATGGGGGGCGGGCTTGGACGGTGGAAAAGTCGCCGTTGAGGACGTCCCAGACTTTAAACTCGATTCCCACGTCTTCATCTTGTTCTTGTCGTGTGCCCTCCTCCTCTTTTGCTGCTGCTGACTGTTCTTCTTCCCCTTCTCCCTCCTCCTCAACCGCAGGCACATCCTCTCCCAAAACCCTCGTCCTCAGCACCCTCCTTGCCAACTCCACGCTCTGCTCCGAGTAATCCACACCGCACAACCTTCCCTCCCAACCGTCATCGTGCAGCGCGAACAGCAGGCTGCCATTACCACATCCCAAGTCCATAATCGCCGCATCGTCTCGCGAAAGGATACCGGAAAAAAGCTCGTGTTCTTGCTCGTCGAGGAACTGCACAATCTTGTTCTCGGCGTCCGAGTCGTCGAACCAGACCGTTCCTTCGTCGGAGGGGTTGGAGGCGTGGTTGGAGATTTCGCGTGTGTAGAGGGCGTCCCAGCTGGAGAGGGGAGGAAGGGGAGAGGTTAGTTAGGACAGGGGATTGGAGGTTGGACGGAGGGTTTGGTGCTGGTAATGAAAGGATTGGTTGGTGAAGGGAAGGCTTGGAGGAACTCACTACTCCTTCGTGCCCAACTTGGAGGGTTCCAGGTGAGCGGGCTTCTCACCACCCGCCGTCGTGGTGACGGGCGTCGTGTTATCGGCGGACATTGTTGGTGGTTTTGAATTTCGTAATCGAAAGAGCCAATTGGAGATATCTAAGGTTTCGCGCGACAAAAGCTTGGACTCGTTCCACTCGTGGTATTCCTCTTCTTGTGGAATTTAAGTTGCTCGTTCTGAAGCCAAATCTTTCTTCCAGCACTGCTCCTCGCGATGCGGCAGAAAGCGCGGAAAGTTGCGATTTGGGGGATGGAGGGGTAACCCCACCTTAAACGGAAGGCGGTGAAGGCTGTATAAGTTATGCATCGATAAAGTGTTAGGTACTATGTACTTCGACATGAATCCCTCAGACACACACAAGTATAATATGTACTGTAGATCGGGATGTCCCATCCCAGGGAGCTCACAAGACAATTAGAAGAGAATTGACTATGCGGTGGTTCATTGCCCTTGAAGAAATGCGAACCCCCCCAGCAACCCCATGTTACATCAGACAAATCCCCAAAATGTGAAGTCTAGCATCACAAGCAGGTCACATAAATCCATTCCCGATTTTCATTTGCATCTGCATGCCATTGCCCGCAACGGGGCTATGACTGCCATTTCAAACCGAGTTCACTCATTCGTCTGCTCAAGTCATCCCTGTTCCATTTTCACAGCTTGAGAAACATTCAGGAGAACGGGTTCTCAACAACTTGTCTCTCTCTCTCCGTGCACACATAGTGCCCTATATGCATCCCTACTTATGGCCAATTACGAGTAGATAGAAGATTTAAAGGAAGGAGAAAAGCGCGGAAATCATCGACCCGTCAAGGCCTCAAATAGTCCAGACTGGCGCTTTAATCAGAACATGGCGACCCCTAACTTCCACACCAAAAGACCCGGCAAAGCGAACCCTTCCAGCATCCTTGGATTGTGAAGCCGCCCCAGATTGTGCTGTCGGCAGCGTCGAATTGTCAGCAATACTTCCCTTCCGGCTACCGGGTGGACCGCTGGCGCTGCTCCCGCCTATGGTGTGATGAATGGTGTTTAACATACCGGATCTGGCCTTGTCGCCGCGGCGCTCCTTGGAGGACTCCTTGGCTCCGTCACCTGCGGTCCCTTCCTCGCTGGCATCAGACGGGCGCGACTCCAGGGGTGGTAATGGCGTCTTTTCGACTTCCATGAGGTTGGTCTGAACTGACTGCTCTGGCAACGGATAGATGATGGCAACATCGCGGCTCTCAAGGGGCAGGTTGCTGGCAATCCCTACCGCCAACTCCACAATCATGCCTACACTTCCGTCGACTCCAACGGGCGCAGGTTCCGTAAGGTGTTGGAAAAGGTGAGCGGTCAGATTGCTAGTGGCGCGCCGGGTGAAATTAGTCTTATGATCGTCAGCCTCGGCGCTCCTGAGAACGTCCTGAAGTCCTTCCAGTGTGGTCATTCTCCAGCTGACAACCTTGCTGGTCAGCGCATCGTATTCTTCCTGGCTGTTCAACGTGTAACTAAAGTGTCTGATGTTTTGCTCAATCGTCCTAAGCTGTTTGCTTAGCTCAGCTTCCAGGCCAGGGTGAAAGCAGCGATTGAAGATCTCATCTACCACCCAACGAGTTATGACTGCGCGGCCGACGGCGGTCATTTCTTGTTTGCCCGTCTTCAGCGCATTGGTGGTCACGTATGGGTCCAACCACTTTGGTAATGATTTCCATTCCTTCCTGATATTGAAGGCAAGGTTTGTGATGGCACCCTGCAAGCGATTAAACCGCGTCGTGTACTCGCTGTCGTCTAACGATGTTCGGCTTTGCGATATGCGCTGGTTGGCGATTGCATTTTGGAGCTGCTCAACTTGGTTGCCCAGCTGTTCGATTTCTTTCTTGCCGTCAAAGTACAGTCTCTTGACGTTCTTGTACTTCGTCACTGCGTCATAGAAATCGCCTGGTTAGTTTGCAATTCACGGGGCAGAACGGGGACCGGGGGTTCTACACACGCAGCTCTTTCAATGTCTTCTCTTGGTCCTCCGCAGCACGTTCAGACGCCGGCTGGGGGCTGTTACGCCCTTGGACTTCTCCCGATCCATCAAAACCTTGTCTGTCTCCCTGGCGATGGCTGCTAGAGCTTTGACCGCCTGCGTTGGAGGGTTGAGACAAGTTGTTCATGCTGGGCTGTTGTTGACTTTGGCGATAGCTTGGAGGGGGGCCGGGGGGTGGTTGTACCTCGCGAATCCCGGTCGCCTTATCGGTGGTATCCTGGGACCGGCGTCCGCCGGGTTGTGGGGCCATGACTTGCTGTTGCGGGGTCTTGCCTTGGGATTGGGCTGCAGCCTGCGCGGGGAGTGGATTCTGACGCAGGGGAATATCCTGGGATTGGGGCGTGTAACTGCTCTCGTCGGAAGCCTGTAGAGACGATTGAACGTTTGTCGCTGAGCGCTGGTCCGAATCGATGGTTGGCGATTCGCGCGAAAGCTGCGATACCGTCTCAGGATTCTGGTGCTGGGGATTGCCAAGGTGGCCCGAGATTGCAGAATGTGTGCTCGCCTGGTATTGCACTTGCGACGAGGTCTGGTATGGGTCCTGGGGGGTCACCTGCTGCTGCTGTTGCTGGTGCTGTTGTTGCAGTGCGGCCTCGAACTCAGCCTGGTTGAACTGTTGTTGCTGGAGATCTGGAGGGATCTTAACCTGCAGTTGCGAATGGGCTTGCTGTTGATGGTACCCGCTTTCCCCCACTGAATAAGGCGAGACGTCTTTCTCAGGAGGGACCGGTCGAATAGTGGGGTTGTACTGGTCTTGCGGGTTCTGGAGATGCAAGTCTCTTTCTTGTCCCGCAACAAGATACGAGTCTCGATACTCTGCCGTTTGGAGAGGCGAAGGCTGCGATGAAGGATATTGGGCTTGCCAGTCGGGAGGATGGCCAAGCGAAACCTGAGATACACCTGTGCGGATGGCGGGAGGAGGAGGCGGCTGGCTTATACGCCTTGACGATCTGCGAACAATACCTGAAGGATCGCTCCACGAACTTTGTCCAGATTGAGAATCTTGGTTACGATGCGAGGACGAGCCACTCAATATGTTTTTGATCAGTCTGCGCGTGGACTGCTTTGTCTTGGGCGGGGGTGGGGGCGGCTGCTGGTTTGCAACAAAAGCTTGGCCTTGTCCCTGGCCGGATAGTGGGGAATTATGAATGGAAGCTGTGTCTGGTAGATTATCAACTGAGTTTGATCCGAGACTTGACTGCGGCTGCTGTTGAATTTGAAGATGGTGGTGCTGTTGAGGCGTGGCCGGAGAGGGTTGCTGTTGCTGTTGTTGCTGCTGCTGCTGCTGCTGCTGTTGGGCCTGGGTTGGTGAAATTTGGGGAAAGTGATGGGAGTGCGACCGGGCCACTTGATCTGCGAAGTCGTGGTCTCTCTGGCGAGACTCAACAACACCAGTTACCGTGTTAGAATGTTGCAATTGTGGAACAGAATCAGCGGGATGAGAGGGGCCGCTGGCGGGATTGTTGTAAATATTCACCAAGCGCGACGGCTGCGACTGTGAGGCCTGTACGAGGTTCAGTCCTCCGGCGCCGTTATCAATCTGAAAAGATTCGTTGGAACCAGAGCTGAAGGCCGAGTTTGGCAAGGCTGAAGAGGGGTTTGCAGCGCCCGGGCCCAGGCTCGCGCCTGATTGAACGGAGGATGTTGCCTGCGAAGGGTCTTCAGCAATCGATGACCCCAACAGGTTGTGTTGAGATCGGTTGTGCTTAGAAGACCGATAGAACGGCATTATCGGGAGAGTCGAGATGAAAGGAAAAAAGAGAGGGCGGTGTTGTGCTGGCGACGATCAAAGAGCCGGACCCCGTTACCAGGACAGAAAACGTGGGCTGCCGGATGCGCGGGGGGTGGTGGCGGTGGTGGTGATGGTGGTGGTGACAGAGGCAGTGTCTTCCTCCTCTCTGCTGCTGCGCTGCTGGGTTCCAGTAATAGATCTGATAGCAGCAGATAACCCCAGACGGGTGCTGACAGGCCTTGGACTTAAGCGGGCAAGCTGGGATGAATGGAACCACGCTTGGTCTGAAAGAAGCACCGGTGACAACAAACTGAACTGGTCCTGTTATTCCCAGAGCGCTTTCACTTGTACCGGTCGTCAGATAGCCTGAATTGTTTGAGAGATCCCCTCCGGGTGGGCGTGAGGGACAGTGCTGGCCTCACAGGGACGCAGATGCACTGCGTACGTACAGGTAGGGGGATGATAGAAGCCCACGGCACAAAAGACGCATGTAAAACCACAACTCAAGCGTCCGATTCCACGCACACAGGTGACAGCAGCAGAAGCAGTACGGCAACCAACCGCAGCCAATACTCTACTCTTGTTGGAACGAAGCGGGAATGAGGAGTGGCGCCCTCCGCGAGGTAACGTCAAGATCGCCGTGTCCGGGTTTCCAACGCCCTACGAGGACGGAGCAGGGTATCCTGCAAAGAGGTAGGTAGTAGAAATAGTGGTGATGGAACGTGAGGAGACAGTGAGAAGCCCTGGCGCCTTGACATTCAAATGTTGGCTTGCACAAGATCACGATGGGACACTGTGACGGGGTTTCAGTCTCAGAAGGGTTCTCTTGGTGCGCACAGCTAGCTGTTTGGAGCTTACCAAAAGCTCCGAGTTTGATGTCAGAGCTTGGAGCGGGCAGCTGTGGAGCAAGGGACGGGGCACAAAAAGGAATGAGATGAAAAGGGTTCAAGGTTCATCGGTTCCAGGCACCTAAGATTCCAAGGATCCGCAACACGGCAGGCCGTTGGTGCTGAATGGCCTCCACCCCCCCGCAAGGTGCAGCTGGGCGGATCCAATGGATCGGACGAAAGCAGGGGACGGGGGCCATCAAAATGCCACTTTCTGCCACCCTGGGCCATCCTAGGGTCTCCTCGCGGGGCTGTGTTCCGCGTGCTGAAGCCCTCTTTTCGACTCCTTCGATATTATCAAGCGGTTGGATGTGGGTAACATCACATTCGCAGGCCAATGTTATCAAGGCGCCATGACAGTTCAGCTTGCTGATCGAAGGCTGGGCAGAACAATGTCGGAAGAGCCGACTGATACCGATGCCGTGAGTATGGGCATTGGATGCAGGACGGAGATTACCATTGGACTTTTTGTTGGAAACAAAGGCGGAGACGGGAACGGACCTTGAGCCTAAATCTATTTGAGATTCCAAAGACGTGAAGAGCGTACATACACTAGGTCCGTAGATAGGCTAGGCCGTTCAAGCCGCACAGCCTTGGCTTTGTCTAAACTAACCTCTATACCCCAGAGCCTTCTCAATACATCCGCCATTGCGGTGTTCATATCGTACTTCGATTGCCTTGACAAGGACCTGACTTTTCTCACGGCAACCGAGCCGGCTGTGCTGGATAAGAACAAAGTTGCAAAACATGGTCAATGGACGGTGAAATACATAGTGCGCCATGAAACACATATGAGGATAGAGTAAGGTAACATCAAGGTCGGAGCGGCGGATGAATGCGGCCATGTTTTAGGGACTTGATGATCTTCTAACCCCCCAATAGAGAAACTCCATTGTTCTCAGGATATCCAAATGAATACATTGATGGGAGCAGCACCATGGTGATTTGCAACCTAACGACGTGCCCTCCATTGAAAGCTGTGAACTTTGCTTTACATATGTACGAGAGTTACCATTAAAGAAGCCGAGTATTAACATGTTGAAGCTTGGTAACTGACCTGCGATTTACAGAAATGGTGATGTGGTACCAAGATGAGCTTTTGACGGATTGAATGCACAGATCAGGTCCTTGCCTGGTCAAGCAGATGGGTGTCAATTGGAAGTACACCACAAATGTAGTGTCCCAACCATGACTCCCGGTCCTTCGGGGCCGATGATATTTTTAGCAACAACTATGGTAGCGGGCACCTTGACGCTCGCTCGGTGACACCCGGGTCATTGCACTGCCCTCTCGGTGGCCAAAGCCTCCAAAACCGAAAAGAGCTGTACTATGCAATAAAGCTCTTGCAGCTCACAAAGTCGCAACGTCAATATGCAACTGGAACGAGCTGAGGACCAGATAGAAATCAGATGTTTGCTGGCATTAAATTCACGCTGCACTCTTCATCCGTCATGCGAACCGATTTTCTGAATGACACCTACGTGGGTGGCTTAAATATCTACCGATCCCTTGTGTAGGCTATTCATACCATACAGCGTTTGAAGGTTAGAGTTCAGTAATTCAGGACGAACCGGGGAGTTAAGGGTTTTTGGGGGGTGAAAGTCAGTTGGAGCCACAGCGGAATGGACGTTGTACAAGTTTGTGACGGCATCTCTCTTCTCGTCCCTTTGGCTGTTTTCCAAACCTCAGCTGCTCTTCAAACGTTCAAACAGCTTCAGCTCCGGCACGATACAGATAGGCGGGAGAATACAGTCGTTGTGGATATGTTGCAGGGACAGTGTGTGCGTGTTCCGACGGGGGTGTCCATGTTCGCTGGCGAGGTTGTATATCAGGCCGATAATCGAACGTCCTTGACAAATTGACAGAATGTGCGTACCGGCTCATGAGATTGCATTGTAGCTGTATAGCAAATCGAATCAGTACGGGCTTACTTTGTGCCCCTTGAAGCGATTAAAATTCCATTCCATCATTATTCAGTTCTATATGTACAGGTCCCTGTTTGACCTTCATCACGGACTGGTACCGTGGTACATTTTCACACTCGACGTCATTCAGACTGCGGCTGGTTCGCTCTCCTTTACTGAAGGGGGTAGGAGGTCTGGGGGAGGGACTCGAGGTGTTTACGGTTGTGTTCATTTGCCTGCAATATCACGACATTAGTTGTGAGTCCGTACCCAGACAATCACAGCCTGTTGTAAACTTACGAAAGGAAGTCCACAGTAGTTGCAGGTGGCAATCTCAGGCTTGTCGGTGTTGATGTAAATCTTGGGGTGACCAGCAGGGCCACCACCGCCATCGCATGCCACGATACGCTCATGCACCCACTTGACAGGCTGCTTGTGGATAAGCTCTATGGCGGCCCATGGTTGAGGCTGTCATTTGCAACTGGAGTTAGCAAAAGACTCGAACGTTGTTGTATTCTGTCTTGTACGGAATCTTGGATGCGAACTGCGATTGCGCAGAGATTCGTTCTTGACGCAGGCCGTAGCTCACCTGGAGATCAAAGTTAGTCTGCTCGAAACGGGGGCCGGTCATAGCCTCGGAGCGGGGCTTCTGACTCCGGGACCAGACCTCCGCGCGGTTGGGAGCCTGCTTCACGACGGCGGCCGGTCCTGTCGGCGTAACTTCGACAGTCTTCTGTTCACTCTTCTCAGGCGCCGGAACGGTCGATGACGAATACAATTGATGGCCAGAAGTGGTGAACGAGCGCGCGCATTGGCGCGACAGCTGTTGGGCTACCCGCAATCTTGAAGGGTACATGGTGGATGTTCGGTGGAGGAGGTTGTGGATGGAGACGGGAGTGTCTCGAGTCAGTCGCTGCGGGCACCGGCCGAGAGCTGGACCAGGTACGTATGATGAAGTTGAGCTTCCCCAGTGGGTCAAAGCTGTTGTCGGCAGCTGAGATGGATTATCGGGATGGGGGTGTGCGGCTCAAAGCTAGGTAAGGTTGGATCCTTTGGCTCGTGCACAAACTCCGACTCAAGCTGGCATTCAAAGTGGGGCTCAAATGGCCGTAGGTACCTAGCCCCAGGTCCCTGGGCTGTAGGGAGTAGTCCCACCTTGACGACTTCGAATTGGAATTTTTGTCTCTTGTCAAAGATCAACCATTCTTTTGGGACGTGCGACATCATCACAACGACCACGCGCTAAATCTTCATCGCTGTGCCAACTCCTCCTCGCATTACCGGGCGCCGATTAAGGAGTGACTCAAACTATTGATTCATATTACAAGACCATTGGCGATAACATCTTCCAGTCGTTAACGCTACCGCGCGCCTATTCAACGTACTCACGATGGCTCCCACGAACCTGCCAACCATGGCGGCGCCACAGACGCAAAAGACTATGTCTTCTCGCTTGATGACGATGAAGTTCATGCAGAGAGCTGCTGCTACTGCTGCTACTGCGTCACCAACCGAGAAGCCCAGCACCCCAAAGACAGAGGACGAGGGTCCCTCCAAGCGCCGGAAGCATTCCCATACATCGAAAACGGGCACACCCAATCCGGAGGCCGACCAGGCATTGTTTGACCAAAAGGCCATCCAGGCCGCGCTGGAAGAAGAAGAGAAGAAGCGACAAGCTGCCATTGAAAAGCGTGCTGCAGAACTCGGTGACTCCCATTGGGTCTTACCTGGTGCTTCCGTCGCCCCGAAGGCCGGGGCTCGCCCAGTGCTGAATGTTGTTCAAGTTGGATTTGCGCAGATTGATTACTCAGGCAGTACGAGTGGTGACGATGACGCTCCTGCCGCTGTTCCCACCGCCGCCCGCTTCCGCCAATTCAACATGAAGAAAAAGGCATGTTTGTTTATAGAGCAGCATTCTTTGGTTCCACGCGCTAACGTGACTATGTAGGAGGAGAAGAAGAAGAAGAACGAAGACGGCGACAGCGATGATGACGACGAGAGTGATAGTAATAGTGATAGCTCAGGCTCAGACTCCGATGACGACCACTCTGAGGGTGAAGCATCTTCCGACTCCAACAAGCAGGCAGACCGAGGCCAACAAAAGGATGTCAATCCCAGGGGACAGAAGCGGGCAAGGCCGGGATCCTCGTTCTCTGACAAGAGAAGCGAGGAGCGCAAGAAGGCAGCACAGTTTGCGCTTGGCCGACGGAAGAGGGAGGTGAATCCCAACCGTCCTGCCACGATATCTGGATCGGGTGGCCAGCCACAAGGCGTTCACCGGCAGGCTTTCACCGGCGCCTGCCACACATGTGGACAGAACGGTCATCGAGCTGTTGACTGCCCCCGCAAGTCGCGGAAGTAATGTTGATGGTTCGGCATCCATTTTAGTCCCGATCGTGTGTTCCGCTGTTCTAAAATTGGCCGCAGTGCTTATAAGCTTCACGATCATAGGTCATTGTTTTCCCTGCTGGGGAGAGGCTCAGGCATCTATGAGTGCCATGGTGCCTACGGAGGACCGGGATATATGTGCCCATGTCGTCCACGCCGGTGTAGAGCTAAAGTTTTTAGCTCGTGCTGCAAACGGGGTATCTCGATGTCCTCAGTTGTTAACCGTCGCATGTTCTGGTGGTGCAAGGACTGGAGTGTACATCTGGTACGGCATCGCGCAACATGCGGTCTTCGGTCTCTGTAGACATTTTAAGGCCTTCGATGTGATGGATCGCATCGGAAATCCTCAGAGATATAGGCATATGGCCTGTTTGCTGATGGACAGTTAGAGGGGGTGGAAGTGTGATGAGTTTGCATGCTGTTGGGCAGCTTAAGGGGTATGGAACTATTCTCTTGGACCCGATCCCCGCGGCGCCGAGGTACACTTACCCGCCGTCGCCCTCTAGGCCGGTCACCGTTGAAGCTCATATCCAGCCAAGACTTTCAATAGATGATGACTTGTTGATAACAAACATGGGTGTCATCTTCTGCTAGGGCTGGGGAAGAACAGGTTGCATGCAGACTAGATTGCTTTTACCGCCGAAACGCAAGGAACATCAATACCCACAATCACAAGCAACCGCAATATTGGCTTTTGACGGGTGACATCCGTCCCGTGTTGGTTTTCATCAGTACCATCCCGGACAAACTGATCATGGCGGCTGAAGGTCTCGGGAGCAACCACGCAGCTCAAGGCAGTCTATTAGTCCTACTTCACCTCATATGGTCTCTTCCGCTACAACATAGTCTTGCACCTAAGCGGAAGCACAGCCCACAGGGCAGTGGAACTGCTCAGTCTTTGTCACATGGCTTCTGTTATCCAGGTGGCCGTGTCATAGACTGGTGAAATGCGATGACATATACGATAACTAGACCAGACTTACAACCTAGACATAGTACTAGTATCCGGCGTTTCTGTGTTAGGTCTACCGCTGTTACGCGCTTGTGCTATATTCCGCACAATGCGTGTGTGACTTTGGCAGTTTGCGATTTGTTTGTGGTTTGGTAAGGCATATAGAATGTAAAGAGAGCTGGAAAAGGTAAGAGTAGGACTATGGCAACCTTCTGAGTAACATCTCAATTGCTCTCGTCCACTTACTATATACAAACTGACCATGTTTGATGATACTACAGGCATGTAAGACAGGTTGTCAACAGCATGTTTTTTTTCCTCTTGGCAGAGCAATCATTTCTCTTTTCGAGGACTATGATTAATCAAGTTAATGTAGGAGCATCAGTGTCCGAACGGAACAGATCCAACTGGGCGACGCAAATAGGCAGTCAGACCATAGCGAGGTTTACAATGAGAAAAAAAAGATTACACGTAAGAATCAAAGGACAACGACAACAATGCCCATTGATGATTCAGCTGCAAGACAGTCCCGTAGTGAAAGAATTGCGAGGAATTATCACTCCGGCAGTTGACGTGTGTGACAAAGTGTCTGCTCGGGTCTCACTGTACATCTATTTCTTGAGATGTGCGGCTCTCCCGTCACATATTACGAAACTTCGAAATGTGACGTGTGGGTTGAAAGTGATAAGGTAGTGCAAGAGGAGGGAACACTTCATTGTGCGTTCTGGAGTTGCCCCTGATGGCTTTTATAGGGTCGATAGTAAGGTGCGTTGCATATATCTTAATGAGGTGTCAACCAGTATCCAGGACTATTGGAAATCCGAACATACTTTTCATCCCATAATGTAAATCCGATCCATTCAGGACTTTGCGCTCTTGTTATCTGATAGGCACTCCTCAAGTCAATGTCAGTGAACTCCTACTCGTGCTCCGCCCCCACTTTTTTTGGGGACTCGCCAACTCTCACTCTGGCTGTTCTCTCAAGGATACCCAAGAGATCGTTACCAGAAGATGTTAAGGCTCTCTGCTCCGTTCAGCAAGGTATCCTGTTACCCATATATGGTCTCTCAGCTGAGGACGATCGGACCATCCGTAAGCTGAATCTGCAACCTGGATAACTGTACATACATTGATCACAGCTCTGCAATTGCCGCTGCTCAAGCCTTGGACCGGAGTACTGCCATGTAAACGTGTCGCTGAAATGCTACAGCTCCTTACCGCATGCGGAAAACTTGAAGCTATAGGGTGAAACCTCAATGGTCAAGGTGATCAAGTGGCACCCAGTGAGCCAGGGAGGGTTACGTAGAGGTACCTGTAGCTCGGGAAGTTATGTCGCGAAGCTGCCCCTCATCCAAAACATTCCCTCAAGAAAAACAGAAGTAATACGCCGTCTTACTTTCCACTCTAGGTAGCCTTTCTTCTTGGACTGGTAGCTGTAATACAAACGAACACCAGGAAAGGTCATCGTGGGCTTTCGGTTCCCGTCAGGTGCTTCACAATTGTACATCTAGGTCGTGAATCATTTCCCCAGGCTCTGTGACGTACCGTACCGTCTGTTCCGTTCCTTCCCCACCGGGCGCTGGCTTGTTCGTCATCACCCCAACCTCTCTAGCGTACCGTAAGGCCATCGAGGTTCCCGCAGACTACGGATAAGATCCTCACGGAAAAAGCAGATGCGCGTTTGAACAGCGTTCACCTTCTCTGATTCGACCCACGACCCAGTCAACCAGCGAGTCGACCGCAACGAGAGACTCTTCACGGCAGAATCAGGTATAAAGAGTCGGCAATCACTTCCACTTGGATGTCTACGTCTCGTTTCCTCCCTTCTCCGGCTCTTCTGAATCCGCGAAACCGGCAACCACGACACGGACCTGTTAACATCCCGCATTCCCTCAACCAGTGCCACCGCAACCTCACACGTCTCCCCGCGTCGGCGCACAGCCGAAACAGACTTCACAGACCAGAGTGCCGTCCTACCGGAAGTGTCACCGCCAGCCCGGATTTGCTGGCACCCAAATTGCCGGTAACCTTGCCTAGCTCTGGTGCTGTGTCCACACCCGTCGCACAGACGCTGACACCATTCTGGACCCGCCCCCGGAGTAGCAGGACCCTAGAGCTTAGGACCCCTGGGACAGCCGCCTCCACGGCCCTTGACCTACCGCCACCAACGCCAACGCCGCCCCTCTCTTCTACGCCGCCCTACTATCGCCTCCCTGTCGTCAGCCGCTTCCTGTCAGTACTTGCTGGGCCCGCTGTATTTCACACCCAGCTTGAATATCTGTCTTCTCCTCCACTCTACAACACCCAACGCCTTTCCGGATCATCGATTCTTCACTCCTTGGACCGGCGTCATTACTCTGTCATGTCCACCTCACCTCAAGACACGCCCAGCAAGGGCTCACCCGCTGTTGAGCGGGTCACCGATCAGCTGGAGAAACCCTCTCTTGATGATCGCAGCTACCGGGTCATCCGCCTCCCCAATAAGCTTGAGGCTCTCTTGGTGCATGATCCCACTACGGACAAGGCCAGTGCTGCCTTGGACGTGAATGTCGGAAGCTTCAGTGATGAAGATGACATGCCTGGCATGGCCCATGCTGTCGAGCATGTGAGTTTCCGCGCCTTGTTCACACGTAAAGGGAAATTCTTTTGTGATATTTTTGTTTACTGACCCTGGTGATCATAATTCTAGCTTCTGTTCATGGGTACCAAGAAGTATCCGGTCGAGAATGACTACAGCCAGTATCTGTCGACAAATTCTGGTAGCTCTAATGCCTTCACTGCAGCGACTCACACCAACTATTACTTCGAGGTGTCTGCTAAACCCAGCAATGATGAGGAGCTTTCGGCTACCAATCCCTCGCCCCTTTACGGTGCTCTGGATCGTTTTGCTCAGTTCTTCGTTGCGCCGCTCTTTCTAGCCAACACCCTTGACAGGGAGCTTCGGGCTGTGGACTCCGAAAACAAAAAGAACCTGCAGAACGATACGTGGCGACTTCACCAATTAGACAAGTCCATCTCGAACCCCAAGCATCCGTACTGCCATTTCTCTACGGGAAACCTGGAAACGCTCAAGGTGTTGCCTGAGTCCAAGGGCGTCAATGTTCGTGAAAAGTTCATTGAGTTTTATCAGAAGCATTACTCGGCCAACCGCATGAAGCTGTGCGTGCTCGGAAGAGAACCACTCGACGTTCTTGAAGGCTGGGTCGCCGAGTTGTTCTCAGACGTAGAGAACAAAGATCTGCCACCCAATGAGTGGACAGATGAAGCTCCTCTTACGCCGGAGCAACTCGGAGTCGTGACCTTTGCCAAACCCGTAATGGATTCACGAGAACTCAACATCACCTTCCCCTTCTTAGATGAGCATCTCTTGTTCGAAGAGCTTCCAAGCCGTTACCTCAGCCACTTACTTGGCCATGAGGGCCCGGGCAGCATCATGGCTCACATCAAGTCAAAAGGTTGGGCTAATGGTCTTAGCGCTGGTGCGTGGACTGTTTGCCCTGGCTCTCCTGGCATGTTTGATATTCAGATCAAGTTGACACAAGAAGTATGTCCTCCTTATCTCGTGATTATACTTTAAATTGCTGACCCAAATGCAAAGGGGCTCAAAAACTACGAAGAGGTTGTCAAAGTGGTGTTCCAATACATCGCCTTGCTTAAACAAACGGGACCCCAGGAATGGATCCACAACGAGCAAAAGATTATGGGAGACATTGACTTCAAGTTCAAGCAGAAGACTCAGGCTTCCAGCTTCGCAAGCAAGACAGCCGGAGTCATGCAACGGCCACTGCCCAGAGAATGGCTCTTGAGCGGAACTAGCAAGTTGCGCAAGTATGATGCCAACCTCATCCGCAAGGGCCTTGATTGCTTGCGGCCTGACAATTTCCGTATGTCCATCGTCTCGCGGGAGGTGCCTGGGAAATGGGAGCACAAGGAAAGGTGGTACGGGACTGAGTATTCCGTATCCAAGATTCCTAGCGAACTTATGGAGGAAATCAAGAAGGCCGCCACCATCTCCGATCAAGAACGGATCCCTGACCTTCATCTCCCGCACAAAAACCAGTTCATCCCTACAAAGCTGGAAGTGGAAAGGAAGGAGGTTAAGGAGCCAGCTCTGGCGCCGCGGATTGTGCGCAACGATGACCTAGTACGCACTTGGTATAAGAAGGACGACACGTTTTGGGTGCCCAAAGCGAATTTGATTGTCAGCATGAAGAGCCCTTTGATCCACGCGTCTGCTGAGAGCGTTGTCAAGGCGAGGCTTTTCACTGACCACGTCAAGGATGCCTTGGAAGAGTTTTCGTACGATGCCGACCTTGCTGGCTTGTCCTACCTCGTATCACTCGACAGCCGTGGGTTGTTCGTTGAGGTATCTGGGTACAATGACAAGCTTCCACTCCTCCTGGAACGCGTTTTGATCACGATGCGGGATCTCGAGGTCCGAGACGACAGATTTGATATCATCAAAGAACGTCTGACCAGAGCTTACCGTAACTGGGAGCTTCAGGTCCCGTGGTATCAGGTTGGCGGCTTCACGGAATGGCTCACTGCAGAGCATGACCACACAATCGAGGAGCTCGCGGCTGAGCTACCACATATTACCTCGGATCACGTCCGGCAGTTCCGGAAAGCCCTTCTTGCACAGCTACACATGGAGGTTTACATCCATGGAAATCTCTACAAGGAGGACGCTCTGAAGTTGACGGATATGGTCGAGTCTACTCTTAAGCCGAGGGTGTTGCCGCGTTCTCAGTGGCCGATCCTGCGATCCTTGGTGCTCCCACCCGGGTCCAACTACGTCTGGAAGAAGACGCTCAAGGACCCTGCCAACGTGAACAACTGCATTGAATACTTTCTCTATGTCGGTGACAAGAATGACTCTCTTATCCGTGCCAAGACACTGCTTTTGGCCCAGATTCTCCAAGAGCCATGCTTCGATCAACTCAGGACCAAGGAGCAGCTAGGCTACGTGGTCTTCTCTGGAGTGCGTGCCACTTCCACAAGCTACGGATTCCGATTCCTCATCCAGAGCGAGAAGACAGCCCCTTACTTGGAGAACAGGATTGAGCTGTTCTTGGAAAGGATGGCAAAGTGGATCGAAGAGATGGACCCTCGGCAATTTGAGGCTCACAAGCGCAGCCTGATCGTGAAGCGCCTTGAGAAGCCCAAGTTTTTGGACCAGGAAACCAACAAGCAATGGAGTCAAATCCATAGCGAGTACTATGATTTTGAGATCTGTAAGTACTTGACATTTGAGATTGCCCTTACTACCTTGAGTCTATACTGACCTTTCCCCTTAGCCCAACGCGATGCTGCTCACGTCAAACCTCTTACTAAAGAGGAACTGATCGAGTTCTTCAAGCATTACATCCACCCCTCGTCGCCTAGCAGGGCCAAGCTCGCCATCTACTTGGAGGCTCAGGCCAAGAGCGACGTGACGACTGCCCAGATAACCGAACTCGTCAAGACACTGGAACTTGATGCTACTACCTCGGCCAAAACCGCCACCGACCTCCAAGCGAGACTGAGCGCGGCTGATCACGACGAGGAGAAGGAGATTGCTGGTCTCAAGGAGTATCTTGGCAGCCTCAGTGTTACCGAGAGCAATATGGATGCTGCCACCGAGACATGGAGAAAGCTCCATGCTGAAAAGGTCAGCGGAGTGGTCAAGGATGCGCCGCCGCCGTCGTCAAACGGCACGAAGCCTACCCTCATTGAGGATGTGCGCAGCTACAAGGCTGGGTTGCCAGTCAGCGCTGCTGCTAGGCCGGTGAAGGACCTGAGCGAGTACGAGGAGTTGGATTCCAAGCTCTAAGTAAAGCACCAAACAGTGCGACATAACGATTTCCGTATCAAATGTTGCTCTCGGAATTTCTGAAAAAAAAAACGAAAAAAAAAAAGAAAAGAAAATCAAGACTGTGATGAGAGACCTTTTTTTGTTGGTAAATTGATGTGCCAGAAGTATGCGTTTGTCTGTCATGTGAAGACAGCGTGGGCAGTTGCATGCATGAGATGGAGTTCTCTCCTTCGGAAAAGAAACCGAAAAGGCATTCGCTTGCGAGGAAAATACCCCTTTCTCCAGTAACTATGGACATTAGAACAGACGGCTTCATAACAGTAGTTTTAACCCGGTTGTTGCTATGCTGATGTGGTGTTTGGTGTAATGAACCAGCATAGTGTGTTCAAACAGATGATGACTGTGCACGCACATCCAGATACTACTATGAACTTGGCAACACAACAAATGTGATCGAAAGAAAGCCCGTTCCCCAGGGTGAAACAACGGCGAGGGGCGATATGGGGATGAAGAATAATGAATCATGCTATCCGTCCTCTCAGAATATTCCATCATGAAGTTCCCAAAGGCAGGACTGAAGAGGCGTGCTTGACATGATGTACGTTGCATTAGGTTCTTTCACCTCTGTACAGGTATATAGTCAAAGTACAACCATCATCGTAACAGAGACCCTTTCTCAGCTCGTCGTTTGATCACAGGACAAGGCTAGCAGGAGTAACACCTTCAGGATGAAAGAGAACGGAAGTTGCTGTCTGCTTGATGTGATACACGGTTGATTTCACCTACTACCTGCTGACTCGCCATGTGTCTTACGGCGGTAAATTAACTTATATAAGATGACAACTGCCCTGATAACGTTCGCGCCTCTTTCAACTAGCCTTCACTCCGATCGTAACCCTCGTATCTCCTTATGAATCCTCCTGTGTGCTGGTGAAGGAGCCAAACAACACACAGGAAAACTTGGAATACATCACTCCCTCCCCACGAAGGACCAGTGGAAGGTGTAGGAGGTTCTATTCGATACTGACGCCACTACCCGCCCCTGGACCGCCTACCTCTGTGTACAGCTACTTAGGTACACAGTAGGTAGGTAGTTGCGTGCTCGAATTGCGGGGTGTGCTCTTCCCCTTGCCCAGGGCGCTTCATCAACCCTACGTGGAACCCGCATTCCACAGGGTTCGGGAGGCGACCCAGAGATCCCATCGCGGTTGAGGTTGTTTTACAGGTGTTTTACGGTCAGGGCAGAACAGGGCCGTGACGCGACCGCGATCCTAGAGGTACATCTATTCACTTGCAAAGGCGCTTGCGCTTGCAGGTTGCAACAACGACCCAGTCCAGACTGAGAGCGAGACCACGGGTCATAGAACAGCCTAGATAAGCTGCAACTTCCGCTGCGGCCGGAGGGGGGGAAAAAAAATCAAAAAAAAATCACAGAAACCCATGGGTAGCCAGACAACGCCTAAAATTCCATTGGACGGAATTTCCATCACCCGCTCTCTAAGCCTGCCTATTGCTCCGGCTTCATTGTTGACAAGAACCTCACTGCAGGGCAACCCCAAAGAGACAACAGACCGGGCGGTTGTTGATGTTTCTTTTAAATTCGGTATCATTTCTGGCCACCACTCCAAAAAAGGTACCAGGTTCCCGTTTGACGTGACGCAACAAATCTCCACGCTGTAACACCCGATTCCCGCTACTTGGCCTCCGTCGCCTTTTCCGGCCCCAGCGTGCCCTTGCTGATCGATCGCCCGAACGAGTCCCGTCGAGGCGTCGAGTCCACTGGAATCAAGACTGAAGAAGAAAAAAACGACACCCGAAAAAAAAACTTTAAAAAAACTTGAAAGACTGTCGGGCCAACCAGTCCGCCCGATGCACCACGGCTAACCTATCACGGACGCCACTACCCAGCGTCAACGCAACGACTCGCTTTCCCCAGACCCAGCTCTATTGTCTGGCTTTGCTCCTGTCGTTTGTCAGTCAGTCAGTTCGTCCACGACCTGACCCTCTTACCTGCCTCAACCACTCAGCGCTCCGTCCGAGTCGCTCTACCGTGCCGTGCGTGACCACCTACTCTACCGATTCGTCTCACTGGGTTGTCACGATTTCCCCGATCTCCATCCGGCATCCTCCACCGCGCGCCGTCCCCCACTTCCCACCTTCCATCACACCGACCCAGCGCCTTCCGAGCTGCACAGGCAGCTCACCTTCACCACGTCTTCCTCAAAGAAACGGAGGGTTACCCGCCAGTCGACAAGGGAGCAGGGACAGGAAGGGTCTACCGACGCTGCCCTAGACGTGGTGCTCGCTACCGAACAAGAAGCAGAGTTCGACCCGGCCTACCCTTTTGACCACCATCAGTCGACTTCCACATCGGCCTCTGCCTCCAACACTCCAGCATACAGCCGCGGCGACTCCTTACCACCATCAGGCATACCCCCGCACCTTCAGAGTCAGTTTAGCACACTGTCTGGCTCGGCGACCGACTACGTCTCTGCCGATTCCGCCGCCAGTTCACCCTGCGCTGCCTCGGCCGATCTCTCCGTTGACAACGACCGTGATTCCGGACAGCTCTTCGACTCGAGCTCGACTTTGCAGGCTGCCAGTTGCGGGACCTTGAGAAGTCAGTCTCCCTTCATCAATACGCCCCACCGTGCGCTCATGGGTGGCGCTTCAGAGCAGACACATCGATCTGGTTCTCCCCTGAAACGAAGAGCATCCAGTATGGATCCAGAGTTTGAGAACGCGGACTCGCGGGAGGACGTGGAAATGCTCACGGTTCCTGATACCCAGCCGCAAGACCAACAGCCTGGGCAAGATGTGGAAGAGCCTCAGCCCGTGGAAGCAGACGCCGTCGGAGGTACCAAGGTGCCCATTGCTGATATGGAACTGCCCTTGAAGACAGGTAAGCATGTCAGCTGCTCGTACCTCAGTTAAAAACGCACAGGCTTCTGACGGAAGGAAATGCAGAAATCCCACCGATCGAGCAACAGATCAAGACGATCGAAACACTCCTCAAGGCCTTCAATGATAGGGGCGCAAAAGAAGGAGATGTGGCATACTTAGTATCACGGCAGTGGCTGAACAAGGCCCAGGCGTTCGGTGCTAATGGGAAGCCTACAAGCAAGGAGCCTTCAGACGAGACTATTGGGCCAATTGATAACTCGGATATCATTCAAGCTATCTTCACCGACTCCGCCGGCCAGCAGTGCGTGAAGCTAAAGCCGGGCGTGGGACCAGAGTCTGCTGAGCTGTTTCCCAAGGACGCATGGGACCTGGTGCTGTCATGGTATGGTCTGGCGTCTGGACAGGCCCCTATTGTGCGGATAGCGCACAATACCGCCCTTGATGCTGCCAGCGAGCCCAACGTTCAGTTTGAGTTCCACCCCCCCGTTTTTACCGTTCACAGGCTATGGTCGGCAGCGAGTCCTCTGCCTATCGAACAGGAGATTAAGCTGAAGAAGCCGCCACCGCCCGTCATTGTCCAAAGCGCATCTGCCTCATTTCACCAATTTCTTAAGCAAATCAAGAAGCTGACTGGTGTTCCTATGGATCGTAAAGTCCGGGTCTGGCAGCGGTTGCAAACAATTCCTGCCACAGAGGAGGCCTCGAAGCCCTCTGGTATGGAGACCCCTCCAGATTCCCCAGGGCGTTCCTCTAGCATACCCAACTTCCTACCTAGGGCCCCTGGCTCCTGGCCGGAAATGCTCGTGGATGTTGAAACTTTCAGCCAACTAGAGCGTGGTGTGGAGCGCGATCACCTCGCAGCAGAGGATACCACAACCAATCCCAACTACAACGGGAGGAAGAGTCTGTCATTGGTTGGCCTTACTGTGGACCAAACCTTGATCATCGACGAACAGGTTGACCGAGATGATTACGTCTCTACATTCTTCACTAAAATGACCAATGGCAACAAGACCGTCGGCAACGGCATTGTCGCTCAGGCCCGTGGTACTGTCAGCGGACGTAACAGCCCGGCTCCCCCGAGTGTCCTCAATAGGGGCCGGGTGCAACCCAGATCCGGTCGTACGCCAGGGTGCGTTGGCTTGCAGAACCTGGGCAATACATGCTACATGAATTCGGCTCTGCAATGTCTACGGAGCGTTGAAGAGTTGACCAAGTATTTCCTCACTCACGAGGCCAAGAAAGAGATCAACCCTGACAATCCGCTTTCCCATAACGGAGACGTTGCTATGGCATACATGCGGCTGTTGGATGAAATATACAAGAATCCTGCGCCCAACTCGGTCGCGCCCCGTCACTTCAAAGGCATCGTGGGCCGATATGCCCCCGCCTTCTCTGGCTATGGGCAGCAGGACTCCCAAGAATTCTTGGGTTTCTTGCTCGATGGCCTACAAGAGGACCTGAACCGCATCAAGAAGAAGCCGTACATTGAGAAGCCAGACTCTACAGATGACATGATCGGTAACCCTGCTGCTATCAAAGAAATGGCCGAGAAGGTTTGGGATATCACAAAGAAGCGTGACGACTCGATCATTGCCGACCTGTTTACCGGATTATACAAGTCAACCCTTCATTGCCCTGTGTGCGACAAGATCAGCATCACATTCGATCCCTTCAACAACCTCACTTTGCCCTTGCCAATGAGCAACGTCTGGTCCCGGACTGTCAAGTATTATCCCTTAAACGAACCCCCAGTGGAAATCGTTGTAGAGGTCGATAAGACGAGCGCTTTCAAGGCCATAAAGGAGTTCATTTCGACGAGAGTCGGTGTCCCCCCGGAGCGTCTTGTTGGAGGTGAAGAGTTCAAGGGTAAATTCTTCAAGCAGTACGACGACATGATGGCGATCAACGAAGAGATTCAGCCGGGTGACGTTGCAGTGATACATGAAGTGGAAGCGCCGCCTACCAATGTCAACGCAAAGAAGGCCAAGAAGCAGGTATACAGGTCGCTGCTGGACGATGCCGAGGAAGAGCCCGCTCAACCCACGTCGAATCCCCTGGCGGAACGTCTCCTTGTTCCAGTTCTGCATCGTACTATGGACCCTAATGGGGCCGGTGTCAGATATCATAGGAAAGTAGAGGACATCCCACCGCCACATTACATTGTGTTGACGCCTCAGGAGGCTTGTGATGAGAATATCATCCGCAGAAAAATCCTGCAAAAGGTGGCCACCTTGTCTACGTGGTCGGAATTCACTGCCGACGAAGAGGCATCAGAAGCTACGGATCCCGAGATGGTCAATGGCGCATCGGATATTGACTCTGCAGACTCTAAGGTAGTTGCCAAGTCCGTCGAGGGCGAGGAAGATATTGTCGACGTGACGATGGGCAACACTGGTTCTGCCAAACCAACAGCGTCGCCAGCTCCTCAAACGTAAGTGACTTCCATGAGTATGTTGATCTGTACATGGTGTCGCTGACCTGGAACAAAAATAGTCTTCCGGCGCTCCTCAAGCGTTTCAAGTCGCAGCAGCCTAAGTGGTTAGACCCTTCAGTTTTTCTGAATCCAGCCCTGCAGAACCTCTTTGCGATGTCTTACTTTAGGGAGTTGCATGGCGGTGTTCCTACAGGGTGGCAAAGCGTCAACGACACCAGCAAACACGAAAGACTGAGCTCGAGGGCCCCTAAGACGGATTCGTCGGATGTGGAGATGCGGAGCCCGAATGCATTGGATGGCTCGGATGACAGCGGTAGCGAAGAAGCTTCTTCGGAACAGGTAGATTCCGTGACACGGATGGCCGATGAGTCGAGCGAGGGCTCGGATGCCCCGAAAGGAAGTGTAAGTCAAATTGATGCATTGTCCCTAGTAGTTCGGTTAACGTGGTACAATGTGCTGACGCCTTGATCAGGATCGATTCATCGCTAGTCCTCCTAGGGGAGCAAATGCCGTTCCACGAGGCAAAAACAAGAAGATGAAAGCTGGCCGCACTTATGGCAAGAAGGCTAAGAAGCGTTTTGAGAAAGAACAGCTGAGAAAACGGGCTGCGGCCGCCCAGCAACCCATCGAGGTCCCTGAGCAAGATTACCGTGTCGACTCCGAGGAAGGGCCCCTTGTGCGTCTTGGCGAAGGCATCGTTGTGGACTGGTACGAGGACGCTTTTGATACTGTCTTCTCCCCTGCGAACAGGACCTACAACAAGATTGAGACTCTAAATGACCCGTCGTTGGGTGCCAAGAAGAGGCAACGGGAGCTGCGTAAGAAGCACGGTATCAGTCTAGATGATTGTTTGGCCGAGTTCGAGAAGGAAGAAATCTTGTCCGAGCAAGATACATGGTATTGTCCCCGTTGCAAGGAGCACCGTCGCGCAAGCAAGAAATTCGACCTTTGGAAGACGCCAGATATTCTAGTCGTCCATCTGAAACGCTTTAGCTCCGTTGGCTGGCGTCGGGATAAGCTGGATGTCCTTGTCGACTTCCCCATCGAGGGCCTCGACCTCACCGAGCGGGTCATTGACAAGGAAGACGGTAAACAGGAGATCTATGACCTGATTGCTGTGGATGACCATTGGGGCGGCTTGGGCGGTGGCCATTACACTGCCTTTGCCAAGAATTTTGTTGATGATCAGTGGTATGAGTTCAATGGTAAGACTTTCAATGCCCTCGTTCTTGGCGGACAAGGCAAATGCTGACAAGCAGTAGATTCATCCGTTTCGAAGGTGACCGATACCTCCAAGGTTGTCTCACCCGCTGCCTACTTGCTGTTCTACCGTCGCCGCTCAGACAAACCTCTAGGCGGGCCCAAATGCGAGGAAGTCGCCCAGCGCTATTCCCTTGACGACGATGAGGAAATGCTGGACTCGGGGGAAGGCCAGCGTCTCGGTCATGGCTCCTCCCTTCGTGGGTCGCCGAGCGCTTCGAACGGAGCAGGTCAAACTCTCCTGCGAGGAGAAGTTGGTTCGGTTAGTGGCCGCGGTCCAAGTGGCGACTCCGAACTGCCCTCCTATCAGGAAACCAATGGCACGATTACTGGTCCTGAGGTGCGGAAGAGCATCGAGTTTGAGGACGAGGGCATTGATCTACCCAACTACGAAGCCGCGGGCAACATGTCCGGCGTGGCCTCTGCTCTCCCCACAACCTGGAGCTTTGACAACATTCCCAAGACCGGCTCCGAAGCGAGTGGCTTGGACGACGAGATTGCGAGTGATGTGGCACAAGGCGACAACTCCGGGGACGATGCCTCGGTCTTTGCCGGTATCAATGAATATGGCTCCGCTGTAGATTTCATCGGACCTGCTGCACAGGACGACGATTACTCGGCATTCACTGACAATGTCCCGCCGCCGCCGTCAGTGCAGGATCAGGACACCATGGACCAAATCGCGCAGATGACATGGGAACACAAGGAGCAAGTTCATGAGGTGTTCGTCAATGGCGGCGCTGACATTGACGACGATAAGGTTGCGGAGATTCACGTCGACGATCACGAGCAGCAAGGACAATCACCAGCAGTTCGGGAACCGCCAAAGGAGACGGAAGGAGGCGATAAGTCGTCAGACTAGTGGCGTTCGGCTTCGTTCGCGACCGCAGCATAGTTCAATAGTTCAATCGGCTGCTGTGACGTCTCTTGAAAGCCTCAATCCCCTTTGTGAGATCACACATTCTTTTGTTGGGAAAGGGAAAGATGTCAACACCTCGCTGAGTGTCATCACCCAGTGTCTCTCTGGCACTCACCCTACCTTCATGTTTTCTCCCAGTGTTTGCGCCGTGGCGGGCTTGCTTTTGTGTCACAAAATTGGTAGGCTTGTTGATCGCTGCTGTTGAATAATTTTGGGTTGTGCATGGTCATCAGGTAGAGGTTTCTGTTTGTCGTATGGTTTGGTTTAGATGATTCAACAAGCGCATTGTCACATAACATACATACACATACACACACATAACTTTACATACATACACCTACATACATACAATGATCACAGCGAAGCCTGGATGGAACCCTTTCCCATTCGGGCAGCAGAAATAGAGAAAGAGGAGGTCCTGGAAAGAGAGGCGGGAAGGAGTACAATGAGGTTAGGGAACATAAAAGCTTTTCTTATGAGAACATTGGAAGATCAGGCTGGCCATGAATAAGAAATGTCTGTCCATGGTGTTATTGCGTAGCTTATTTGCCATACCGTGCAAGCGATAGATCAATAGCTATGAAACTCATGCTTGTGCTCAAACCAGCGAAAGAAGAAAAAAAAAAAAAGTCCGTCAAATTCCATCTCCACGAACATCCACCAAACCACTTGGCGGCGTATCTAAGTCCCAGCGGTCGCTTATATCATCAACCAACAGGCTAACCCGGAGAGATTTCCGATTCCCCACGTTCACGAGATGGAAACGAAGATCGTTACCTACTGAGCGGGTGCTGGCAAGTTAAGACCATGATATTCACGGAGGGAATCCACGCATCCACTGCAATTCCTTCTTTGTTTGCAGGAGAGAGAAGGAAAAAGGTGTTGTTGAGATTGGTGTCGTGACCAGGAGGACCGGTTAAGTGGGATAGATAGCAGATGAGGTGGGATATGTACGTAGATGAGTGGGATGCATCGATAGACGAGTGGGATACTTTTTTCCACATCTTATAAGGAAGAGTTTCCGGTTGCGTGGTTTTAACATGGGCGGTGATCATTATACATAGCGGAGTTAAGAAGCTAGCTGGCGGCCAAGTACATATAGTAAGTACATGGAAGATTTCCATCCGCTTGTTGTCGTCGTGAGGGCATTTGTTTTTGGTGAGCAAGTTTTCCTGCGACTTTTGAAAAACATTTCATGGTATCTGTCGATAGGTATTGTTAAGAGAATTGGAAAAGTTTTATTACCTTGGATTCTGTGCAAGTGTTGATGATACTTATGTTTTACGTACGTACGCTTGAGGTTGAATCCTGCGGTTACATACATATGTACTGCTAGAGCCAGGTAGGTAGTGGAGGTGATGGATGCCCATACGTAGTGTACATCGTGAACTACTGGTAAGTCTAGGTAGTCCACTGCGTACTACAAGTGTACAGTAGCCCTCTCACTAAACTAAAGAAACTAGCAAAAGGACGATCGTCATCCCGTCGCCGAGAACGCCGGCGTCCCAGTCACGCACGCTTGTGCACCGGAAATACAACTGCCTAAATTGTCATGAAATGTAGTGGGGTTCTTGAGCGGGTAGTGATGTTTTAGTCACACTCTTGATTCTAGTGTTTCAGGTGTGTGAATTTGGTTTAGTTGCTTGGACTTTGGACAGTTGAAAGATGGGGAGATGTGTATATGAAGGGAAACGAACCATCAGTTAAAGCTATAGAGATACTAAAACGCGGAAAGCTGTGTGATGTAGTAGCTTCACGAGCACAGCTCAGAGTAGCTTGGATAAATACGCCCGCCCCCCCCCCCCCTCTCCCTCCTTTTTTTTTTTTTTTTTTTTTCTTCTTTTCTTTGAGAGGGGGAACGAAAAAAAGAATGTGTCCTTTGTAACCATGTGCTATGAGCGAATTCTTTTAATTCAGTCGCCCACCGACACCAGATACATACTTACCTATCGACCTACATACTTTATGGCAGCTTTGTCCCAGTTTCCGACCAAAATGTTCCAGCCTTCGTTCAGAACTTCAAAACAGGTGCTCCTCATACTGGATTACGGATGTATACCCTCTCTTATTTTCTATTTTCAAGGACCCCAGCAAGCAGCGGCGCCAGTGGCTCGAGAGCGGCATCACTCACTAACAAACCCCCCAAACCCAGACAAAGCCATGATCACCAACACCCAAGGCGCAATCTCGATGAAAAGACGTGTAGCAGCAAGACAAAGAGATATGCAACATGAGATGAGTTGTTTGTGCGTGTGTGAGTAATGGAGTCGACTAACAAGTACATGTATGTATTATGGTTCAGATCAACCTCGGCAGAACAGGAAGCGAGCACATTATCCACTAGCTTCCTCTAGGGAGGAAGACTGGTGAGACTGGGAGAGGAGAGGAGTGACTAAGAAGTGGATATGGAGGGTGATCGACAGGGCTGAAGCAGAAAAGGAAATCATCTTTGGAAAGGGATGGGAGACGGTTCTTCTTGGAGGGAGCCACTTGGGAAGATTAGTAGGTAAGATACCGTAGGCTGTTATGTAAAAGGTTTGGATAATAGGCAGCCACTGGTAGCTAGATGGACGAACTAAGTATAGTGTACAAATCAGTAGTAGAATCCTAGTATTATTTCAGGTGGGGATGATTTGTGAGATCTTTCAGTGCTGTTTGGTTCTGTAGTGTCGTTGCATATCCATCATGAATGCCATTGTGAGAAGTCCGGACCTTGGATAAAGTTAAGGGCATCCGAGTCCAGAATGTGAGATATCATTGCAGGTCGGGTAATACTTGACAAGGGCAGGGCTCTTTTCGAATACATCAAGTCAATATATCCGTATAATGTAGATAGGGCGCCAGGCTTCCCTTAAAAAGCCCAATCCACAACATACACCCGACTGACTCATGTTCTGTGGCACGGCTTGGCGTGGCGATTCATTCCAATCTCGACTGCTGAAAATTCTCCGTGGCATGCTGGAGTGAGGTCCCCCGTCCTTCCAGTTAGAAACTCGATCCGGTGTCTGTCTGTCTTTTCCTGCGAGGCCGTTCAGCATAGCGTGATGCATGTCTCAGATTGACAAGACCACCAATGTCCGAAGCGAGGGCCAGGATGGGAGTCGGGGAGGTTGAACGGGCAAACTCAATCGGCCGATGTACACTATAGAGATGTCTCGTGATTGCCATCCTGGGAAAGCTGAAGTATGGAGTTAACGATAGTTTTCCCCATATTTACCGGAGTTTGTACAGAGCTCTGGCTGGGATAGGACATGAGAAGCTTCTGAAGAGAAAAGGCATAGCACAGGCCAAGCCGAATCTGACACGTTGATGATGACGCCTGAAATTGCTCTGCTGTAGAAGCGAGAGGATATACCTGGCCTGCTGTTTGAGGAATAGCTTGTTGGTCGATGGGTGAGTTTGATCAGGCTGAACTGGAGGTCGTCGTACAGGCGAACGGCCATATCGGGCAAATGTTGTGCGACTGTTATTCGCAGGATCCCGACTATTCCAGATTCAAAGAACGTCGGCGAGGCGACTAATCAATCCACCATCTCACGGCTGTCAGTCGTCACCCACCCTGTCATCACATATGTATGCCTGCCACCCTCTCAACAGCCTAAGCGTGGTTAGCTTGTTCCGCGTTTGCTTCTAGAAGGATGTCGTGACAAGGGGAAGATCCGGATGGCTAAAGTGAGGTGACTGGTTGGTCCAAATCCCACCCACAAGACGGGATGCGTATCTCCAGCTGTGTACTCCCCGGTCATGCAAGACGAGATCTAGCGCCGAGCTTGATAAGGAAGGTCGTAGCATTGGTTACAGCGGGGTGTGGCCCGAGCTGCATGACGGATTGATCAGACAATCACTGAAATTGTAAGTGTTGATTCAATACGGCAACGATGGGATACTGGAAATTATTCCCTCTTTCCGTCCGGTAGCTGCTGAGCTCTGAGGCCTTCGATCTCCCTGGAGCTTGATGTGGAGGAGCAGACGAGGTGGTGACAAGCTGAATCCAGATGGGATGTGTACACGTGGAAGCCACCGCCGTGTACAGGCTTTCACACCGCCACTGTGTGATTATCTGTTGCTTCAGGCGATGGAGGCCTTGTCCTCGTGCAATGGTTCGTGATAAACATGGTGGTTTGGGGTCTGGTGTTGCTGAGAGCCCAGTGTTGGATTAGTGGTTAGAGTTAGGTAAGGCACAAGTACCCGCCTACTACCAAAGTCGAGAGCCGGGCACCGAGATGATGACATATCACAGTGGGGTGGAGAACCGCTGAACATCATCTTGACGCCTTAGCATTTGCAGGGCTCTAGGGGCGTAAGGACGATCCAAAACCCGAAGCCCAGGGAGCCGGCAATAGTCCAACAATTGGATCCTCCCGTACACTACAAGACAGCCCTAGATCTCGACCCAACCCCTCTAAGCCACAGTCCAATACTGGTTTGTTTGTTAGCTCGAGACTGACCTCCTGCTAGCTTCCCTAGGCATTTTGGTGTGTCATTGACTCGTTCTGTTCCATGACCAAGGCGTGACCTTACCTTGGATATGCTATTTCCGAGTTTAATGTCATGTTGAATGTTGTTAATAGCCCTCTGATCCGAACCTAGCCACTTAATCTGTCTTTGTAGGGTTTGTGACAAATCGGCATCGATCTGGTCCAGTATACCAGGAGTGCTAAGCTAACCAAAGAACTAGTATTAGATTGTATATAATATTGGACCGTGGGAGAGACTAAAGGTGGATATTTCCGAGGCGAATCAAACCCAGGCACGCCAGGTCAGCAAACATCAGAAAGAAGGGAAGGGAAGCCAAAAATGCCCTATGCCTTGGTAACTTGCGCGCACGAAAAGCGAAGGCCTGGGCATTTGACCCTTGCCATCGTGACATATACGAGCCTATAAGGACTGGGTTGGGAACGGGCAAGACGGGGAGGATCAAGGTGTCAATGTGGCCGATATAGTACATATGCGAGATGTGTGTGTAAGTGCATGTAGACAGCTGAAGGCGCATGGTGGAGGTCGCCCCGAGGTCGCCGACTCCGAAGATCACTCCGCTTTGGAACGTCTTCAGCATTCAATGGCAAGTTGGCGAGCAAGTGCAGCTTGAGCGACAACTTTTGCCTGGGACCAGCACCGAGATCTGATCAATACCTCTCTCTACCTGTGTGTGCCTGTGGATGCGAGTGAACCCCTGTGAGCCGTCGGCATCGGTGCTGTTCGGATGTTTGTTTGCCCCGCACCAAGTCGGGACCCTGTCCACAAGCCAGTGAAAAACAAAAATCCTTTCCTGGTCTATCGGGACGTTGCACAACTTCCTGACCTTGCTCGCAAATGCGGGCAGAGATCATGATGGTGTTGTTAGGACGCGTGTGGTTCCTGATTGATGACCACAATCCTTGGCAGCGCTAGCGGTTCTTCTGATTAAAAAGCCCCAACTGCCCCTGGGGATGCGACTGGGTTGTGCACTTTTGGAGATTCTGACACGCCGGGGCATCCATATGATCCAGCGGTCGTACCTGCCGCAAAACGGGCACACAATCGAGTCAGAAGGTTGCGCATGTCGAGGAGTGTCGCAGCCAGATCTGGGTGACAAAAGTGAGAATGTTCTTTCCTTCGAGAACAAGATATGATGACAGTGGGCCGTGCAGCGCAGGCCACCAGGGCAGGGCCACCCGACACAGCAGACCCCTCCCAGATCAGTGACCGCAGCCAGGCCTTGGACGGAAACCGACGCGGCTGCACGGAGACTGACGGAGAGCAATTGCCCAGACGGGACACCGCGGACCGGGGGGTGGGGGGGGGGGAGGGGGGTTAGCTACCTCTAGGTACCTAGATACCTAATCTGCTTTCGCAATCCCAGTCATGATCAGATGGAAGGTGGTCAATGAGCAAAATTTGCTGCACCCCTTGTGGGTCCGAGTTTTCGGTCCACCTGTCAAAAAGAGGGAAAGCGCACACTGTCAAGGTCGGCCACAGCGACCGGGCAGGGCAGTGATGCGAACAGGGCACTGCAGTGACCACCACCTCGACCACCATACGGTACCTACCGTATTTGCTGACTTCCAGAGAAATAGAAACCCGGCCGTGGGACCTGCGGCGGCATGACAATCTGTGGTGCGTCCACTCGTAGACAGGAATGCATCGAGTCGTGTGCTGTGAGGCGCAGAGGATGCTGCAGAAGGGGCCTCAGGTGCTTCCTTCAATTTCAATGGTGCCTTGGTGTGCTGTGCGCGCGGGTGGGCGGGAGACGTGGGCTGCCTTAGCGCGTTCGATGATTTTTCTCGAAGACGGCCAAAAGCTGGGGCTGTTCGCTGATGGGCCACTGAAATGTCGTGCCAGCGATACCTTTCCCGTTCGTTCGCGCAGCAACTTCCCCAACCGTCCATTGCAAGGCGGCCGACCCTGGCTGGTCTGCCCGCCCATGTCGGGCTTCCTCCCATTCGCTCCTCACTTGATGTTTGGCCGAGCCTGACTGGCTCACAGAAAGGGGGAACACTTGACCCTGGTAGCATCGACCTGGCCTGCTTGCTTCCCTTTTGCAAGAAGCCGTCGCGCGCCGCACACATGGCTTCTCGCCAAGCATGGATTGTGTGGCATCCGTTCTTTTTTTTTTTTTTTTTTTTTTTTTTTTTTTTTTTTTTTTTTCGACATTCTTTCCCTTCTTGTTCATGCTTGGATCTTGACGTAACAGGCCTACCTACCTAGCGGGCGCTGATCCACGCTCAGGCATCGGCCAACCCGAGTGCCATGCCGCGCAGGTTCGGTGGATGAAACCAAAGTGTTGATACTAGTGCAGCGCTGGATGGGTTCCATGATTCCATGCCGGCTTCTACCAGTGTTCGGTCGCCAGGCTCGCGCGTCATCCCAGCTCCCAAGCCAAGGACCATTGAACCAAAGAACGACGACAAAAAATAAAAAATAAAAAAAAATTAGATAGAGTACATGTAAGAAGCGAACCCCGCCCTTGGAAACCCATGCCCATCCAAAGCGAACGGGTCTAGCCTCTCCCATTTTATTACATTTGCGGTTACCAATTGAGCAACCACCACATCTCCATAGGGGCCGTGGCTTTTTCCCTTTCGTCGCCGGCCTCCCTGTCTCTGTCATATTCCAACCACTGCTGCCGTGGCAGCCAATATCGACCAACGGCAAACATCTCCTGTCCAATGTACGTATAGCATCGCCCTGCCCCCCCCCCTCCCTCCTCTTCCTTGTTGATACCCGCCCGCTATCCGCTGCTTCGACGTGGTAAGAGGTAGTGTAGAGGTAGAAGGGAAGGTACCTGGCCTTTGTCACCCACATTCGGGTCCCGTCCCATTCTTTGCCCATTCCAAAGGTACCTTACCTGCCCTCTACTTGCACAGCAAGGTACATGCACCTGTACCTTTGCTTGGCCTGCCTGCCTACCCAGTGTGTGTACCGAGTACGGATACTGCTACCGTTAGCACCTCTCACTGGAAAGTAGCGAGTTCTAAAACTCCTTCCACGCCCTCCCCTATCTCTTCTCCCGTCTATGTCTGCCACCACCTCCAGTCATACGCCCTAGGCGATTCCATCCTTCCTTTTTGTTTCTTTGCATCCTCCTCGTCTTCCAATTTCCCCCGAGTCTCAGTCCGCCTGAAGCACGACAACAACCACCCGTTACATGTCATCAACTACCGACTACCCGCGATTTACGGCACAATTGTCTAGACGCGCATGCCGTCGTCGCCGGGATTCTGTTCAATCTGACCTTCTGTGCGTCGCGTTTCTAGTTCCTAACCACCCAGGCAACTCGACCTCGATCGGCCCTTTAGCAGTCTCCTCGCCTCCTTGAGCGTCTCGAAAAAATCATTCCTACTCGTCGGACACCACAATTCCAGTTTTGTTTTTCATTGTCGCAAATATCGCCTGCCAGCATTTCCAGTCCACTTTTGAAACTCGTGCCGAGACTTTGGAGTTTGCATCCCTCGCTATCGCACCGATCACAACCGCCTCGCCTTCGGAATAGAGAAAACCGATCCAAAATTAAACCAATTAGTGGTTGCGTCAAAAGAGGCATCGGCGTCCAAACGCTGTCGGAGTTGTCTTGGCCTATTGCTGGTCCCTTTCCCCGAGGCCAAAACAAGCATTGGCTACTTTCAGTGCGTCGGCAAGAAACCCAAGCATTCAAGGTTGTGGTTTTGGACAGTCATCTTTTTTCGGCACCAGAGTGCAGTCGCAGGGAGACTGGTCACTACCAAAAGTCAACATGGATATCATGGAGGAACCACAAGTTGCCATGGAGGACATCCACTACCGTGTTATATACGTCAACCGCTCAGTATCCGAGGACCGCTGCATCCAACGAAGCGCAAGGCATTTGGACGAGTATGTTGCAAAGACGGAACCAAACTGCATTGCCGACACTGTGAAGTGCATTTTGGAGATTTTTCCAGAAGGTTTGCGGGGCCGCTGATATCCATCCTTTCATGTCGACCTTTTGTGCTAACTGTTCGGACGCAGCTTACTTGTGCAGCACTGAGGGTGCCTGCATGTCCCACTGGCTCCAGCCCCAAGAAGATCACGAGGCCGATCTTCAACCAACGATTATCCTCCTAGACACCCCTTACCAGCAGTTCTTCCCGGCCCAATTTCCGAATGAACGCAGGGACGAGAGCCACGATGGCAACTCGTACGGCCTCTCGTTACTTAAAAAGATCGAGTCCGAAGCTCGTGCTCGCCATCTCTACGAGCAGGTTATACCTGTCCCACTCATCCAATCACCCGACGCCATGAACAACATCAGTGGGGCAGATAGGACGAGGATGCGACAACAATGTATCGATTTTGGGGCCAAGGCAGTCTTGTCGGGTCCCCTGAATGCTAAGAGCATCGCAGTGATTCAAGACAGGGCATATTACGCTTACAAGGACGCTCTTTCAAGGAAACAAGCATTGGCGGACGTGCGTAAGGGCAGAAAACGATCACTGATCGCTGTGTTCAACGATACCCGGCCGTATGGTTATCTCCGTGAATACCTCGTGGAGAGTTTGATTAAGAAGATCTGCAGCACGGAGGACGACAGAGATAATGAGATCTATAAGGCCAATATCTCGGTATGCCCAGAGAAGCGAGCTGAAATCTCCCGTGCCATCAGCACATGGCATTTCGATGCTCACAAATTTGACTACGACGAGCTGATAGTCGCAGCCGAACTCACACTAAACCATGCCTTATCCATGCCAGAGCTAAAGGCATTTCGCATCTCGCCAACGCAGTTGCAAAATTTCCTCAAAGCTTGTCGGGCTGCTTATATGGGTTTTGTGCCATACCATAACTTTCGACATGTTGTCGACGTTCTACAGGCAACTTTTCAGCAGCTGCTCCGGATTGGCGCATTGCCTCCTTATCCAAACGTCAACGGTACTCATACAAGCCCAATCGCAGAATCTCCTGGAACACCCTCCATAGGTCCGGAAGAAGCCTTCACCCTTCTCCTTACTGCCATTGGTCACGATGTTTTGCATCCCGGTGTCAACAACGGCTTTCTGATCGAGGCACGAGCGCCTCTCGCAGAGCTTTACAACGATCGCTCAGTCCTGGAGAATTTCCACAGCACCAGCTACTGCCAGATTCTCAAGCGACATTGGCCGATCTTTTACGAGAATAGGCGTCTGCGCACGTTGATGATCAGTTGTATCCTGGCTACGGACATGGCCCTGCATTTCGACTACATGGCAAAACTCGGAAACTTGCAAAAACTTCAAGCTCAAAAACCTGATCTTGACGGTTGGAATGAGAAGGCTGTCGACGAGGCGAGGGTGCTAGTGTGCGCTCTTATAATCAAGTGCGCTGACATCAGTAACGTCGCACGGAGACACGATATCGGTGCACAGTGGATGCACCTGCTGAATGACGAGCTTATATTGCAGACTCAGATTGAGATGGATATGGGTCAAAAAACGGCACTTATCGCTCCACCATCGACGAGCCTTGACGGCCGGATCAGGTCCCAGCTAAAATTCATGGAATTGTTTGCCTTCCCTCTGTTCCGAGGCGTGGCAGATATCTTGCCCGGTCTACAGTTCTCCGTTGACGAAATGGAACTCAACCTTACTCACTTTGAGAATGAACTCCTACTCCCCTCGGCAGGATCGACGATGGAAAACCAACCTGGCATCTCTAAATATAGCCCCCCGCCGAAATGCGATTCGGAGCCTCCAACAGAAAAAAGTGCCCTCGATGGAAGACCTAACGGTGTGCTTCCCAGTCTTACGACTACCGACTTCTCCCGTGGAGGTGCCGGGTTACACGGATCGAATCGTCAGCGATGCAGTGAGGCGACCGAAGGCAGCTCAGCACCCTGCTCGGGAGAGTGGGGTTCGCAGGCAAACAGCGCGACGACGGGCAAGATGCCGCTCTCGCCTAGTACGCAGGGTACGAGCATCATCAGCAGGGACTCGATGGACAAATCTGTCGGTGTTCCTATGACGACTGTCACAGCCCCAGACTCTCCGACTGCAATTCCTGAGGCGACCAAGATGTCTTCGGACCGAGATCAGCTGCAAGTGAACGAAAAACTCGATCATTTTATAAGCGATGACGAAGATAACATGTCTAACGGAAACGGTCACATGAATGGCAGCGGATCGACATTAGGACAGGAATATCTGAAACCGGAACAAGACACCGGCAACGGTAAAACGATGAGGAAGAAGGCGAGCCTGATGGGTCTCAAGAACAAGTTTTCGTCCAAATTCTCCTCGTTCACCAAATCGAAAAAGGGAAAAACATCATGCCCCGCAAGCCCCGAAAGGTCAGCAGATCCGATGGGATAGAGCACCATCTCTCTGCTTCGGCTTTCGTCGCCGCCTCCGAAACAAGGTAGCATGCCTGTCGTCCCGGCAGATGATAACGATGCTACGCTCTCGGATTCTTCACCCGATATCGTCAAGCGCGCAAAGAAATGGAGGCCTCGACCCAGCGGCTCATGAAGCTTTCCGCTGTAGATCGTGCAACATCGATAATACCGCAATAGGATTTGATGGTGTTGACGCAAAGTGTCTCCCTTTCCATCTCATCTTAGGGGTGTTGTTGAGACGCCTACCCTCGTATCACTGCCGCTGCTGAGCCCGGTTGCAATTTATAGAATCGAGGTTCGCGAGATTCTTACGAAACGCCAGCCTGTGGCCCATTCATCATTGGCTCCACAAGTCTCAATACCGACCACAAACCCTCTCAATTGGCATCGATGCTGGTTGACACTGGCCTACTGGACGCCCAGAGATTATGAGGAGTGTCAGTGTCGTCCCCCAATCGGAAGGAAGATCATTTGTTCTGGTTGGGTTTGTGGACCAATACACGAAGTTTCTTTTTATTCACATTCGGTTGCTCATTATTCGGTTGGGACAGTAAGGGGTTGGAGAGAAAAGATGCATTTATGATTATTGATTGATCGAGTTGGTTGGGATTAGGAAAGGATGCACCGGCGAAATTACACACGTATACACATGATTAGGAAAGGCAATGGGAGGGGGGGGGAAAGGGGAGAGGGGGAGAGAGCATTTTTACTGTCGGCTTTTTCTTCTTCTTCTTTTTTTATTTTTTCTATTCTTCTTCTACTTCTTCGTTTTCTTCTTGTTGGTTATTTATTCTTCCGAGTTTGTTTCACACAGACATGCTTTTTTGTGATTACTTTTCTTCTTTTGTAGGAGGTTTCACTACCACCATTTCAATCTTCCCAAGAGCGAGGGGAAAAGAAAGAGAAAGAAGCTCGACTCTATTCTGGGCTCATCCGAGGAAACAAAAGAACTCGCGAATTCTACTTCGGTTGTGTCGGTGTATTAGTAGAGGTTTGCATGGGACTTGCTTCATTCTTATCACTTCTTTGTGTGTTTCTTTTCTTCTTGTTTACCTGTCTTGACAAAGACTTGACCTTCTACATGATACCTCCTTTTTTTTGGCTTCCTTTTCCGTCTGTCATTTTGTCTTTTTTTTTTTTTTTTTTTTTTTTTCTTCTTCAGTTGCATGGTTCCTTCTTTGGCTTGGTTTGGCTAGGGCTCATCGTCATTTGGATTATCATAACAAGATTACTAGCTGCTTAGACTTCCCGGAGTTCAGTTCTCATTTCAACATACCCAACCCATCCATCAACCATTGTTATTTTTATCATCCTCCTACGTGTCGTACCCTCCCTCTTAATCGACCCAGTCAGTTTTTGATATGAGGAAATGAGGAAGAGCTGAGCTGAGCTGAGTGGTTGCCAGTGAACCAAAGTATCGTAAAACAGAATGATGTATGACATTACCATCTTTGACTTATTCTTTTCTACTCGCTGCCTCTGCCTCTCCTCAAAGAATCTGCTCGTCTGGTTTGTATGAGACTGTATGCGTTCATTCTTGAACCCGACTTCCTCGAAAAGCCAGACAGCTACCGCTAAGTCAGCAGACCTGCCTCTACGGACACAAGACAGCAGTGTCCAACGCCCTCGCAACTAAGATCCCCTAGATAGAGCGTGTTCTCTTATACCACGAACAATGATTACTATAAGAAGCACCACACAGATCGGATGTACGTTTTCTGGTCATCAGTTCTAAGCACACAAATTCAACAACGCGAGATATCGGGTTTAAAAGTGGAGACGGGCTCAGCCAAGTCGTCGAAATATATCTGACAGTAAATTGGAAGCAAGAGACAAACATCTGCGCATTGTTCCCTTTGTATTATTCAACATCATGATGACTGTCCATACTTGGCTGTTCAGGTGGACTGTCAGAAATGGTGTCCATGAGCTTAGGAGTAGTGTTTATTGACAATAAAACAAATTTCATTCTGTATACAAACTCTACCGGGTGCTGTTCATTACGCCACGCTGGGTCTTGTCTGAACCATCAAACAGACGCGAGCTCTCTGACACTAGCCAAGGGAATCCGTAAGGTCCCGATGGTCTTTACCCTCGTTGTATACACACGCCCTTGTCGTAACCAAAACCTATTCCGTATCAATCATTATCCATCATACACTCATAAGATCCCCGATTGCCGGTCGCGATTCCTGTTAGGTCAAGAACCTCTTACTGCTCGAACCATTCACCGCCCAACCACCTGTTGAGGAAGTCAAGCGAGTTCTCAGGCTGGTCCATTGGCACCATGTGGCCAGCCTGGTAGATCTGCATGAAGGTGAAGTTTCCGGAGGACTTGACCTTGCCGTACTCCTTGTCAGCCTTGGGAAGAGAGAGGTCCTCGAGCTCAGCCTTGTTGAAGCCGTTCTTGCCGGGCCACTCAAGAGCCTCGCTCCAAGCCTTGTTGCCGAGCCAGTTGCAGATGAAGTCGGCATCACCGGCATAGATGAGAACGGGGATCTCCTTGAGGATGCCGGGGACGAGGCGATGGAAGGGCTGCATCCAGTCACCCTGGAAGAGGAAGTTGCGGTTGATATCAAAGTTGCAGCTCTCATAGCCCTCAACCTCGACGCCGAGAGCGTCCATGACATCCTTCTGGTTCAGGTAGTCGCTGATCCAGCCAAGAGCGCTATAGCAGAGGTTGCTATCATCCTCGCACTTTCCACGGATGTCATAGACGTTCTGACCAGTGCGCTGGTAGGGGCCGATGAACTGATTGTTACAGTAGATGGCGGCAGGAACGCACGACCAGACACTGCCGCTCTCGTAGCAGTTACGGATAAGAGACTGGCATCTGGGGAGGGCATTGTCCATGCTGCGGCACTCGCTCTCGCTGAGAACGGCGGGGTAGCCACCTTCGCCGCAGGCCATGGGGCGGTAGTGCTCATACTGGGTAAGAGGATCAGTCAAGCCATTACCAATAAGGACGGACTTGAGATTGATGTTGCGATCCTTGTGGGACAAGATCTCGGAAGCAAAGACAGGGATGTAGTGACCAGCATAAGACTCGCCAGCAATGTGGAAGTCCTGCTTGGCATACTCGGGGAACTGGTGGAAGAAGAGGGTAAGGAGAGCATAAACATCCTTGCCGGCAGCGACAGTGTTGCTGACGGCGTTGCCGGAGTACGAGTACCCGACGTTGACGGGCTGGTCAAGGAAGATAACGCTGGCGTTGTTGTTCCAAGCGTACTCGTTGCTGACAACCCTGAGCTTCTTGTCAATGGAAGAAGGGCCGAGCTCAAGGAAGAGACCAGTGAGCGAAGAGCAGCCGGGGCCACCGTTCAACCACAAAACGACGGGGTCGTTCTTGGGATCGTTGCGAGACTCGAAGAACCCTGGACAGTCCGAGTCAGCACCGTGATTTTTACTAACCAAGTACATTCGAGCGTGATTGACTTACAGTAGAACAGGTGCTTATCGTTCTCCTCGTCATCAAGGTAACCGCTGTACTGCTTGACCTTGTCGACGCCGAGCTTGGAAGGATCGACCGACTTGACGCGCAGGTTGAAGTTGTCGAGCTGGCCGCCAACCTCACGATGCTTTTCGCCATCGGCGCCCTTAACCCACAGCTTTTGGACATCAGCGCCCTTGACGACGTGGTCCCAGTCCTTGCGGCGCTTAGCAGCCTTGGGCTTGCTGAACCAGGTGGGCTTATCGAAAGCATTCTCAGGAACAAGCAGCTTGATCTCGTCCCAAAGGGCCTTGGCCTGGGAGTTCATGCCATTGAAGGCCTCCTCAAAGCTTTCAAGGGTAGTGTGCGCGAACGAGTCGGCGACGGGCTTAACGGCGTCATGGGCCTTGTGAAAGTTGTCGGCAAGGACATGCTGGGCCTGGTTCTGAAACGAGGCGGCCGAGGCGGCCGAGGCAGCCCCGAGGAGCACGGTTGAAGCCGAGATCCTCATTGTGATGATGTTAGGAGTATTGATGTTGTGATACAGATGGATGATGAGAAGAAGATGGAAGAGGGGAAGAGGAAGGAAGAGGAGGTTGATAACGGAAATGGATGGGCAAGCAACTGCCAAGGTAAAACGCCCCGGAACCGAGCTTCACCGGACGCGGATGCAGCAGAACCCCCCAGGATTTGGGGCAAGCTGGCATGGGATTGGATAGACGCTGCGCCGCCACATGAGTGCATGCCTGGGTATTGGTCAGGTACCTTGCAGGGCGGTCACGCTGGTCATGAGAACGGACGCCTAGCCGATCAGCCAGACAAAAAAATCACCAAACGCTTGTGAAGAGGGCCGCCTATAAGGCTCTCACCGCCATGTGTACCTCTTATTTTCTTGTACAGTTTGGCCTCAAGACGTGGCGCCAATCAACCTGGTATCAACCTATCTGTCTGATAAGCTACCTTTCGTCATTGTCTCAACCTCGCCAGCAAGGTCGCCTCGATGCGACTCCATGTCCACCGCCCGACAACAACTCACTCATTTCCTTCTCATTGCTGAATTATTGTCCATGTATGATACTCCAAACTCCGGATATAAGAATGTTGTTCCCAGGAGGAGATGATAATCCTTCACGGAACTCCAGTAGATAATCCTCATGAGTCGCGCATTATGCAGCGTGATACCCCTGAAAGATATCAGACGAACGGTGATTTTGTGCTGCTTTCCTGGCAAGTTCAACTCGAACAGGCGCCAGCTTCAGAGAATATGTGATAATAGTAATGAAAAATGATCCCTTGCAATTTGAATGACTTTGACATCCATTTCCTGTCTTCAAAACTGAAGAGGTCTCACTTCGTGTCAGTCTTTATCATGTTGAATATCTGACAAACCCGTCTCCAAGCGTGATGTTATGGTATCGATAACAGAAAGACCCACTGACTCATCCGATGGACAAATGGAATTCCCGCATCGCGTGCTTGACAAGTCCGCTTTTTGCCCGCCGTCAATCGTCATTCGGCTAGGGATCCGATGGGGCGGCCCATCCGTCCATCAGAGGGGACTGGGGCGGTACGGCGGGCAGGCGGGGCAGACTTTCAAAGCCCGCTCTGCAGCGGAGAAAAGTGGAAGCTGCGGGCGACCAAGAATTTCTGCTCCACGGGCATATCGTTATCTCTCTTACGGGCGCATTCTCAGAGAAACTGCAGCAAGTCAACTTGTATGCCCGGTTTCTGGAAACATATCAGCTACTCAGAAAAGCCAGTCCAGCATCCTATATACCCGACTGTTACTACCTTCGAAGCTATTTTCAACGGCTTCATTTCCCGGAGAATCAATACCGTCGAACCATCGAATTATACTCTTTTCACGACAACTACACAACCACCGCCAAAATGGTGATCCAACAGCCCTCCAACCAGATCAAACTGACCAACGTCTCCCTTGTCCGGCTTAAAAAGGGCAAAAAACGCTTCGAGGTTGCCTGCTACAAGAACAAAGTGCTCGAATGGCGGTCCGGCATCGAGACTGACCTCGACAACGTCCTGCAGATCCCCAACGTCTTTCTGAACGTGTCCAAGGGCCAGACGGCGCCGACGGCCGAGCTGCAAAAGGCGTTTGGCAAGGACACTTCGGTCAATGACATCATCCTGGAGATTCTCAAAAAGGGCGAGATGCAGGTGGGCGAGAAGGAGCGCAGCGCGCAGCTGGAGCGCGTCCATAACGAAGTCGTCTCCATTGTCGCCAGCAAGCTGGTCGACCCGCGCACCAAAAAGGTCTACACCACCGGCATGATCGACAAGGCGCTGGACATGCTCAGCTCGCAGGCGCATCAGCTACAGGAGAAGGAGAAGGAGAAGAAGGATGCGGCCGCGAGCGGTACGGCGTCGCCGGCGACGGGCGAGAGCGGCGAGGCGAAGCCGCAGCCTACAAAGTCCCTACCCATCTGGACCGGTGTTTCGACAAACAAGAGCGCAAAGTCGCAGGCGCTGGAGGCCATGAAGGCGCTCGTTGCCCATCAGCCTATACCCGTTGCCAGGGCGAGGATGAGATTACGCATCACTTGCACGACCAATGTGCTCAAGCAGGCCGTCAAGGCTCCCAAGGGGGAGGCCAACAAGGATGGCGAGGAGGGAGAGAAGAAGGCACCCGGAACGGTCAAGGACAAGATTCTCAGCTTCGTTGAGCAGGTTGAGAGCCAAGATGTCATGGGCCAAGAGTGGGAACTGGTGGGCTTCGTAGAGCCCGGTGCTTTTAAAATCTTGTCTGACTTCATCGGAAGCGAAACCAAGGGACAGGGAAGAGTAGAGGTCCTGGATATGGCCGTCACTCACGAAGATTAAAGCCATGACTTCGTTTCTCGATTTAACTGGCTGATACTCTCTGGGTCTTCGTCTATGGTGGTCTTGGTCACATACATGGGGTGGGCGTTATGGCATCGAAAATCATAGTGGGTTGTTTTAGGCAATGGATTTAATGGATTTGCGTGTTTCACGTCCATAGAGACCGAATAAAAATGCCAGTAAATCATTTTCCATATCCACGCCGTTTATTGTCATGCTGTCAATGATGTGTCTTCCATTATGCGAGTTCCCCCATTAGCCATAGGCTACCTAGAATCCAGATACGCGCAAGGCGAAACAATTCAGTCCCAGGTGTCCATGACTGCCCGTCTTGGAATAACACCACCAATAACCCAGAAAAAGCAGCGCCGAATATGCCCGCACAGATTTAGTTGCCCTTCTTCTTGGAGACACCGACGGTACGACCGCGGCGGCCAGTGGTCTTGGTGTGCTGACCGCGAACACGGAGGCCCCAGTAGTGACGGAGACCGCGGTGGGCGCGGATCTTCTTGAGGCGCTCAAGATCGTCACGGAGCTTGGAGTCAACACCGTTGGCGAGGATCTGAGAGTCCTTGCCGTCAACGATATCGCGCTGCCTGTTGAGGAACCACTGTAGACAAGGTTAGACGACGAAGTCATATCGAGTGAAATCCGTTCAAACGTACAGCGGGGATCTTGTAGGCAGTGGGGTTCTGCATGATGGTGACGATGCGCTCAAGCTCCTCAGAGGTGAGCTCACCGGCACGCTTGCTCAGGTCGACATCGGCCTTCTTGCAGACGAGGTTGGAGTAGCGGCGACCGACACCCTTGATCTTGGTCAAGGAGTAAACGACCTTCTGCTTGCCGTCAACGCTGCATAAAAGTCAGCGTCCATATTCAACATATTGACCCTCCTCTTGAAAACGGTTCTGTTCCGGATTCGCGATATGGTTAAGATCATGAGGTGCCTGAATGAACATACTTGGTGTTGAGCAGACGCAAGATGTGGTTGAAGTTGCTCTGAAAAGACTGTTAGCATCCGAAAGCGTCTTAAAGAATATCCGGTCGAAGATCATGCATCCCAGCGCTTGCTGGTTTTGGTTCTTGGTTCTGCCGTGTTGTTCTCCTTTGGCTGCCGCGATATCCAAGCATCGGTCGTAGAGCTCAGTGCTCAATCAAATGCTCATGGTCGCGTGCTCGTATTGCCATCTCTATTATCGCCCACCGCATGCGTACTGTGTCGAATATCAATCTCGCGTCGTCAAAGGCCGTGTCGCTCGTCTTCATCCTCGGTCTACCACAGGCTAACTGCAAAGCCATATCCACTTCCATGCCTACACATCGCTTGAAGCCGCCATCGGTATTCGGAAGCCGGCGCATCGATGAACCGTTTGTTTGTCGCGACATTGTCATGGGACGCCACTTCCTTGTATTTTCGCGTTGAATCGTCTCGTATTTGCATCGGTTTTGAAGGTGGGCAGCGACGCCAGCTCCTCACTCGTGATGGCATCCCCACGGCGCCAGAGGATGAACAACGACCGCAGCCAAGAACCTCGGTTTTTTTTGGGCAACGCATGATCTTCTTCGGGAGGAGATGAATTTGCAGGATTGCAACATACCTTCTCGCCGGACACCAGAGACATCTTGGGCAATGATTTCGAGGATACCGCCTCGATATTGTCTGTGCTGTGTGTTCGGTCGCAGGTTCGTGGGAAGTGCTCCGTCGAATTCGAGCCCAGATGGTTTTCGAAATTTGTGCGTCACGTGGCGGGGCAAAAGTGTCGTGCAATGCTGTGAATGAAGCAGATGGCTCGTGCACGGGCAGGTGCCTGTCAGTTGCCTGTAATGTCTTGATTCAAGCATGGCCTTGACCCTAACCCCGATTCTCGCTTGCCCCTTCACTTCGCGAACCTCTGACGTTCAGCAGTCCTTCACCTCAACAGCAAATCGTGTTCACAACGAAGTTTCGCAGGTTTAACACTTCAACCAGTCTACCAGCCACCTGCCTTGCGATGTGATCTCCTGTAGATATCGCGTTTCAGAGCACTTCAATCTGTATAAATCTGTCCCAAATACAAACGGTTTGGCAGAACAGCAACTTCTTGCAAATGCATGGATATTGCCGGTGACCATATCTATCAAAGTTAATGAAGCGAGTCTCCAAATGCGTTCAGCCTGCTCCAACAGCCAGAAGTCTGTGGAACCAGAAATACGCTCGGCCACCGCTCAAATGCCAGAATAGCCCAACCGAGAATGTCGTAGTAGGCGACACAAGCGCCACAGTGATTACAGCTCCAGATGTAACAGAGCCCTGAGAAGGAGGGGAGTGTATCTGGGAAGGATTGAGAGCCACGACATGAAGCGAAGTTTCAACTCTACATTGTTCCTAGCTGTGATATTGTCCTTTTCCATCTAGGAAAGGTCTCTAGAGGCAGAGATCTGCTCGAACTCATGGCATGAGAGTTTGCAACTTCGGTTTTTGCTCGTATCAATATCGGTATAAATTTGCTGCAAAGGATGTCAGTGTTGATGGTTGACGTAAAAGTGTTGAAGTATCAAGGGAACGGTGCTAGGGCGCAGTAAACAAGATATCTGACAGCTGCCAGGACCTTTTGGCAATTGGCAAGGCAAGAAATGTCTAAGTGGGTCCACATTGAACTTCGAATTAACACATTTTTCAGCAAAACCTCACCCTTCCTAATTTCATCACCCGTTGGCAACTCAAAGACAACTCAAAACGTTAAAGCTTCCACGTCTGGTGAACTATATGCCGACACGTCACGTCTTTCTTATGAATGTAGGCCAAAAGCAATGACTACCATTCTGCTACCAAGAGCCAAATCATCGACCTAGCTGGGGCACAAAAGCCTTATGCGGAATGTGTCTCTGTCTTCCCAGGTTGAGGACGTTAGTTCGACACGATAAACAGTAGGTTCCAGTGCCGTCCATAACTATGTCTTGTGCGATGCCGTCTTATGCCTGATTCGGTCAACTATCCTGCCCTGGGGTTGATCTTGAGCCAGGATGCGCCTCCTTGCGAGCTGCGTACTAGACAAGAATAAACTCTGTGACGTTCATTGAGTGCGGAACCTTCTTCTTTCCCTATGGAGGCTTTCGCAATTTCTCGTTGCAACATCTTCCTTCCCAGTTTGACGTTTTTGTCCTCATGAGTCGAGACCCTGCTGCTGTATATCGACTGCTGGCTTGAGATCGAGATCCTCCCCCTTATGTGATCCATTCAGCCCCTGACATCTACAATTCTCCATATACTCGTTCAAGGTATTCGGACATCGCTCAAACACATCAGCGAGAACCCAACAGGTTGTCATTATGGCTCGCTTCCACATGCCCAAGCGCTTGCACTTCGGTCATTTTCCGCATTCCTCCACCTGAATGACCTGGCCGCCCAACCCCCTATATGGCATCCACGCCCAAAGCATGGCTGGCACGACCGCCTCACCCTCCCGAATGTTATTCCCTAGTCGAGCTCGGGGACGCGGAGTTTGAAAATTAGTAGCCCCTGGAGATTTGCCCGCTCTTCATCCGTGCGCTTTGTGCTCTGTCTGCCGTTCACGTGGGAGACACAAACCGACGTAAGGCCTCGAATACTGAGCAGTTCCTCGATTCCCAGAGCGTCCGCAAGTCGAGCTGGCTTCATCGAATGAAAATAACGCCGCATCTCCTTCTCCCTAGGCGTCTCAAAGTTGGTAGTTGACTTGGAGATGGCTATGTCAAGATGTCTTAACTCCTTGCACTTGGCGAGACGGCTGAAGGCTTTGTCCGACACCGGGCCTGTCCAATGGACCTTGATTGAACGAAGACTGGCACGCAAGGTTGAGTTGCCTTTCAAGCGCTTATTCAATTCACAGCTGCAGGCGAAATATAAGGTGTATTTGTGATAGATGAATTCAAGGTATTCGGACTTGATTTGACTGCAGGTCCTAGCCAACGCCATGTCTACGCGATGTATAGCAGGGAGAGTTGAAGGATTTGGAGGTGTCCATTTGCCGCAGTCGCAACCCACTTCGTTCGAATAGGCAACTAACGTCGTGGCTACGATTTTGGTGGCGTACCAGCGATATATGTTCTGACGTAGTTCGGCGGGTAGTTTGAGGAATGGGAAGCCTTCCAAATCGGGTGGTTTGTCTGGTCAACAGCACTATCAGCATATGGGTCTCGGTACCAAGTTTATGCAGTACAGATGGACTGGATCATGATGAAGAATCCTCACCAGCAGCATCCAGAATCTCAGTACAGGCCTGGATGATATCGATACAATTCTTGACCTCGGCAGGTTTCTTGCGCATTATCTCGGCGCATTTGGTGATGGTATCTGTGATTGACTTGCGCATGTCGGGAGACATTCGGACCAGACGACCCAGTTGATCTCGCTCAAGGCCTCCCATCTTCCAGTTGTCGTGAGCTCGGAGAAGTTTTTTCGCGTTGTCCGATAGTCCATATCGGGCGTGGAGATTGAGCGTCTGGTGCGCGTAGAATGTCGCTCTAGATGAACTCATTGTGTCCGTGTGCTTACTGCGTCTGGATCCTCAATGGCCTCAAGATCTCGACTTTTTCGTTCTTGCGCGGGGTAAACGCTTGCAGATTTAGGTGTGAACAATCGATCAGAACCGAGTGCAAAAGAATTTAGGATCCGCTGGTATCTGCAGTGCCGGTAGCGAAGTTGTAGGATAATTTCTTCGTGGGCGTGAGCACACGACGACCGCACGAAGGTTTGAAGAACGAAGAGGTTCAAGCTCACGCGAAGGAGCTTGGATTATTGATGACGAGGAGATGGTGCCTCAACCATACCTTCCAGTTCACCTCTGGATCAACCTTTGCACTAAGGAAGGAGCGGCCAGAATCTATCCGCTTGAACTGAAGGTTATGGAGACTTTGTGTAGTGGATAAAGCGTACAATTCTTCTGCCTGAGCAACCAACCGTCCGATCCCGTTGACGGCAGGTGATTCTCGAATCGGCCAAAAAGAACCTCTTCAGCAACGACTTGCCAGCCTCATCCCGTTCCCTGTGAAGAGGCAAACGGAAGGCAGCGTTAAAGTTCGGATGACAAAAAACAGCAGAGGAGTACACACTTTGCTCCAAACAGTACGGCACCAATTTATTCCCTTCTTGGAGTTGCCCTCGTGTCGCGACCTAATAATTGTCAACGTTTAGTGAAGGGTTAATCCTGAAGGGCGAGAGAAGGGGGAGGGCGTGGGGGCACGTGGAAGAGAATAAATAGTAGATATATATACACATGTATGCGAGTGGATGGCTTTTTCTTTCCACTCAACCAAACGAGGATCTTGGATGAAACGCCAGGGCGATACAGATAAGCTCGTCGCCTGTCAATGAACAGGAGATATTTACGCATGATATAGACGGAAACTCAGGAGTGCGCTAATGTAAGAATGTAGCTGGCGAAGACGGCATAACCTCACAAGAATCATGGTAAGGGGAGAATACCGTAAAATCTCCATCACCGGCTCTCGTGTAATACCCGTACTGATTGTCATTAAGCAAGTTCGATTGTCGATCCAATTAGTCAGGCCGCAGGCCAGTTTGATCAGGCCAGTCTACCTTCACCCCAAAGCACCAATTACACCCTCGAACATAAATTACGCCCAACGCCAAGGTGACCATGCGCATGAGCTTCTTCAAAACAAATTATTCTAGCACTCAGGTTTTAACAAATAACATCATCTATACCATCGCCAGAGCAAAGACCACAAAAGCAATCAGCGCGACATTCATGCCCATCGGCGAATGATTCTCCCCCGCGCCGCTCGTGTTCCCCTTACTCTCCCCGGACACCGACTTCCTCCCTGTGGCCGTGATCCCATTCAACCGATCGGCCGTATCGATCGCCGGCCCGTGATCAAAAAAGTCTACCAAGATAAACGTCGGCTTCACTCCCCACTGCTTGACGCAGGTATCAGCGTGCAAGCCCAGGTTTCCCGTGGTGGAAGTATCCGGGCTGTTGGTAATGTCGATGTCCGTCTCGTCCGGTATCTGGACGCCCTGCAAAAGCAGGCTGTCCGCGAAGTGGTTCATCAACGGCATCAACCCCGCCGAGATAGCGTCCCCTGCCGAACCCTGTCCCTTGGGCCGATCCAGGGTGCAGTTGAACCCGCTCAGGCTGAGGACGTTGTACGCGGTTTCGAAGACATGGTCGAACTCGCTTAGCAGGTACGGGTAGGTGGGCGAGTAGTCGATGGAGGCGATGAAGGTGACCAGGCGCTTGTTGGAGGTGATCATGTCTCCTAGCGTGGGCCAGGTGTTGCTGGCTGAGCTGCCGTTGCTCAGTTGGTAGCCGTAAGTAGAGATACCGGATCCCTCGAACACGGCGGCGTAGTCGGAAACGAGCTTGTTGTCGGAGTTGACGAGCAAGATCGTCACCACCTCGTTGGGGTTATTGTCCATCCAGAACTTTATCTTGGCCAGCCAGTCTTGGAGTGGCCCTGCGTCTAGCAGGCTGCAGCTGGTGTGACATAGTTGGAGTGTCCCGTTGACATCGTGGACTTGGGCTTGGAGCAGTCTGATACCGGCGTCGAGGGCGACTGTTGCGTTGAAATACTGATTGCCGGCTAAGCTGTCACTGGTGCTCGCATCACGGAGAAAGGACGAATCGTGCGCGCCCATGTGAGTGACATTGTTGTAGGCCCGATCGCAAAGCAACGGTGAGTTGTTACAGGCAGAGATACCACTGGCGGCGTTGCTCGTTGACGGTGATGCTGTTGTTGCTTGAGAGACGGCTACGCCTGCCGTTGATACCGAGGCTGCCGATACCGCGCTTACGATCCCACTCTCGGCTCCAGATGGTCCCTGTGGAATGGCGCAAATTCCAGAGACCAGTAATAGCGCCGTTGCCAGAGATGAGATGAGTGATGGCATTATTGTTACTTTCAGATTGACCCCCGTGGAGGAGTTGCGGTGATTGGGATCGTGGGAAAGGGTCTCGGCTCTCTGTCCCCGAGCCTGGTATCGAGTGTAATGAGCAAACGACTAGAACTGAACTCCCAAAAATGCCGTGAGTGTTGAAGAGTCTAAGGAAAAGAAATATCGAAAGGAGTAGAAAGAGAATGTCAAGCAGAAGAATGCAAGTTTTCCGCAATCGTTTTCGGCCTCGCCTCATCCACCGACTTTCCTCTCTTTCTGCACTAGAGAAAGACTGCTCTTCGAACGGATCTGCATGGGTACGCATGTGCATTCACCTTTACCCAATGGGTTGGGATCCGCTAATGAGTTGAAGATCACCCCACCCCGTCCACGTCTTTGCGACGACAAGGAGGCTCTGTTTCCCAAAAAAAGAGAGAGGGAAAAAAAGACTTCCTCTCACAAGTCAACTTCAGCGTTATGAAACAACCTTGTGCTGTAACTTGACAAGGAGGCGTGCTGCGCCTCGCTTTGATGTAGTCAGTCAGCCCGCTTATCTGTAAATGATCGAGCAATTACCCCCAATCTTCGCCCTTTTAGACTCGCAGATTCACAGCGTGCGCGGCTCATACAAAGGCCCCGGACTGAGGCCGAAATGAGGTGAGGCTGCGTCTCATGAAGTATGTAGAACGGAGTTCCCAATCTGGAGATATGTGTACGTACCGCCAACTTTGTGTTTGTGACTCAGGGGTAACTATGCAGGAGTGTATCGCAGATTCTGATTGGCTATTGGCGACCCAGAAAAGGGTCTCCCCAGCGACGGCACTGAGGGGTCCCATGGTTTTCCCGATCAGGTACAGACGAGTATAAGCCTCTCAAACACCCTCGAAACACCAGGGACACCACTCCTTGATTCTCTCTCTCAGGTACTCTTCACTAAGGAATTCCGTAGAACCATTAACATCGTATCTAGCCATACCAGAGGTTGTGAACTTGCGAGCACCTTGCTGGGCAGCTGCGTCAGCTCAACAAAGAAAACGTAAGCTTGTGGAGAAAGAGGCTGCTTGCTCTCGCTTGGGGGATTTCAAGATGAACGAATAAAACACCCACGCAAGTCTTGACCATGTTGATGCTCTATTTGATCAAGATTAGTATCTGATTGCGTGGCCATTGTGTTGCTTACGGACAGAACCAAGGCGATCAACTAACAATCCCGTGAACTTGGGAGTGATGCTAAATCTGATATGCCAGCCATAACTCAGTAACAGAAACTCGACTGAAGGATGATACAGCCGACTACCTGCTTATTGGTCGAAAAGGCGATCCGTACAGTGAATTCTGAAAACAGGGCAGAGCTAACACATGACCTTGATATAGCTTGAAGCCTGGTATGCTCCTATGTTCGTTGCTATGTCCGTCGAAATTACAATGCCTATGTCCTAAACATGTTCCAAGCCAGAACGAAAGGTACGAAGACGGCGTCTTACATTAATCATTCCGGGTCACCAGCGGGCTCATCTGCGTGCTTCTTGGCAGCCTCGATCTCCTTCCACTTTTCCTGGCCCTCTTGTGTAGTGGCGTCAATGATTTCCTCCTCGAGACTCAAAACACCAGCCTAAAGACCTCATGTTAGCAATTCTGTTCTTGCAGCAAATCAACACGGAAGAAAACGACTGTCAACTTACATCTCCAAATTTGCTCACCAACTCCTCAGCCTCCTCAACCTTCATCTTGCCCAGAACCTTGTTCACCTCATCCAACTTGCCCGATTCCAGAGCCTTCTTCATCTCGGGACTAAAGCTTTCAAAGATAGCTCTAGCTTGCTGTACCTCCGGGTCTTCACTGTCAGCTGGAGGAATGTTGATGTTGATCACCGTACCAGGCTCTACCGCATGCAGTTGGATCTGTTCCACTCCCTCTTGGCTGCCACCTTCGGCCTCTTCCTTTGCCCTCTGCAGGTTGATCTCTCTGGCCCTGTTCTTGATCTTGTAAAATGTGTCCTGCACATCCTTGAAGAAGACCTCCTGGGCCTGGTGGCCTTGTGTCGTGATGCGCTTGAAGAATAAAGCGACACCGTCGCGTCCCAAAGCCCGGCAGTATTGCAGCAGGAGTGCTTGGTGGACGCAATTGCGAGCATAGTCGTCACGATTTTGAAGCTGTGCGTCGAAAGCGAGGACGAGCAGACCATCGGTTTCTTTTTCGGTAAGGATTTCTGGGTGTTTCGTAAGGAAGGCGAGGGACTCCCGGTAGTCGTCTGCCTTGATCGAAGCAAATTGTTTGGCGGCAGGAGAAGCCTCAATTTCAGCATCATCGTCATCATCGTTCGTAGTCGTGCTGGGTGCAGGTAGGCTATCGGTGGCGCTGTAGTTCGGGTTTAGAAGTTCGACCTTGGACGCCTCCTTCTTGTCTCCTGAGGTAGAGGCCTTCGCCTTGTTGATGTGCGTGCTGTCAAAGCCCGTGTGGATAGACTCGCTCGTAATTTTGCTCTTGTCAATCTTTTCCAGCTCGTCAAGCTTGTTGAGCAACTCGCCCTGTAGGTTTGTGACTTTCTTGAGGTGCTCCTCCACTTCCGCGATAGTAGCTTCGTATCTCTTGTCTTGCTCGACTTTCTTCTCCTCCAAGGTCTTGTTGACATCGTCAAGAAGCGTGGCCATCATCTTGGTGTACGTAGGCAGGGGTTGTTCTGCATTGTGAACACCGGCAGGCCTTGGTGGGGGCTGGTCATCCTTGGGATCTAGACCAGCGGCCGACTCTATGACAGCCTGGAAGGCCACCTCGCCTGGGTTGCGCGAGCTGACTTCCGAAGCATGGGCCTTGAGAGAGGCAAGTAGGGAGGAGATCCGCTTGATCAGAGTATCATTGATGATTCTTTCGTACTTGAGGGTCTCGATCTGGAGCTTGCGTTGCTGGCGTTCCGCATGAATCTGGTTCTGCTTGGCACGAATGAAAGACCGCTTGTCGACGTTGGGATGAACCTCGACATCAGAGTCATCGCTGAGCTCCAGCGCATCCTGAATCGGCATGTCAGTGCATCTCTCCACGAGTTGCACTCATGGTGGCCAAAAAAAAGGGTAACTTACCCACTTGCTGTAGTCGACCGGCATCCTGACTCTTTGCGGCGAGCAGTAATTCTGACTATTGATTCAGATGTTCGAATTGAAGAAGCGCTTCTGAAATACTTTACTGGCGTGTAGATCGCGAAAGTGAAGCAGTGTCAAAGAATTGTGTTAAATATGGGTAATGATTTGGTTCCAAGCAAGTTGCCATGTACGGAGCAGAGAGCGGAAGAGGAGGGGAGGGGGCCAGCTTGTGTTATGGCGGGGTCCATAACTCCTGACGATATTCAACACTACACCAGAGGAGTGGGGTCATGTAGAAAGACGTAGAAGGCTCCGGTCCATCGCGCACTGCATTATGACTGCATGCCGCCACAGTGTTTGAATAGCAGGAACAGCTATCAACGATCGCTAGAAAATGTAGAAGTAAGGAGAGATATATCCATTCTACCCAAGCCTCAGCTGGCACGAGCTGCTTTGTTTTCTTCTTTTTTTTTTCCAATCGCCCACCGTACCTAGGGGTTGATAGACACGGTAAATATGACATCTTTTCAATTCCTAACATGTTCCGCGTTTACTGCACTTTCAGGGCCCGTGCGCTTGTCCGTGCACAACACCCATGTTCTGCAGTACTGAGCCAGTAACGAAATGAAAATGTAAACAGTTTACCGCATTCAGGAACAAGTCAACAGACCGCCAGTCTAACTATCCATGTAATGATCGATGGTCGAGGAAACCCGTGCATTTCTAAAGCTAGCCAGAATCGGGTTATCCTGTTTTACATCCTAAGATATAGAATGTGGTCACCTACCGAGTCATATGAGGGTAACAATGGAAAGATATCTTTTCTATTTCGCTATGGTAAATTTCCACCTTTGATATTCCAACTTGAAACCCTAACCCAGCTTCCGCAATCTCTCCTTGTACATACGACACTTCAAGTTCCTTTCTTCCTTCTGAGCCTCTACACAAGCCACTGTGTCATCCGAGGCTTGATCTGTCAAACAAGCTACCCCTACTAGCATTGTTGAGTTTGATTGCGGGACGGCCACCCTTGAAGCAGGAAAAAAAAAAAGAAACAAAAAGGACGAAAAGGAAACAAAAGAATCTGGACAAAGGCCGTTATATGTGTTGTGGATAGTCGAAAACACCTGAGCAAGGTGTCAAGGTATTGGGATGTAACTTCGAACTCAGAGCATATAGGCAGAGAACGTGCTGGACGTCGAACATGATTTCAGAAATGGACTGTGATGGACATGTTTCGTTTTCCATTCCTATAACCACTCGCTTGAATCCATTCACATGGGGACACGACGTGGATGAGACGGTCATTCATTGCAACACTTGTCTGCTTTTGGTCCGAACATAAAAAAAGAAATGCCAGTTTATTATAGATATAGGCATGCAAAGCGTACCTGTAAGCGCAAACAGTACTGCAAATCATATCACATGATCTTGCTCCGGGAGTTTCGAATGAAGATGTACATCGGATTTCTTCCAGGCATATAATTTCTCTCTCCGTGCTTATTTACGACCGGCAACAAACATCATGTGAACATGTTAGCCACCCCTAATTTTCTCCCTTATCAGGGGCCCTCCCAACTACTTGATTGAGCCGCGGCCTCGTTAGTATCAGTCATTCACAGTTTCCGTGCCTTGAGGGGCTACCAAGACTCTAGGTTATCCTGGAATCAGTACTCTTCTCCGTCGGAATCAATGAACCGGATATCAACATCTCCATCAAAGGCTCGCTTGGCTGCCTTACGAATGCGTATGTACTCTCTCTGTCCAATCGAAGTGCCTTGCTGGAACGCCGCGCCGAATTCAAACCCCTGATGGTCATGGTCGGGGGTTTCTTCCATCTTTTGGAAGAATTTCAGGATCCCCGAGGCCGTGAAGGCCGAGTCACCTGTGACGTATACTTCCTTAAGGCGCGGAAGGTTTGCAAGTGGCATGATGTGCGCATCATGGACCAGACTCCCGCTGAAGCTGATTTTTTCCAACTTCAAAGCCCCTTCGCTGATTATGCTGATATCTGCGACCGAGAGATACTCTTCCGTCTCCAGTTCCTTGAGCTCTGGACAGCGCGATATGCCTGCGGCAAGGCCCTGGCATCTCCCAGTGGCAGGTCCAAGTTCCTGAAACTCTAACTGTGGGACTTCAACGTTCAAGTACTCAAGTTTCGTTTGGTGATGTAGCTCACTATACCAGGGCGCATTTGCCTCAACTGACATCAGGGTGAGAGACTTAAGACGGAGCTTTGGCCCTGTCAATGAATCCTTGAGAAGTTGCGTGCCACCAGGGAAAAAGCCCAAGCTGAGGTGTGTCATTTGGCCGCAGTTTTGCAGCCAATCCACACACTGACCGTAGACTGCTGTATCGGACCGTACAAAGTCAAAGTCTGGGCCAACGATGGCGTCGAGATACAGACTCTCCAGTGCATTGCACTTTTGAAGCTCGTTCAATGCGCCCAGAGCTCTGGCCTCCAATTTTGTCAACTGAATGAGTTTCAGAGAGCCAGAATGCCGATCCAGAGCCTTTAGTACGTGTGGGCCACTTATAGCACCTCGTATGACCGTAAAAGATTCTGTGTTGGGTTAGCTGCCGATGCCCTTATTGACCACCTTCAACGGGGGGACGTACATACCGATTGTGTTAGGAGGAAGCGTTTGCAGCAAACTGCTGAGATGTCTTTCAGCTTCATAAGATGGTATGATATAACATTTGCTACCACGTTCATCAGGTCAGCAACTAGGTTATAGACGCGCGGTGGTTCAGATTCTTGACAAGCACGTTGATTGAGAGGCTAGGCTCTCAGTTTTGAGTAGAACGGCTGCGAATGCCTCCGCGAAGGGTGGCATGCGGTTATAGGTGGGGAACTGAAGAATGCTCACAAATGTTTGAGGGCAGAGCAGTTCTCAGCAATAGCCAGAGTCACCTGTTCGTTCAGTAAAGATATGTCATGGATATGAAGCGTTGTCAATCCAGTGAGCCTTGAAATCCACACAGGAAAATATAATATACAGGGCAGATATTCTAGGTTCGGAAACCGAACTTTAGTTAAATGGGAAGTGACGTGCCCCTGGTCGGCGGTAGCCCTGATACCTTCTGTGATCTTGTTGACGACTTCACAGAATAGCACATGTGGACCTACGTTGCCATCGAAATTGTCTTGGTCGAATGGATGGTCTGGGTTGGATATATTAATTTGGAGTAGTTGTAGGTAGCGAAGTGGCGGGCTGTAAAATTTGTAACGCAGTTGGGCATCCTCTGATTTATCGAAATTTTGGAGGAAGTTGAGGAGATCGGAGAAGTCAAGTGTCTTAACCCAACAGCAGTACGGATATAAGGTCTTCCCCAGGCTGGACACAATGATAGATCTCCAGAAGCAGACCGACTGCCTGTCCGCGTCGTCATACATTAACCCTTTGACGATGCCGTACATTAGCGGCAAGGCAAAGCATGCCATGGTACGATTGAGACGAGCAATGAGAAACATTGTTGATAGGTCTTTTATACTGGCAGCCTGGTCAACAATAAGCCACCAAATTTCTGTGGGAAAGCCCGGGAAGGTCATGGCAACTGTTGAGGCCAGGACGAAACAACCAATAAAGTGGACGTGGGAATGCGAAATGCGGTATAGCTGCCCACGGCACGGCGGAAGTGAACGGTTCTGTTTAACTTTGTCTGGGCAAAAGTCAGAAAACATTGTACGTTTGAAGGGGGCTGAAGGAGCAGTTAAGGGAATAGGTACAGGTACTGTGATGGAAGGGAGGGGCGAGAAAGCACCACGAACCTTAGCGTGCAACTCAAAAGAACCGTGGAAGTATGGGTTCCTCTCGACAAGCAAAAGGAATCTACCAGCGTGCCTGGCTAAAGTCTTGAAAAGTCTCGACGGCCTATGCTGGTTGTGGAGGAGCGGCTGCGAAGCGGAAATCCAAGAATATTCCGTGACAATGCCCGCGTCAATGGTGATGCTTATGGACAAGTTGGTTGCTGGGTGTGCAGTGATTCTCCTGGCAAATGGGTTGCTGTGATGCACTTGTGTGGACGGAACTTCAGTTGCCACAACGGACAGTTTCTGCCGAGCCTCACTGTGAAATTCAGTAAAGGGTCTACACTAAGCAGTAGATTATTGTTTGGGAGGGAAAAGCAGAAGATGAAACAGTCGTTTGCGAATTGTCAGAGCGATCTGGGCTGTTTGGACAGAGAGAGGACTGGAGATAAATTCCGAAAACCACAGAAGGGCGATTTCTTGTACTCGTAAATCAATACCTACCTCTAGGGTACACGAGCCCCCTTGTCACATGTGCGTGCATACTCAAGGCATCAGAGCGCGCTCACTGGTGGAATTCATAAATGCAGTGTGATTTGCTTCACGACTTCTTATAAACAGGGTGTTTTCGGAATTGCGTTTGTTGTCGTGTGTCAGTTGAGGACTCGGATATCCAACAGCCTCCACATTGACTACGATAGGTAGCCGAGCCAATGAGGTTGAGCTAGAGGTACCTATTGCTGCTTCCACAGTATCAAATCACTTGTCCCATACCAAACGGGAATTCAACAGAAGAAAAGGTGTACACTTGAATATTACTGAGGAACTCCCGCACGTACCAACAATAGTCCGGGCATGGGAGCTTTTTCCTTTTTGTGAGCTCGACGGGACCTAGTTCATGCCGCAACTAGGCGCAAGTGGGGGGGGAAATTGACCTGAAAGACCGGGCTACTGGTACCTAGTAGAGGTACCTCGACCTAGGTACCTACAGGTAGGTATGTCGCTCATGAACGACGGAAGTCCGGCAAGGTGACGGGAGCGTCGATCGGTCCCTGTGTGTACCTATTTTAGAGGGCCCTAGAGCTAGGCTAGGGTGCTAGGCACTGAAATTTACCGCCCCAAATGCTGTGCTTCGACGCGGTCTCTTGCGAGTGGGAGCAGCCGCGCAACCATCACAGTTGCACCTTCCATCCATTGTTCACTTGCTCTTGATAGGTACAGCGTTTTGTGTCACGCAAGAGCACTCCAAGGCAACTGCACTCGGCCTCGATTTATTTTCCATCATACTCCAGGCCACTGCAGGGGGCCATCACAACAGAAATCGCTGACTGGATGCGAGAAACTGAGTGGCCAGACTTAGACCCGAGAAAGCTCTTCCTGACCAAAAGAATATAAGTCGATCGACTAATTGCGACGACGGCCACAAAATGGTAATCTTGAACTTCACGCTCAGCGAGGAGGGCGTGTCTGTTTTCCACGACGCCCTCGCCTGCATGTACAAGTTCAGTGATGATGTTTGCTTGGAAGCAAGAAGGGACAAGGTACGTACATATAGGGCTCACCAACAAATCTTCCCTTCTTGAGATTGTGATACAGGTGCTAATTTATCTGTCTCTTAGCTTACCTTGACTACTCTCAACATCTCAAAGTCAGCATACGTTTGCTTCACTTTTGCCGCTAACAGGTTCTTCTCCCGTTACCATTTCGAGGGGAATGCCCAGTATCGAGATAGATTCTTCTGCCAACTCTATATCCGGGTGAGTGGTCGCTCCTAGACCTATGTCCCCTGGGTATTTACCAACAATTTCTCTCAGTCCCTCTTGTCCATCTTTCGGTCTCGCCAAGGTGGTGATTCTGCACGGGATAAAGATGCTTCCATCGAGCGCTGTGATGTTGCCATTGACGATGGCCCTGGCAAGAAGAGCCGGTTGATTGCCAGAATCTCTTGCAGGAACGGTACATAACGCTCCGATCATAGTCATGATACCTACAAAGCTCACAACGTTACAGGAATCACCGCGTCTCATTCTCTACCGTTCGAATCAAAGCCACCAACTCATGCCAAGTTTGAGAAGGACGAGGCTGGGAATCGTTGGTCGATCTCATCTAGCACACTGCGACAACTCATGGATCATTTCGGTCCGGGTATTGAATTGCTTGATATCAACACGGATGACGATGATCATGTTGTGAACTTTACCTGCTTCACGGACAAGGTGCAGAAACGCGGCCCTCATGGCAATGAAGGTTCGTAAGACCTCCCTTCAAGCCAAGTTGGAGGATGATGCTGACAATGGCGTGAAAAGCTGTCCTCAAGAAGCCGCTTCACACCAACATTTCTGTAGAAATGGCCGAGTTTAATGAGGTTGAAGTCCAAGACAAACTTCACATCATCATTAGTGTCAAGGATTTCCGAGCCATTCTGCAACACGCTCAAATAATCAGCGGAGAGCTCGCAACCTACTACTCGGAGCCCGGACGCCCGATGAAGTTATCTTATAGTGCGGACGGTATCCTGTGCGAGTTCATCCTCATGACGGTTGGAGAACAGGATGCCATCACTCAGAAGCACAAAAATACCAGGGCGAGGGCTTCAAAGACCCCAAAACCGGGTTCGGGTCCGGGACCGGGTCCTGCGTCTAAGCCCGACGGCTCTGTTGCAAACAATGAGGCCAAAGACGTTCCAAAACCAGCGCAGAAGCCTCCTCAACAAAAGACACCTCCACAACCACGACAGACACAATTTGAAATTCGACCACCACCCATACCGCCTCGAAGCCCGGTGGCCGCCAGGACTGATCGATCTGATTCGCCGTTATTCGTTGAGCAAGGCGACGAGGACCGGCAATGGGATCCCGTGGATCGTGAGGATGAAGAGGAGATGGACAACGCTAGAGTCGAGTGGAATGCAACGGGCGAGCCGGTACTTCTACGTCATTTCCCTCTAGTCGCCAGAAAAAAGATGGCTAACATCCACTCCAGAACCCGCCGTCCTTGCGAATTAGCAGTTTACTGGCAAGACCGGCTGTGCCCGGTAATGAGCCAGACAGACTTGCTGGGGGACTCGAGCCAACCCAGCAGCTTTCTGAGGCATGTATCTTGTTGTCTCCTATGTCTATTCTTTTGCTAACTGGCAATCAGGTTCGGCGCTTTGGTTTATTTTCCTCTTGACCAAGTAAACCGAGCAGTGCTTAAAGGGGTGGTTTAGTTCATGTACTGTAACATACGACTTAGCAGTCATCCTCGGCATATCTTTGACTGTTCCCAAGGCTCTAAGTTGACGGCATCTGTATTGCCACCCAACTGGTGGCACAGCCGGCCCCGATGGTGGTTATTTTAGCGCCCGAAGGAATGAACTTCGACGACGCAATAACGTTCTGCTGACCCTTTGTGACATCCGAACTACTGAGCGGTCCGCAGTTGCCGTGTTCACCCCAGCCCCAGGCTGTAACGTCGCCCTCCTCGCTCAAGGCCAGTGCATGTTCGCTCCCCACCGCAATATGTTTGGTTTGGGGTAGGTTCGCGGGAGCGAGTTGACCATGGTCATTACGGCCCCAGCTCAATAAGCTTCCATCTCCCTTCAAGATGAACAGGTTGCCCCAACTAGCACCGACCTCTCGCCATCCGACAACCTGGTCCGGAACTTCACCCCTGATCCCCCATTTGTCTGAACCAAGGACCATGATGTTACCGCTTTCAGGGCTTCCCAGAAAGCATGTGAATTCCTTTCCACAGACCGCTTTCACAACCTTGAAGCCCAAACCCTCGATTTTGCGGGGTGAGTGAACAATATCCTCCGGCGCTCCGATCTGACCCTTCCGGCCATTACCCCAACCCCAAACGTCACCATTGCTTAAAACTGCAACGACATGGCCCATACAAGCGGCGAGATCGACAACTTCCGTGTCCGGGGGAGGAAAATCTGGAATCAGAGACGGAGTCGCCGTACGGAAGATGAACGTGCCCAAGCCCAACTCGCCTTTCAGGCCGGTGCCGCAAGAGTAGACTCTGGTGTTGCGACCTTGGGCATCCAGGCGGGTAAAGATGCTTGCTTCCCAGGCAGCTGCAACCATACCTACCCTGAATGGGTCTTGGGGTGTTGATACAGATGAAATGTCGACCGGGTGAAATCGAGGAGGCTGCGAAATTTGTGTTTGAGTGAACTTGCCACAGGCACCGGTATTCGGGTCTCCGCTCCAGTAGATGTCGCCGGTCGTAGTCAAAATAATTGTGTGGTTACCTCCAGCAACAATCTTGGTGATGGAGGCGGTAGCCGGAAGGTCTGCATCAAAATGGGCATCCTTTGGAACGGAAACGTCTTCTTTGTGGCCGATGCCTAGCTGGCCGGAGCCATTAGATCCAAGAGCGAAGAGTAGCAGCATTCTGATGCAACTTCTCGATTAATGGACTGAGCGAGGCGGAATGATGATAAGTCGATGTTTTCCCGGAAATGTCCCGTCTTTTAATCGTGGCAACTAAGGATGACGACGGCATTCATTGCAGCCTCCGCGCACAGCCGGTGCCGGGCCGGGACATTGGTGGAGTTTTGGTTCGGAGGCTGTAAGTTCGGAGGCATGGCTCCATTTGCGGTGTCGGGAAGATGGTCCGAGCTTTCCAGTGCAAATCAAAGTGGGGCGAAGCACACTGACGGGATTTTCCAGTCGTTTTTAAAATCCCACCTTGCGGCCTCCCGAATTGAAAATTTCTTCCTTTCCGTACCACAAAGCCAGCAACAGCAACGCAGCCTCACCCATTGCTTCTCGCGCGATCATCGAGCGAGTGCTTCTTTGGTGCCGAGGGTCTTGTGTGACGATGTGATAGTTGCCGCAATCGACCGGTCCTGCTGGAAAGAAACAATACACGCGTCAATATGGCTTCGACATCGGAATCCCCCAATATGACCGGCTTCACTGTCGGTCTGATTGGGATGGGCGATATGGGCAAGATGTATGCCCGGAGACTTAGCAGCGCAGGTTGGAGGTAATAATTCTTCCTCGCTCGTCTCATCGTCGTCAATCACGCCCAGGCTCTTCGCGGAGCCTGCCACCGCGACTAACCTTCAACAAACATTTCGCAGTTGTTCAAATGGTACGTTGCAACAGTTCTTCTCATTCCCCATTACCCCCTAATATGATGACTTGAGTGCATTTGGCTAGAGTATCGCGCCTGTCACGGCTGGTCAACCGTTCCGGTCCCAGTTTGTGTAGGGAGCTTTCCATGATGAAAAATCTCAGCTACCTTACAATTTTCGTCTGAAACAAACACATCTTCACACATCTTTATATCTTGCAGCATTTGTAAGGGACTTTCGCTGACCAGATATCAACAGGTTCTTAGTGTTACAGCATGATCAGGAATCGGTTGGCTAACGATCCCTTTCAGGATCATGGCCTGCGATAGAGAAGAGAAATATGATGAGCTGGTACAAGAGTTCGAGGGGAATGTACGGTCGCACACATTTAGCCCGATCTCTCTACAGCAGAATCAGTGCTGAGTCTTCATATTTTGCTTTCTAGAACAATATACAAATTCTCCGTAACGGTCATTTCGTGTCTCGCGCCAGCGATTATATCATCTACAGTGTTGAGGCGGCGGTCATCGATCGTGTCGTCGCCCAGTACGGTCCATGTGTGTTGCCATGACCTCTCTCCCCGTCACGTAGACTTGACCTTAACCGCGTACCTCGTTTTTAGCGACCAAGCTCGGCGCTATTGTTGGTGGCCAAACGTCCTGTAAAGATCCTGAGATCAAGGCTTTCGAAAAGTACCTGCCCGCCGACGTTGACATCGTATCCTGCCACTCCCTTCACGGCCCCAATGTCGATCCCAAGGGCCAGCCGCTGGTGCTCATCAAGCATCGCGCCTCCGACGAATCTTTCTCCAAGGTTGAGCACGTACTCTCCTGCCTTAACTCCAAGGTTGTCTACCTGAGTGCCGATGAACATGACCGCATCACGGCCGATACCCAAGCCGTCACCCACGCCGCTTTCCTCAGCATGGGCAAGGCCTGGCATGCAACCAAGCAATTCCCCTGGGAGGGAACCCGTTATGTCGGCGGCATCGAAAACGTCAAGATCAACCTCATGCTCCGCATCTATGCCCAAAAGTGGCACGTCTACGCCGGCCTCGCCATCCTCAACCCCGAAGCACACAAGCAGATTGCCCAGTTCGCCAAGTCCACCACCGAGCTGTTCCAACTTATGCTGGAGGGTCATAGCGACGAGCTTCGCGCCCGCGTGTACGCCGCCAAGGAAAAAGTCTTCGGTGCCGAAGGAAGCCCCAAGTGGGCGAGCAAACCTCTCCTCCGTGACGATGTGCTCGACCAGTTCAGCCTCCGCCAGCCGGAAAATGGCGGCCCTTCGGCTCCCTCCTTGCCCAACAACCACCTCTCGCTGCTTGCCATGGTCGACTGCTGGAGCGCTCTGGGAATCGTGCCGTACGACCACATGATCTGCTCGACTCCCCTGTTCCGACTCTGGCTGGGCGTCACCGAGCACTTGTTCAGGACCCCAGGCTTGCTGGATGAGTGCCTGAAGGTCGGCATCGAGGATCGGACTTTCAGAAGGGATGACTTGCAGTTCACCATTGCGGCGGCGGGCTGGGCCGAGTGTGTGGGTCTGAGGCAATTCGAGACGTGGAGGGAGCGGTTTGCGGTTACCCAGGCTTTCTTCGAGCCGAGGTTCAAGGGAGCGGTGGAGGTAGGTAATGCGATGATCAAGGCAGTCCTGGCAAGCGATGAGAAGGACTAAAGGTATGTACGGAACGGAGACTGGATTGGAATGCACATGGAGAAGGTTGAATGCGCGAAGGGCTGTGGAACGGTATCAGGGGGGAAAAAACGGGCATCTTGATGGACGAGATATATCTGTGGGTATAACACGGCTACCTGGCGTAGGCTTCCCAGCAACGACCGTGATATTGATAATTGAAAAACGGACATCTGGATTTTGGAAAATTCGTCTCGGTTGGTTCTTTGATGATGTACGATTGTGAGATTTGCTGTAATGCTGTATGAGGCATGGCGAGAGATGATGCTGTCCTGGCTGCAACACTACTGGTACCTACCTGGTACAGAGTCCTATTTTCGTATCTTCTTCCTATGGTCAGCCCTCCAGCTACCGTCCTCAGGTCATGTCACTCACAAGGCCCTTCCTCCGCTGGTGCATCTTCATGATGAAGTTTGGCACACCGAGTCAGGAGATGACATTGCCCGGCAGGGCTTCGATGTCGAGAGCTCCACGGCCTACGAAGTGCTTTTTGTTGTTTTGTTTATAGATAGGTAGGTAGATGCCTGCACAGTACCTAAGGTAGAACCTTGATGGCTGATTGCCGCGGCGCCAGAAGCTTATCAGCTTCACTTAACCCCCGCATCGCAGGCTGGACCCCCTCCATGAATTGACCCACATGAGGCCGTATGCCACTGCGGCCTGCCGCAATCAAGCTTTCGCCTCAGCGTACTTGCAGCTTGCTTAGTTGGACTGTTTCGTTGCCTGTTGCACACAACATCACCAGCGCGACGGACACTGCTACTTTCCTTCTATATTGTATGATACAGTTATCCGATCCTCTCATAACATCTATCACGGCCAATTTTCAAAAAAGAATCACGAAATTGCACCCGAAATTTCGCGTATACCCCAAGCTACCCTACAATAGCTCGGCGAGAGCAACCGTTTGACCACGATGGGTAAGTTTTCTGTGGGCGCAAAGCGATGAACGTTTGTGTGCCTCTACCTAGCTTCCCACGGCAGCTAACCTCTGATCCCCATTATAGAGCTGCCACCGAATCCCGGCCTCGTGGACGTCCAACGCGATGCTCTTTACGCCTACGACTCAGAAGCCCACAAAGCCGTTGTCAACTCGCGACCATGGACCAACGATCACAAATACTTCAAGACCGTCCGCATCTCCTCCGTTGCCATGATCAAGATGGTCATGCACGCCCGCTCCGGCGGCAATCTCGAGGTCATGGGTATGATGCAGGGCTACATTGAGGGCAGCACCATGGTCATTACCGACGCCTATCGTTTACCGGTAGAGGGCACAGAAACCCGCGTCAACGCCCAGGACGAAGCGAACGAGTACATGGTCGAGTATCTCCGTCTCTGCCGTGAGGAGAACCGCCTTGAGAACGTTATCGGGTGGTACCACTCACACCCGGGCTATGGCTGCTGGCTAAGCGGTATCGACGTCGGCACCCAATCCCTACAACAGCAGTTCAACGAGCCGTTCGTCGCAGTGGTGATCGACCCGGACAGGACAGTAAGCCAGAACAAGGTTGAGATCGGCGCGTTTAGGACAATTCCAGAAGGGATCAAGCCTTTCGCAGCAACCAACACGACAACGGGTGATGGACAGAGCGTCCCTCTGAACAAGGTGGAGGACTTTGGCGCTCATAGCCATCGATACTACGCGCTCGACGTCGAGCACTTCAAGAGCACACTCGATAGCAAGCTGTTGGAGACGTTGTGGAACAAGTACTGGGTGCAGACGCTGGCCCAAAACCCGCTGCTTACCAACAGGGACTACACGAGCAGCCAAATGGTGGATTTGGGATCCCGCATTTCGAAGGCGTCGAAATCGCTGGAGATGCTCTCAACGACTGGGCAAAGAGGTCCAAAGAGTGATGCGGTCGATCAAAACATAGAGAAATTGCTTAGCGAAGTGAAGCAGATTGCTGCAAAGGAGAGGTCTGGACTGATGGCGGCGGAGGTCAAAGGCAAGGTGTTTGGCTGTGGCTGTCGTGGGCAGGCAGAGGGTGTCCAGCCTGAAAAATCATGATATTTTTGGATGCTGCAGTGAGGACAAGGGTGAACGTCATTGCGCGTGTGTCTGGAACGGAAGGAAATGCGATTAGGCCAGCATGGGTAGCACCAAAGAGATATCCCTGTATTAGAGTCCCAGGGAGCATTTATGGAGGCGCATGAGAATCGTTAGGGACAACAGGACCGCATGGACGGACTGGAGATAATAGTCAACAAACGCCCTTTTTCTCTAAGAGAAGAGACAACTAGGGACTGGCCATGGAACACAAGATGGACAGGTCCAAATGAGAAATAGTAATACATGGCACAACAGCTACAGCCATCCGCCCAAAACCACCGATGTTTTACATGCCATAAGCCCTTGCCTTTGTGTTCTAGAACAGGTCAAACAACGCCAGTCCAAGACCAGTTGCCACCGCATCCATTGTGCCCGAACCACCTCCCTCATTCTCTGCCTTCTCCTTCTCCAGAGCAATCTTGTACGAGGTAATCAGCCTCTTCATCGTCTCCTTTCTACCCAGCAACTCCATGACCGACACCAGTCCCGGTCCATGATCGCCCGCCAACAGCGCCCACCGCAAAAACTTGTAGCCGCCCGCGCCCTTGATCGGCTCGCCCGTTTCCGGGTCGCTGACGCTCACGGCCTTGACCGTGGCATCCACGACTGGCTTAATCCTCTCAGCCGTCCATTCTTCCGCTTCGGCCTTCTTCTCCTCCGGAGATCCCTCTTCCCCTTTGGAGGAGACAATATCGCTGAGCTGTTCAACGATGAAGCGCATGACGACACTGGGCCTGGCTTCCTCACCATCGAGCTTGGCGTGCTGGAGGGACGGAGTTTCGTCAAAGTTTTTGGAGAGAACCGAGGGGGGGATGGTCCAGAAGGCGTACCGGTTCTGGGAGAGGAAAAGCTCCAGATCGGGCTTGATCGACTTGGCTGTGCGGAGGGCGCGGAGGATGTAGTCCTGGGCGGAAGCAGGAGACTCTTGGGTCTGGGGGACAGGAGAGGCGAGGGAGGGGAGGGGGATGTTATGAAGTGTAGTTTCCTCAAGGGCTCCCTTAGGGGTTTCGGCGCGGGCGTCCTCAACAGCCGTGATCATATCCCTGATGGGGTTGATCAGGTAGCTCTGCAGACGCGGCAGGTTGGGCGGTTCCTGCCGGAGTAGATGCTCAAAGTGCTTCTCGTGGAGGTAGGGGAGCTTGTCGAAAGAGACGACGATGTCACCCTTGCTGAACTTGAAGGAAAACCGGTCGACCATGTCTTGGAGCGTCATGAAGTCGGGCTCGCCACTCTTCTGGCTCCACCCGAGCAGGACGGCGAAGTTGAGCAACGCCTCGGGAGGGATCTGGTTGTCCTTGTACCAGGACATGTCGACGCCCTTGTGGCGTTTGCTCAGCTTCTGGCGCTCTTTGTCAACGAGGAGGCCGACGTGAGCAAATTTGGGTGGTTCCCAGCCGAAGGCGTTGTATAGCTCGACGTGTTTGGGGGTTGAAATGAGCCATTCCTGGATGGTGAAGGGTTAGCAGATATAGGAAACATGACTGATAGGTTGAGGAAAATACAACGTACGGCGCCGCGAATGACGTGAGTAATCTTCATGGCCCGGTCATCGACGATATTGGCAAAGTGGTAGGTTGGAAAACCATCACGCTTCCGGATGATGAAGTCCTCCTCGGGCTCTCTCTTGCGGTAACGGGTATAGAGGATATCCTCGATAATGATGGGCTTGTCGCTGCTCTTGAATCTCACGGCATACTTTTCCCCTTTGGCAGCTCTGTCGTCTGATTCCTCTAGTGAGACGTTGCGGCATGTGCCGGGATACGCTGTCGACTCTCCAGACTCGTGTGCGGCCTGCTTGTGGCGCTCAAGATTCTCGGGCGAGCAAAAGCATCTGTACGCCTTGCCCTCGCGGATCAACTGGTTGGCATGCTCGTCATAAAGTAACAGCCGTTCGGACTGGCATATGTAAATGGTTAACCAAACCCCCACCCGTGATACACCAGAGTTGCTTTGCGTCTTACCTGCCTATACGGTCCATATGGTCCCTGAACATCGGGGCCTTTTCACAAAACAAACAAAGTTAGCATGGAGAAGCAGGTATAAACGATGAGTGCAGACTCATGGGATGTCATTGCCTGCCTTCATCCCAAGAGAGGCCGGCCCATCTCAAGTCATCAAATAGCCTCTGCTCAGCGTCGTGTACAAGGCGAGTCTACGGATACAATAGAGAGCATCAGCCTCTGCTCCTTCTACGAATTGACCACCTGTGATCCTGGGGTACAAGGTGCTGAGTGGTAATCACCTGGTCTGTGTCTTCGATGCGGAGAATGAACTGGCCGCCGGTCGCCTTGGCAAGAAGGTAGTTGAATAGAGCGGTCCTCAGAGATCCCAGGTGCAGATATCCGGTAGGCGAGGGCGCAAAACGGGTACGGCACGGTGAGTTTGGCAGCTTCCATTTATCCTCAGCCTGTCTTTTCTTGGATCCTTTCAAGACGCCTTCACCTTGTTGTTGCTGCGTAACTTGCGTTTGATGTGGGCAGAGGGTGGATCTCGTCGATGAGAACCACAAACGCCGCGAAGAAAGACTTGAGACACTGGCAAGAGAAGGACAGCCTGGCCTCCTCAACAGTAGCCCTATGCCCCTCATTTTTCAGACTGACACCTCCCTTTTTTGGTTTTTGAAATTGTGAAATCAGATGCTGAGACTAACAGTATGAGAAGGTGGAGGGAGCAAGATAGCATGTGAGAGTTTGGATCACGAACAAGAATGTCTACAGCCACAGAAGCGGTTCTGGAGTCTTACTGCGGTAGTCGGTAATGTGGCGGTGCGATCCGTGGTCCAGTGGTTTAGAAGTGGGTGTTTGGGGGTTGTGGAGCTCACTTTTGAACCGAACTTCAAAGTGGACCCTGGGGTGTCATTCTGCAGTCTTGGCATCTCATCGCACTTCCAATTCTGAAAAGACTGGAAAGTCAACTTGAAGGGTCGCTCGCTGGCGTGTGCTAGAGGTACCTATGTATGTAACATGGATATCGTTATCATCAAACTACTTTAGCGATACCATCATCGCCCAGAAGTCTATGACGAAGCGCTCGTAAGGTTATTTTAACACAGCTTTTTACAAAAAAATAAACCAGCCGCCATACACGACAGAACGCCTTGTAGGCGAACAACAAGTGAAGTCGGTGTTTGGGTAACCTGGAGTGCATGCCCGTGCATGTGTAAAAAAAAAAAAGTAAAAAAAAGAAGGTAATCGCGGGTGGGCTAAAATGGATGGCGCTGTGCGCCTTATTGCTTCCCGACCGTCGTTATCAGGAACACAGCGATACGGATACCGCCTTCCATGAGGGGAAGCTACATTTGTCCTGCATGACATACTTTCCATAGGTCGTTATACGATTCTTTTTTTTTCGGGCAAAGGTCTCAGCAGTACATGTTTCTCTTCCGTCGCCTGATCACTTTTTGCAAAGAAAGGTTGACGGTGGGTTATCAAACAAACTTTGACTCAGCAGTAGCTAGTAGGTGAAGTACCCAAAAGGGAGCCGGGTATCCAACGCGGGGCCGCTTAAAATTTCCCATAACGAGACTGAGAACAAAAAGGAACCTCCCTCCTCCATCCGTCCAGTGTCCTCTTGGTGCAAAGACCACAGTCTCCCCGCCTTTCGTCATTTGCGAGCTGCCCTTTTTGTCAACCGTATTCTTGACGGGGTATACCGACCGATCCTTCAACCAGAGGAAGACGACGTTACAGCGTTAAAGGACCCCAGATTCGCTATCACCATGAGCAGCAGCAGCGGCGACGAGGGCGACCTCGATCTCTATGGTATGCCTGCCATTAAATACCATTTGGCCACGATACCAACAATCTGTTTCGGCATGTACTAACTCGGTCCGTGTAGCCATTCTCGGCGTCGACAAGTCGGCCAGCCCGAATGACATCAAGAAGGCTTATCGCAAGGTGGGCTCGATCACCACGCACACAACCGCCTGTCTAAAAGCTCCTAGATGTTGTGCTGACTCTTCGATCTCCAGCTCGCATTGATTCACCATCCGGACAAGGTCCCCGAGGACCAGCGCCCCGAAGCCGAAGTCAAGTTCAAGGCCATCGCCCAGGCGTACGAGATTCTTAGTGACGAAGAGAAGCGCGAAATGTACGACGTCCACGGTATGGCTGCTTTTGATCCCTCAAGGGGAGGCGGCCACGGCGCCCATGGCGCCAACATGGATGATATCTTTGCTGCCATGTTCGGCATGGGCGGTATGGGCGGCATGGGCGGCATGCCTAGACGCCCCAAGCGCAGCCCAGATGAAGAGCAGCCCTACAAGGTTACGCTCGAGGAGCTCTACAAGGGCAAGACTGTCAAGTTCGCTGCCGAAAAGCAGGTTGTCTGCCGCCAGTGCAAGGGCACCGGTGCTAAGGAGAACGTAAAGCCCAACAAGTGCGAGCGCTGCAGGGGTCGCGGTCTTGTAGAGGCCTACCAGTCCATCGGCCCCAACATGGCCCGTCAGGTTGTTATTCCCTGCGATCACTGCTCTGGCTCTGGTATGCACTATAAGGAGAAGGACCGCTGCAAGAAGTGCAAGGGCAAGCGGACTTGCAAGGAGACCAAGGCTCTCGAGCTCTACATTCCTCCCGGCTCCATGCAGGGCGATAGGATCGTCCTGGAAGGAGAGGCGGACCAGCTTCCGGACCAGGCCCCAGGAGACCTCATCTTCCACCTTGTCGAGGAGCCCCATGACGTCTTCACCCGCATCGGACATGACCTCTCAGCCGACCTCAACGTTGCCCTTATCGAGGCTCTGAGCGGTTTCTCGCGTGTCGTCGTTAAGCACCTTGACGGCAGAGGCATCCACATCAATCACCCTCGTGGCAAGGTTCTCCGTCCCGGCGACGTCCTCAAAGTCCCCGGTGAGGGTATGCCCGTCAAGAAAAGTGATATGAAGGGCGACCTGTACCTCGTTGTGAAGATCGAGTTCCCTGAAGATGGTTGGTTGCAGGACGACAGCCAGTATGACGCTTTGGCGAAGCTCCTACCTCCTCCACCCAAGCCAATCGAGGCCGAGGAGATCGATGACGTTGAATACGAATCCGGTGCCGATATCCAAGAGGTATGATGATCTTTCAAATATATAAGGAGAGAAGCTGTGGCTAACATTTGAAACCTAGATGGGCGCTCACCAGGGTGACCCGCGCTACGGCAATGACTGGGAGGATGATGACGAAGACGAGGGTGCTGGTCCTCAGTGCGCTACCCAGTAAGGAAACACACACTCTGGAGGGAGTGCTATATACCTAGAGCATTGGCAAAGTCCTTGTCGCCATCGTCCCTCAACGAGCACAACGCGCCAAGTATCGAACTCGGCGTGGGTGGCTGGGAACGAGTGGGACAGTCCAGGACTTGACAGTCGCCCAGCTGCCACACCGAGAAACGCACGACCAGAGTGGCCGTTTTCTTCAAACCTTTTGCGGTCCATATAGCTTTGTTGCAGGGCGGCGGTCCAGTAGTATGCTTGGGAGCACGGCCTAGCCTGGTTGGATAAGCGAACTACAAGTTCCTATCCGGCAGGCCATTTGCTCACACCATCATAGGACGTGGCAGGTTTGGAGGTTTTTGGTCAACATGCAGCAATGGCCGTTTCTACATATCTTGAGCGACCATTAGTGAGGCAAGCATGCTTTTAGACGTCGAGCAGTATTGCCCATCAAGCAGGCAGAATCAGCCCTATCTTTTAGACTTGACACATAGACTTGTGTGTATACTCAATACCCGGCGATATGATAGCGAATGGATAAAGTTTGGTTGATAGTAAATCGGGGTGAATGTATTTGCGTGTTGTGTCAAACGTTCCCATTATGGTTGCTGAACTGTGAATGTATGATGCGTATCCCCCGAGTGGATCCATATAATCCAATGCCTTTGGTTTTACCTCTAGGAGGTTGAACTCTCATCAAGACAGAGTTCCCGGGTCACGAATGTCGAAGAATGACAGCAACGCAACACATTCCGTATTAATTCAGTAAAATGGTTTATGTATGCCATAAAGACTCCGGATCGAAAGTGCAGTCCATAGAGGTAGTTGGTAATAGGATTGTGGCCGGCAAGGTGCACTGTGTGCAAAGAAAGAGGCAGCTCGTGAGATGGTCTGGGACGGCTGGGCGCTATCTCCAGGTGCGGCTTGACTGCCAAGATTTACAACTGCCACCCAGATGGTGACCCACACCAGTAAAATTCTGGCGAATCACAACTGCGTACTAAGCCTCGCCTTAACAATTTCGCACAGCCCTAAGCCCACCAGCTACACTTTCTCGATTTTTTTCCCCAGGTCCCGCCGTGACGCTGCCCGCCGAAACAGTCCCCCATCACTCGATAACAGACAGTCAAGGTAGGCACCCTCGTTCAATCGTATTCTCAGTAACGAAGCAATTCTAACAGCATATTCAAGATGGTTGCCGCCAAGAAGCACGTCCCTATCGTCAAGAAGCGTACGTTTTTCCTCAATTCCGCGACTCCAGCCGACACGAAAAATGGAAATCCCCTTGCTAGCTCGAGCTCGAGGGCCGACAACTCCATCACCGCCGTTTCCCGACACCAATCGACGAAAGAGCGATGCGAATACCAGTGGAACTAGAATGTTGACGAAATATTGGTGAACAGGCTCTAAGGGCTTCATGCGCCACCAGAGTGATCGCTTTATGCGTGTGGACTCGGCATGGCGCAAGCCCAAGGGTATCGATAACCGCGTCCGCCGTCGCTTCAGGGGCACTCTTGCTATGCCCTCGGTACGTTTGGCCATAATCCGGTGGTGGAAGAAGACGGAGCGAATCTGGACGGGAGCCGCAGGATTGGATTGTCTCAAGCCCCTGGACAGAGACGCTCCGCGGGTGATCGTTGGGAAAACGATTGGGAAGTTCAAATCGGTCAAACGGCTAACCAAACGCGACTTGTTTCGCGCTTCTAGATCGGCTATGGCTCCAACAAGAAGACCCGCCACATGATGCCCTCCGGCCACAAGGCTTTCCTCGTCAGCAACGTCAAGGATGTCGAGCTCCTCCTCATGCACAACAAGACCTACGCTGCTGAGTACGTTACATCGATATCCATTCATTTCCTAGGGACATTAGTCGGATTCGGGATTGTGGAGTCGCTTTCGCGATATTCAATGGACAATGGAGGCAACGAGCAAGGGCGATGCAATGGACTGTCGCTAATATGCTTGACTATAGGATCGCCCACAACGTCTCTTCCCGCAAGCGCATCGAGATCATCGCTCGCGCTAAGCAGCTCTCCGTCAAGGTCACCAACGCCAAGGCGAAGGTTACCACCGAGGTCTAAATCTTCCTGTCTTCATCGTCATAAGGGGGCACTTTTTTCGTCATGTGTGATTCTGGGAGCATCTCAAGGCGGTCTCAACGGGAAATGGGTTCTGCTTTCTTTGGTCAGCGGGTTTTCTGCTAGCAACCAATCCAGGCTAGTGAAAATACAAACGCGGCTTGCTTGTCAAGGCACACACTACGAAGACCAAGCATCTACTACCACTGGACATACACATACAGACAACGGACGGGAACGGCGTTGTGATGAGGAAGGCCAAGACGTTGGCCTCTCATCGTATTGTTGTCTCTGAGATATGGGACAGCACTGCACGGACAGAAGATATGAAATGATACCAGACCAATTTGACGTCAGGCAGATTGCAAGGAGTTGTGTCATTGTGAATGGTATTATGTGAACTGATGTCCGAAAATAGGCTCGTTGCCCGCTTCTCAGAGCTGACTTGGCTTCATTAGCATGGTCAGTCGAAGCTGATGCCGGGGTTGATGGAAGATCAGTGAGAAGTCCCAGCGACCATATCCATCCTTCTTTCAAGACACTTGGCTCTCGCTTCCCAAATAAGGGATGCCCCAGATTCAATTCCAGTCACAAACTCAAAAGAACCCCAGGAGCAAGGCATAGCATTGACCAAATATCGCAACAGAAGACTTTCGGCATACTATAACTAGGTCATCCGAAGGCCGGTGCACAAAGGTCACACAACACACCCGTGATAATCTCTCGCCTTCCGTCACCAAAAGCGGTAGCGGTACCCTGAACGGAACTTCACGCTTAAAGTTAAGTACGCAAGTCTAGGCCCATCACAAGTGACATAAAAAGGTCCCAATTGAGGGTCGAGGTATCCCTGGAGTAGACAGGACGTCGAAGAAAATGACAAAGTTGGTTCTTTAGTGTCCTTGCTCCTTAGTCAGTAAATATAGAAACTCGTTATCTTATTGCCATGACGAGACCAAGTGACCGGAACTCGCTTCAGACTAACTAACGTTCCTTGTGGAGAGCTGAGACACACAGCCTTGGGACATTTTTGGGTTTTTGGTTATCATACCATTACTTGATATTCTCCGACTCTCAGCTCGTTCAGCGGCGGTTCCGTTTGACTCCGGGCACGGATTGTGCACTCATGCTCACAAGTGCAATGTCGTGGAACCGCGCGCTTCTTCTGTTGTACGACATGGACGTGTCAGTGTCGAAGTATGGATGACAATGTCCGACTACCAACGTTTTGCCTGCCGAAGAATGGCTAGAACGAGATATGTTTCGAATTCCGGGGGCAAAGTAAGTGATGGTTAGGTTACTATATATTATACGGAGAATAGATTGATAAGCGAGCCCTATGTATCCTAGTCTCGTCATTTCTATGGGTTGTGATAGCTCGGTGCCGTAAAAATTACGGAGATCCGACATTCCAGACTGTATATGACCTTAATCAGTTTTCATCCGTCGATCATGTACTTAATGTTACTGTGGTCTTCTTGTTGACTATGATGCGAGTTGTGAGTTATGCGTCGCCCCATTGTTAGTAGGTAAGTACGACGAGGATGACTGGTGTGCAATCTCTGACTTCTTGTTGGATGAAGAACGACTGCTTTAGGGTAAGTATGTGAGAGTCAGTGATTGAGAAAATGCAAGCTACCAGGACCTCCGCTGTAGTACAATTTTCCCAGAGACCATATTGTCATTGTGACTTTTAGCAGTTCGCTAGTGTAGAGTGCTGTCCTTGATTCAGATTCATGGATATTGGCTTGGCCATCTGAGTTCATGATGGGAGGTTATAATGATATATGAACGTAAGGACAAGAATCATCTTGTTATGGATAGTCACTTATGTCGAAATTCAGCGTTCGACTTCATGACAGCAGTGAAAGTCGACTGCAGCTTCGGACACAAAGGGATATGACTAGAGTAGTTGAAAAATCAATGCTTGGTCCGTAAAGTAAATTTGAACTAAATATTGATGGAGTCCAGGGAAGATAAACGTTAACCCTGAACATGGCAGTTGGCTAGTTTCGATGGTCTACGGTTATTAAGTCCATCTCTGGCCAGGGACCACAAGTACCGAGACGTGGCATATGTTCTTAACTATAAATGCAGTGTTCCTGAATAGACCTAGCCATCAACAGTGATTACAGAAACGTAAGGCTGTCTGTCCATGTGCTCGGTGTGCTTTCCGGAACTGCTTGCTTCTCGTTCCAGGCATCCGGATGCAATTTAGCCGCCCGAGGGAGCCACACACGCGGTTCTCAGACAGCTGGAACCAGTCTCTTACTCGCTCATCATTTTGCGGGGTCGACTAAACCTGCATAGATTTTGCAACACGTTGCCCGACTGGCCTGATCAAGTTTCCATTATTCACAGATTCGGGAGGCGGGAAGGATAAACATAACGGAGCATGTGACTTTGTATACACGAAAGCAAGGGTCTAGTCACCTAAAGTGCGTGCTGCTTGGCCACCTCCAGTGCTGCTGAGAAGGCTTCTACGAACAGTACGCAGTCCTTGAATGTGTTATACAACGGGGCCGGTGCGACCCGGATGACGTTGGGCTTCCGCTCGTCAACGATAACCCCGCGCGCCTCGAGCTCCTTCATGACGGTATCTAGGAGCCCGTCGGAGAGCATGAGACTCAGCTGGGCGCCTCTTTCCTCTGACTTGGAAGGGGTAATGATACGGAAGTGAGCGCGGTCTTCCTCCTTCATGTGCCCGAGAGTAGCTTCAAGGAAGCTGGTCAGCTTGAGGGATTTGCTCCTCAGCGCTTCCATGCCGCCAGCCTCCTGGAAGATCTCCAGGGAAGCGCTCAGGCTGGTGATATCTAGAATGCTGGGGTTGCTCAACTGAAAGCCAGCCGCGCCCGCCACGGGGTGGAACTTGTTGGCCATGACAAATCTCGTCTTCTTGTCATTGCCCCACCAGCCCGCAAGGCGGTTATTGTAGCCCTCCTCCGGTTTCTCATCCGTGATCTCCTTGGTTACGACGCTGTTGTTGGTGTGAACGAAGAGACCGCCGATACATCCAGGCCCGCCGTTGAGGTACTTGTAGCTGCACCAAGCCGCCGCATCTACTCCCCAGTCATGGAGGTATAGTGGTACGTTACCTACCGCGTGGGCGAGATCCCAGATAACGAAGATGCCGTGCTTGTGGGCAAAAGCTGTGATGGCGGGAATGTCAAGCAGCTGACCCGTGTAATACTGGATACCAGGCAGCAGCAGGAGAGCTGTGGTGTCAGCATGAGCCGAAATTACGGACAAGACTTCTTCGGTGCTGATGATGTTGTCCTTGGAGGAGGACTCTATCAGAACCATGGACTTTTCAGTTGACAAGCTATGATGACGAATTTGGGTTTCGACCGCGAACTATAACTCTTTTGTCAGTCATCCAGCTCCCAGTCTGACAGACACCCGATAGGATTGGGTTGTTTACATGGTCACTAGGGAAAGCCTTGTTCTCCAGAATGATCTTGTGACGACCATTGATATCGGGGCGATAAAAAGCAGACATCAAGAGGTGGATGTTGGCAGTCAAGGTCTGCATGACAGCCACCTCGGACACATTGGCTCCGACGACGGGCGCAATAAGCTCTGCAGCTTTGGCATCGGCGTCAAGCCACGTCGGGAGAGGCGACTCTTCAAGAGGCTTGAAATGGCCCTGCACTCCTTGAGTGGCCCATGTGGTAAGATACTGATTGAGACGGGTGACGGTTCTCTTGGGCTGCACACCCAGCGAATTGCCGCAGAGGTATATGCACTTGGCATCGTCCTCAGACGCTGGCAAGGCGGCTAGAACCGAGCATTAGCCCCCATCTTGGTGAGCCTCAGCGGGACTTGTCTTGTTCATGATTGGCGATCAAACCTGGGTGAGAGTCGGCCAAGCGGGAGCTCGCTATTTGGGCCTTAGTGGGAATGTTGAACTCATCACGGACGAAGGCGATAGAGTCCTCATTGTCCAGAGCCTCAGCCTGCTTCCGGGCGTCTTGAACCGCTGCGGTGCTCATGTTTTTCCACTTGCTGGGTGAGTTGATGGAGTGGTTGTGGTTGTTGGTGGACTACGCGTTGCAGTCATAAAGTTGTGTGAGGCTCTTGCCGCTATCGATAGTGGAGGGTCCGATGTTGTCTTTTCTCAAATAGGAAACGACGTGCCCCACCTTTCCCGTTGTCATTGGGCTGGCGTGGCCCGTGGGTGCCCCTCACTGTTCCCCGTCGGTCCCACGTCGTTCGGACTGACGGGATGGACTCCTCCTGAGCGGTGGGGAAGACTTCCACTTCCAAGGCCGGGCCTGAACTTACAATGAAAAGATTCCCGTCTCTCGCTATCAATTTTCCCCCAATCTCAAATGGAACGCTGTCGGTTGTCAAACGTCTCAGTCACCAAACCACCGGCCGCCAATCCGCAAGAGCCAACGACGAAGGATATGAAACCCACGGGGTGAAATCTCTCATGCAAGAGGCACCAGTCCGCGGCTTCTGCAATTGTATTACCGCCCACCCCAGGCATTTGACGGTCAACGCAGGACAGGTGCCTAACGATCACCTCCGACTCAATGGAAACACCAGGCACTGCGTTCAATGCACGCAAGCTTTCAACATGCGAGGGTCCAAGTCTCGTGAACTCGAAAACCAGGCCGAATTCGAAAGCCCTCACTTCTCCAGAGCATGAGCGTCATCGTCTCCGCATTCCGCAATAGGTGCATCATCGGTGGCGCCTTGCCATGTGAGAAAATGCCAGTGCGATTCAGGGCCTGTTCGCAGAAAGTCGAATTGTAACGACATCTTTCAAAAGCCTAGCGATTCTGCCTTATGCGGCCTCCATTGTCCTTGCTTTTGAGGACAACTTGCCGGTGCATGCTCCCAAGACCAGAAGGTTATGGGGAAGGGACTTCAAGATACCTGAACTGCAAGCACCTTGAAAACTCAACAAAAATGACAAACGAGACGCCAAAGGCAATGGGGGTCACCGGAAGACAGACCCACGACGGTTTTCTCGGGTAAATCAGCAGATCGGAATGTCTACCGTGGGAAATAAGTCTTTGGTCAGCTGAGCAAAGGTTGACATGAGGCAACGGTATGGACAGTGAGACACAAGGGACATCACTTGTTCATTGAACTCTCGGTACTATAGCATGCTTGACCATTGTGGATTCAACCCGTGGCGGTGCTCCCCGTCTCAGCTTGTATCGAAACACTGGAGCTGAGCTGTGGTGTAGTGTACATTTCTTTTGACATTGAGAAGCTGTCTCGTCAGGGGAACCTAAAATCTGAATGAGGAGTTGTTACGTTTGGATTGGCGGGCCAGGATGTTGGGTCTGGGGAAAAAGCTTGGATTGCTTGGCGGGATTAAACAATGCCAACGGCCGGTGGAAATTCCTGAAGCCACGCTCCCGTGACCAGTTAGGTTTGTTTTGGTGGAATTTCACAGCGCTCTGCTAAAGCCTGTCGAGGAGAACACGAGACCAACAGAACTTTCGTCCCTGACAGTAGCCACAATGGTTTCCGCCAGCCCCGCCAGCCCTCCCGCAAGCGCAACTCGCAGCTCAGAAGCGACGGTGTCAACAGGGGCAGGACTTGCCCCTCCTCGGTAGGCGATCCGGAAGGTAGAGGCTGTCGTAATCCCCGGCGGCCATTACGGCACATCAGCGGTCAAGCCTAGAAAGAGAGTTGTGGTAGGCGGAGACTCCCATACGGACCCTCGTTGACTCCATACCAAACGCGCAAGTTTGGGCTTAGTTCTGCAACAAGAGCCAACTTCAGGATCCCGTGCGACGACCAGATAGTTTCTATTACCCCCAGATTACTTGATGGCGTCTCTAGCACACACGGACTGGTTCAAAGAAGTACGGTTTTGGGAAAAGCTGGGGGTAATGGAAACAGGCGACACAACCACTCAGCAGCCGCTATAGGTTCCGGCTATTCCAACGGAGCCGGTCTGGAAAGACAGGGAGTAATCGCGGAGTACAGGCCGCCAGGGAGCTCCAACTTCTCCAATTTTTTACGTACTAGGGGCCATCACGGGACCAGCTTGTTTGAAACCTTTACGATCACAGTCAAAAATGGTCCAAATTTAACGACGATTTAGAGGCCCCAGAACATCGATGAGGCCAGTATACACGATTATGATGCCAGTAAGCGTTTCTCAGCTCGCTGGACTCTCAATGGCCAAGCCAAGAGGCGGTAAAGAAGCACCGACGCCGTCACACAACATGATCGTTGTTGACGAAACCCGAGTCCACCGGCAGCACCACCTACTGTCTAAGGCTGCTTCCACCTTCCTATGGTATGCATAGTGCTTTACAGGGCTGCATGCGATGCAAAAATCTCTTCCCGTCCAGCTGCCATATCCAGCAGAGAATCCGGGATACGAAGCATCGAATACTGTGGAGGTACATCTTTGTCTCCTGTCCAGCTGCTCATTACTACTTGTATGTAAACCTAGGCTGACGGAGAGGCAAATGTCCCGGGCGGTCGTGATCCCCGCCAGCAATATTCAACTTCGCACGGTGTACATCACGACACTGGGTACCAACGGGGCAGACTGCACCAGAAAACCTGAACGCTTGCTTCCAGAACGTGCTCGACGGGCGACCCCCCCTATGGCCGGTTTAGTGTATGCTGTGGTGAGAAGCGGGAAAATCGTGGTGAAATGTGCCTGCAATGTTCTGCTTGTTTGTCAACAGTCGACCAGTTGACCACTTGACAAGCATCAATGCGCAGGGGTGCTCCCCGTATGAAAGTCGCTCAAAGGTAACCTGAATATGAGGCCCTCATAGCAAGTGGAAGCTCTGTGCCGCATGAAAGAGTTGCGTATGTTGGTGAGAGCGAAGACGGCAGAAGGGCACGAAGAGGAGTCACAATGACTTCGGTTCAAAGGTTTTACATAGCTATGAGTCGGATGGCGACATTGACGAGGGGCCGGCAATACGAAAGAGAAAAGAACTTGGCTACGTACAGGGAGAAACTGATATCGCCAACTGGAAAACCTCGAATAGCCGCTCTTCTGGAGAAGGAGAAGGGATGCCCCACTGAGGAGAGGTACGTACCCCGTACCTTGGCTGCAAATAGAAACGAGGGAAGCCCCGGTTACCCGTTCAGGTACCGATCCTGTGACCCAATCAGCACAGGCCAGAAACATCCCGATCAGGCTTAGGTAGGCAGTCCGGCACGGCAAATTCGTTGGTGACAGAGCGAGAAAAGGCCCACAATCAGGTACGTACCTGTACCCCAGACTCTCATTGGACTCTTGCGTTCTGGGGATAGAGTGAGCAACTCATCCATTCCTTCTTTGACGACATGGCACATCGTGAAAGGGAATCAGGCAGGTACATGGGAGTTACTTTCGCTAACTCTTTACCTAGAGGTACCTTGTCAGGTGGGAGTCAACGATCCTCGCAACCTGGCTGCAGCGTTGTAAATTTCTGACAAGCCACGCATCGTCAATACACTACACCTATCGGTCGGGGTCCATCACGACCCATCAACGGCGGTCCATGGCTTCCACCTCATCCTGGTAAGCTCCCATCCCCAACTCCAGAGGTCACTTGTTGTTGCAGCAACATGGATTGCCTACACGCCGGAACTGTGCAGCCATATAAAGAGCTCTGTGACGCCCGCCCGTCAGCCAACAATCACAAGGCTCGAGATCAAAGACTATACTTGATACACACACTTCATTCCTTGATGTTAAGGTCAACAACTCCAGGCCTTCTTTTCTGTCATTGAGCCTTGGCCGGTTGTTTCATCCTCGGCGGTTTAACTCCGACTGCCTCTAGGTCTCTTGCACCTCTATATCCACCCGCCAACCGACGAAACCCTTCGCTGTATTCCAGCCAAGCACACAAACCCGTCGTATCTCAGTGCGACAAACTCTGCCGAGTATCCTCACTCAGCGGTCCATTTTTGTAGGTGGCGCTTTTTCTCTTTTACCTGGATACCTAATACCCTCGGCGGAGATGTCAGGGCGATTACCTCTATAACACTAGCAATTGCCCTTCCAGTTGGCGACATGGACAAGACCAACGTATAAGGTGCTTGGGTCACCCCTGAACCACTCAGCACGGTTTACCACCATTGCCGCTGCAACCACTACCACTACCTACACTGCCCTTCCGGGAATACCTACCTACCTACCTACCTACTTTCACGTCCCCCGAATACCGATCTCCCCTGGATCTTGTCTCTCCGTCCCCACCACCTTCATGTTTCCGTCCGGATATTCCTTCTCTGCCCCTAATTCCCTTATCTCGAGGGATTTCAGCCGTTGCGCGGCAAGGCGGAAGTTCGCATTATATACCACCAACGAAGGCTGGGATGCCAAGGCCGCGTGTTGCCCGAGTCCTTGCTCGGGGTGATAGCTGGCGCGTGCAAAGCGAGTCCCGTAGTTCTGGATGTTGGGATGAATGCCTGGCATCATTGGGATGAATCCTGGTGTCACCTGTACCATGGAACACGCAGTCTTTTGTGCTCCTTCTCTGATTGCAATCTCTCCCGATCCTCATTCGAGTCCTTCAGCGTCCCCATTGCCGGCCAGACGGAAAGGATGAGTCGGTCAGGAACGAGAGATTGGAGATGGATTGGGACCTTTTCCAAGTCGCCATGGAAAATGGAACCAGCCGTTTAAGTGGCTCGCCATTGAGGGCTTCTGGCCAACAAGCACACGATTCCTTTCACAATGCGCATCGTGTTATCTGGTCAGTCTTGAAAGCCGCGTTCTAACAGGCCAACAGGAATCTGGGCATTGCTGTCAACAAAATACCTCCGACAGCTTCTCACACTTGTCCTCTTTGTCTCTCGAAGCCTCCGAGACACGCTTACCCTTATCGCTGGACCGTTGCATCTTGCCTTGGTTCTTGCCCCTCCAGGTACCATTCCTCTATCGCCCCGCCAACGAGCACACCAGCATCACAGCATCACTCTACCGACGCCTGTGATCTTCTCGAAATAGCACAGGTCCTCATACACACGGATACCTGCCGCCCAGCATCAGCACCTAAGCGCAAGTATCTGTGCTGCCCTGAAATTGCCAATCCCTTTTCATCTGCCTAGGCGGATAATCTCGACTGTCAAGCAAAGTTCTGACCAGGTACGTCTCCCTCGCATACGCCCCCAAAAGGTTGTGTCTTTCTCTTATCAGCACGAGATGAAACACGAAAGCATGGCTTAGAGCGCGGTAAGCACAAACTCGCATGCCGGAGCTTACACTCCCGCAAAACCAAACGAGGCGCGCTCGTTTTTTCCTGCCGTCCCAATTTGGCGGCATCGAGTTTGTCTTGCCGTTATCAATGCCATGTTGCCGTGTCACCCTTTCTCCCTTCCCTGGCTCACGGCTGTGCCACGATTTGTGGCCGACCTGGCTTATCCGATCTTGGGGGCTTGACCTGTTTGACCTGATACGGGGCCTTCCATGTTCTGGTTATTCTTGTTTTCACGTTGAGCTTTCTGATATCGGTCATACCACGGTCAAGATGAAAGGCCAACGGCTGTCATTGCACCATGAATGCCCTACAAAACTCCCTTCTAGAAGCCTCATCGTTCCCTTCTTCTTTATCATTTTCCCTTCTGTCTCTGTACACCTCATTCTACACACGTTGATTGTAGCCTGGGAGGCCTTTGTCACCTCACTCCAATCGCTATGGCGGACGTAGTGATTCCCCTCCCAAGCACTGGGGGCTACAAGCGCAGAGCATCTGGCTTGACCATTCAAACTGACCTTCCCATGTCTAGTTTTCCCGAACTTTTCGAGTCCTCAGGCGATACCATGATGGATTCTCCTTCAGCCCCGGTCCCAGCCCACAAGTTGGTTGATCGCCTCAAAGATCAGACGCCCAGACATCCTTCTCCTCAGCCGACACATGTCAGCTATCCCAAGGTGAACGGCAACGGGCACAGGGTGCTCCGCTCCGCAACTGTTGGATATGTTGCCCCTGTCTTCCAGGGAAAGGCAGAGCAGATGAAGCAAGGTTGGTAATTCTACGCATATACTGTGCTATATCATTTACTGATATTCATCACAGTCAAGAATATCATTGTCCAGGGCGGCTGGATTCCCGAGACTCTGGTTGACGGTCAGATTGCGTGGTTCTATAATGAGCTTGGCATCGACGACGTCTACTTCCAACTAGAAAACCCTCAGGCGGTTGCAAATCATATCACATCTCTCTATGCGGCCAAAGTTGCTGCTTTCTCTCGCGAGGACAAGCGGGAAGAGATCAGACTGGATATGGAAGCCTCGGACCACGCCATTTACATCGACACAAGCGAACCCGGCATGACCTCCTTCGACGGTCCGCGATATGAGCACAGACTCGAGTCCAAGTACTTGGATGGCGACGATACTTCGAAGCGTTTCCGTGTCGAGACTTTCAGATCCCCCGGTGTCCTGGGGCAGAAGGAGAACTCCAAGGCAGCTCTTCGTTGCTACTTTGTCTATCAGTGTCTCTTTGTTGATTCTAACGCCGATCCCAAGGAAACTCGCCTGGAAGTGATCAGCGACCGCATGTTCCTTGCCAAGGCTACCAAGAACACCAAGCAGATCTACCAGGACATCATCCAGGTTGCCGTGAGCCGACATGGTCCCGTCATTGAGGTTTTCGACATCGAGGGCTCGGAGGAAATGAGACTGGTAGTTGCCTTCCGCTCTCGAACAGCAAAGGGTATCTTCAGCGCCCTCAGCGACCTTTACCACTACTACGGCGTCACAAGCTCTCGTAAGTACGTTGAGCAGTTCTCCAATGGTATTACCGTCATGAGTATCTATCTGCGCCCTGCTGCGAACATCGACGGCAAGCACCCTCCTCTTGAGCAATCTATTCACCAGATCACCAAGGAGATTTCCTTGCTGTACTGCCTTCCCCAGAACAAGTTTCACAACATGTTTGCCTCTGGTGAACTCAGTCTGCAGGAGACCATCTATGCCCACTGCGTCTGGGTGTTTGTTCAGCATTTCTTGAACCGTCTTGGGACAGAGTACACTTCGCTCATTGCAGCCCTGGACCCCAAGAACAACTCGCATGTTGAGATTCTCTCCAAGATGAAGAAGCGTCTGCGTACCGAGACCTTTACACCTGACTACATTCTTGAAATCATCAGCTCCCACCCGCAACTTGTGCGCGCTCTCTACGCCTCATTCGCCAGCGTTCACCTTCGGGTCGGCAGCGATTATGATCGCCATCTCATTGCGCCTACGCCGGTCATGGAGGTCCTTTCTGATGCCAGGCTTAAGGAGAAGATCACCAAGGACGTTTCTAACGAGCACGAGGAAATGGTTATGACTGCCTTCCGTGTATTCAACAATGCAGTCCTCAAGACGAACTTCTTCACTCCCACCAAAGTCGCTTTGAGCTTCCGGCTTAATCCCTCGTTCCTTCCGGAAGTCGAGTATCCCAAGCCGCTGTACGGAATGTTCCTCGTCATCACTTCCGAGTCGCGAGGTTTCCACCTCCGCTTCAAGGATATTGCACGGGGTGGTATTCGTATTGTCAAGTCTCGAAGTAAGGAGGCTTACCAGATCAATGCCCGCAATCTCTTTGATGAGAACTACGGTCTTGCCAGCACCCAGCAGCGCAAGAACAAGGATATTCCGGAGGGCGGATCGAAGGGTGTCATTCTCCTTGACCCCAAGCAGCAAGACAGGCACCGCGAGGCCTTTGAGAAGTACATCGATAGTATCCTTGACCTTCTTCTGAAGGCTGAGACGCCTGGCATCAAGAACCCCATTGTCGACCTCTACGGCAAGGAGGAGATTTTGTTCATGGGACCGGATGAGAACACTGCTGACCTTGTCGACTGGGCCACTGAGCATGCCCGGGCTCGCGGCGCTCCTTGGTGGAAATCCTTCTTCACTGGTAAATCACCACGTCTTGGTGGCATCCCTCACGACTCCTATGGCATGACAACCTTGTCGGTTCGTGAGTATGTCAAGGGTATTTACCGCAAGCTTGAGCTTGATCCCTCCAAGATCAGAAAGATGCAGACTGGTGGTCCCGATGGTGATCTGGGAAGCAACGAGATTCTGCTCAGCAACGAGACTTACACTGCTATCGTTGACGGATCCGGTGTCCTCTGCGACCCCAACGGCATTGACAAGGATGAGTTACGCCGTCTTGCCAAGGCTCGTGCTATGATCTCAAACTTTGATATCGCCAAGCTTTCCAAGGATGGTTATCGTGTGCTTTGTGACGATACCAACGTCACACTCCCCAACGGAGAGGTTGTGCACAATGGCACTGCATTCCGTAACACGTACCATCTTCGCGACAACGGCATCACTGATATGTTCGTGCCTTGCGGTGGCCGTCCCGAGTCGATCGACCTCTCCTCAGTCAACAAGCTTATCAAGGATGGAAAGTCAACCATCCCATATATTGTTGAGGGTGCCAACCTGTTCATCACTCAAGATGCCAAGCTCAGACTGGAGGAAGCCGGCTGCATCGTTTACAAGGATGCCAGTGCCAACAAAGGCGGTGTAACCAGCTCATCGCTCGAGGTCCTTGCCTCCCTCAGCTTTGACGACAAGGGCTTCGTTACCCACATGTGCCACGATTCCCGCGGCAATGCGCCCGAGTTCTACCAGGCCTATGTCAAGGAAGTGCAAAACAAGATCCAGGACAATGCCCGCCTCGAGTTCGAGGCCATCTGGCGGGAACATGAGCAGACTGGCCTTCCTCGATCTGTTCTCTCTGACAAGTTGTCATTGGCCATCACCTCTCTTGACGAGGATCTCCAGCGTTCGGAGCTCTGGGACAACGAGAAGATTCGCAGGTCCGTCCTTGCCGATGCCTTGCCCAACCTTCTCATTAACAAGATCGGCCTCGATACCATCATCGAGCGTGTTCCCGATTCGTATCTGAGGGCCATCTTTGGCAGCTACCTCGCCAGTCGCTTCGTCTATGAGTTTGGTAGCTCGCCCAGCCAGTTTGCTTTCTATGATTTGTAAGCCTACCTTGAACATTCCTGAAGTGATAACCAAGACACTAACTCTCTTCTTAGCATGTCAAAGAGAATGGGAAACATCAATAAGGAGTAAATCCCTGATTGTTCGCAAACACAACATCAATCGTGATTGTTCGTTTCGGTTACCTAGAATGGATATTGGCACCAAAAAACAAATAAAGGAAAAAGAGAAAAGAAAAAAAAAACGTTGATATGGGTTGACGAAAGAAGAAGTTTTTCATTCGATTTGGACGAATAGTCATGTTGACTTTGAAATGCTCACCTAAAAGGTTTTGGGGAGATACATATGGAGTTCACGCCCGGGGCTTGATTTGCGATTGATAGAGCGTTAGCGTGTGTCTAGAGAGGCCTTATGTTTAATTGACCTCTTATCTCATATAAAAACCTTTTCACCACACGCATCATGTTGAATTTGCACTTTTCTTTTCTCCCAGACAGCCTTTGTTTACTAGCTAGGCAATGCCTTATCAACCACACCTTCACTCTTGGTCGACCGACATCAAACACGCATCCTTTCTGGCTCTCAGAATAAGGGTTCATTCTCGGTCCTTCGATACAAGATAACAAAGTTGGCGTGCTCCATGTAATCGAACCTGAGTCATCATTATCTGCTGCAGGTTCTACCGGATGTAACAACGGCTCGCTTGTCATGCCGCTCTGCCCCAGCTTCCAGAACATGTATGGAAGAAAATGGATGGCGACACAACGTCTCCTATGTAAGCCTGAATGGAGCCGCACGAACAACTCAGTGAGCGGTCGACGGGATGACGGACCTTGGATAGCCGATGAATAACAGAGGCGAAGATCCTGGAAAGACTGGACCGAATGGCACTTGGTAACTGAATGATATCTTTCTGCTCTACAGGGTTCAAACACAAGGGCCGGGACTCGGGACTTGATGTCTGTAATCTGGTGTACAAGGGTAACAAGACAGGAGTCAAGTGGTAGATGTACTACTTGACGTGACGCCTGATGCCAAATTTTGAGTCAGACCTTTCCGATACTACTTACACAGTAGGTAGGTAGTAGTCTGTTCTGTCAAGTGCTACCTATGTGCAATGTATTTTCCGGATGGTGTCTCTTGCGGCCGGCCTTGACTGGAACCAAGGAGCTAGAGATAATGAAAGTACCTTGGCATTGTTGGGCTGCCTTGTGTAAGTTTGGAATTGAGGAGGATACAAGTGAAACTCGGGAAGATGGGCACAGGCTGTGGGTGAGTGTGCTAGGAAAGCTATAGTTAGGTAGGTACCTAGGTAGGTATTGACTGTGGGCGCGAGTCGCTGTGTAACGTTTGGACAGTGTGTTGCCCATCCATCCACAGAACCGTACTCTACTGATAACTGAATAGCAGTTGACATCTGGCAATACGTTTCTCTAGTGTGTATCTTGAGAGAGCATAATGGGAGGAACATGACCAACTGAACCTCCAATTTCAACTCAAGTCAAGTCAGACGTGTAGATCGGCCCTCGGCAAGGGGCTGAATGGAAGTAGCGGCAAGAAAACGAGGCGAGCGAGGATCTGGGGCATGTATGACAGGTGCCCTATTTGTGATGGACAACTATATTCGAGAAAAAAGAATATATATATCACATCTAAGACGAGAGTACTGGATCGAAAGTACCTACTTACGAGCTTCCTCTGATCTTGATGTGAGCTCATTCGAACCAACTCGGCCAGACCAAACTACGTTAGAAGATGAGCGCAGTGTAGCAATCCCTTGAATGCTTTCGGGTTGATCTGTTCTGGATCTTAGTTCTGAACACACAAATGTACGTACACAGTCCGTGTCTATCTTTGTTTAATGGTTTGTGTCGAACGGAAAATTGGGACATGGATATTTTGACACACCTGCCCATCACACACATCTTGTATTTTCATGCTTGTACTTACCGTTGCACACGTACCTACTCACGTACGCCCATTCCCATTCATGCTTCTAGAGCGTGAGTGGCGAATGTCCTTTCATACCTAGGTAGGTAACCAGTGAGGAGATTGGAGACCATATGGGCATCTGGCATAGTATTTCCAATAAAGATTAGGACTGGATTTGTTCTCGCACGTAGCGTACGCAAACAAGATCAGGAAGTTCGTGGTGGCATGTTGTCATTCGGCATTGAGAAGCAAGAGCTCACAGTAAGACTGGAGTATAGCGAGCAGCTTAGCCACTGCACCGTCCAGATAGCACAATATCCAGCCGAGTAGATCCACTGCGCGAGAAGCTTAGAGTACGGTCTTTACCTACCTTTCGCTAGAGGTAGGCACTCAGTTGCCGGGCGATTTGAAAGGCACAAACCGTTGCAGGGAAAGACTGGAACACGCAATTGGTTGCTCCCTCGTTGACTGATGGCTCACAACAATTTCTGAGATTAATACCTAGGTACCATGAGATCTCCTCAGTGAGTCCCCCAGCTGAGCTGGTCTCACTGCAGTCTGAAACTAACGGAAGAGGTGTTCGGTTGCCAGCAGTTGTTCTTGCCGAACCGGAGCGCTTGGGAAGTTAGGTACATACCTAGATATGATGACGGATCGATCAGCAAAGGAAGGAGCGAAGGATCAGAAACTATGACTACTTGGGAGATGTACATCTGTTAGTGAGGCCCGACCTTAACTATGTAGAATTTCATCGCTCTGCTAGCCCTTCTAACAGATAGCTCCCCAGTGTACTTACTTCAGTTCTTGATGAGCCTGTCCGTGCTGCTTGCTGTGGTGTGCAATGATCCAATGCCAGCATGGGATTCATGGGGCAGTACACACTGCACGTAATGCAATATCGAGACGGAGGCCGGGATTGTCAACAGCCCGGCAATCTTCAGTTGCTCCAGATCGTCTGACACTGCAGCCACAGTCGGTGCAGTCAGTGAGTGGGCTTACAACCAACGTCCACTACCTCTTACTGCAGGCACGCACTTCAAAGACAATTCCGTCTTCAGTTCTCGGTTCAGTTCGCAAGATCGGTAGAGGTAAGTAAGTGTCCTGTAAAGTAGAGCGTTGTGATGCATTATTCCCAAGGTACCGACCGTCCCATCACTTAAACTTAACTCTACCAACCCCAACCACTGCAGTTCAAATTACCACCTAGTCCCAGTCGCTCCTTCGTATCTCACTTACATTGAGGTCACTCACAATCCGCACTCATGGTCATGTACTAGTAGGTGTACTGTAGCGCAAGCGAGTGCCGAGTTCGTTACTACCCCATTGCAGCTTGAGAGGGAAAGAGCAGAGGGGCCTTTGGAGGGCTGGGGCATGTATCCTCTTTCCAGGACGGACTGGAGACTGTAAGTACGTCAGACTCAAGATAACCATCAGATACCTCCACTTATTGATCACTCTACTAGTGGCGGCGTCATCAACAGAGTTCTGACTGCATACTGCTTGCAGTTCGTTGTTCACAGCCAAGTACACCGCACTTCCCGGCCACCTTGCATCGATGTCTTGCTGTGGAATTATCAAATAGTATTATATACGCTGCTGATCTCTGCTAGTGCCATATCCAAGGTGTCTTCCATCTTCAAAAGAAGCCATTGATGAGTGGGAAGCAAAATCCTCAGTCCGGCACCTTTTAAGTGGTCCGACTCTGCCCCCGAGTCTCTCCGTCTATGTACAAACTCGCAATAACATAATGTATATATACCTTGTAACCTCTATTGTCATTTCAGTTCCCCCACCCCCGCATTCAACTCAGCAGCTGTTCCAAGACAGCCGGTTGTTTCCACAAAAAGTTGTTGTAGTCGTTCACTCTCACGCCAATGTGAGTTGTACAACGAAAACGAAAGGAAAGAAAAAGAAGAAAAAACAGGACAATAAAACGTAATGTCAAAATGACACCAACTCGAATATCGAGAAAGAAGAATGATTACAGAATTATAAAAAAGACACCGTCCACTCCCTCATAGTCCGACTGCTTCAGGTATTCGCACTCGCACTGAAACTCCTACTCAGCCTATGCCCAACGATATCCGGCCTGGGCCCGCCAATGGCTTCAATAGAGCCAGGTCCCACAGCAGCATGTGCAGTGACCGGCCTCCTATTCTCTAAATCTTCACTACGCTCAGCTTCTTCTTCTGCGACCTCTTGAAGGGCCCGGTCGCTGTTCAAGATATCGTCGCGAGGAGCCGAAGTGGGACCGGGACTAGACTGTGATTGACCACCGCGGTCCTTGAGTCTGTTGGAGATGGCACTGAGCTTATCTCTCAAGTATCCGGCCTTCCTCTGCGTCGCCTCTGGGCTCTCCTTGTCGTCTCTCAGCACCGTGTTGGACTGTCGCAGCATCGACACACCGCTGCTGGTGCCAGGTCGGGAGATGGATTCCACATCGCCGTTGGAAGCGGGACTGGCGCCGGAGGTTCCTCCGCCACTGCTGCCAAACAGTCTGGACCCGGCACTGGTTGCGGGCCGGAGCAGGCTAAACGCACCCCGATGCGGTTGGTTGCCGTCCATACCCGGCGGTAGGATAGGTGTCGGCGGGGTCATGGTGAAGCCGACGGCTGGTGGCCCAGATGCAGTCGACTGGGCACTACTACTAGTGCCAGCCGTGGCCGTGGTCTGCGGCACGAGTGGTGATCGCTGCGAGGAAGCAATGCTAGAGCTCCGGCTCTCCGAGCTGGGAACCACCGATACTGTTTGCGAGCGTGCAATCGACCGCGGCGGGGAGCGAGAAAAGTCCACGATGGAGGCGTTGTATATCGAAGACGAGTCATCCCCGCTGTTGTCGCGTGATTCCGAGAGAATAGGAGCTAGTAGGACTGAGCTTGTGGCGAGCTCGCGAAGCTTGGATTGCTGTGCAGTGTTGGGCCGGTGTTTGGAGAACTTGTTGCCAATAATGGCGCCCGTGTGGCTGATGAGGGCTTTGATGATGCGATTCTTGAGATTGAGGGCAAGGTCAAGGTTGGACCATGTCTTGTTCTGGTATTCGATGGTGGGTAGCCTGAACACAAAGTTGTGCACGTCCTCCAGGTTACGGTCTCCCTTGCCCTTGTAGCTCAGGCAGAGTACCACCGATGGCATCTTGATGTAGGCAAAGGTCATGTAGTTGGACGCCCGGTCAATCATCTTGGTTAGATCGTCCGACTTCTTCCTCTTCTCCACGTCCGCGGCCGTCTTGCGCAGCATGAAGCGAGTTCCCTTCTTCGCCTCCGGATTGGAGCTGCCATCCTTGGATGATAAGCCCGTGGATGTCCTACCAACGCTAGGTCGTGGAGTGCTCGGACGAAGTGATGACTCGTCAGAGGGTGGTTTCTTAGACACCGTCTTGAACCCAGTACCGACAGACCGGAAGAGTCTGAAGGAGCTTCCTTCTCCAGTGTGAATGCTCAAGGCCTTGTTGTTTTTGCTAGGTGTGGCTTCCGGATCGGATGTCAAGGTAGGGCGCAGGCGCAATTCGAGAGAGCCCGCCCGTGTTGAGAAACCACCCAACTCCCTATCACTGTCTGGTATCCCAACGGTTTCGAGAGACCCATCGTCTTCCGCATCCTCGTCATCCTCCGGCAAGGTCTGCTTGATGATGAAAGGAGACGTGTTCTTGGCGGCAGTGGCCTCGTCACCATCAATACCAGGGAAGACGTACTCGAACAACTTTTTACCGACCTCCCTCTCTAGCTGAATCTTGAGCGGGAAGAGAGCGACCTCGAAGTGGTCCATAACAGGAATACCGGCAATGGCCTCGAGCATGTGGAAGTACACCCGAATCATTGGCTGAGAGGTAGGGTCAAAGCCACCACGGTGACCATCAACGTACGGCGCGACCATGACGGGGTAGATTGCGTCAGGAAGGAGGTTGAGACCAAGTATGCTTCCGACCTGAATCAAGTTCACGTGCGAGCCGTCCGAGTTGTCGGTACGGTCATACTCGACGTTCTTGAGCTGGAGTTCGACAAGCGGTTCGCTAGTGTCCCGGATGAGGTGCCACACAATCTCCTTTGCTGTAATGCTCCACCTCAGGAGTGGACTGCTTGTCGAGCTTTCGTACTTGCGTTGAGACGATGTGATGGCCTTCATCATGAAGAAAAGCTCATCCTCGCAAGCGGCCAAATCGCGTTCCAGTACCAGTCGATCTTTCCACCCTCTCTTATCCATGTACTTGCCATGGGTTTGGAAGTGGGTTTTGATATCTTCCAGCTGCCGGACACGCTCTTGAAGTTTGATCACCATTTCAGGGGCACCTCTGAGGTCGCTAAAGTCCGAAGCAAGCATAATCTTCTCGAGCCTCTCGCTGCGCGTCTTCTCCAGAGGCTCACTGTACATCAACAGATCCACCACGATGACGTAGAATGCATAATACTGAGATGAGTTGCACAATGCGTGAGCCTGGGGGAATTCGATCCAGAGGTTGTCCATTCTGGATTCGGTGCTGTCTGCGGCCGCCCCGTCGTCATTGTCGGTTGCTTCGCTGGCGTTCACTTCGTCGTTATACTTCAATCGAAGCGTGTTGTAATTGTCGTATCGCAACATAGCAGACGTCTTTTTGACAACGCGTTTGAAGCCAAAAGGATCTGTCTCAAAGTCGAACATGACCTCCATAGGAACCCAAGGCGGCCACGAAGACCCAGCCGGAGTCCCGTAAGTATTCCCCGAGTACATGGACACCAGCTGTGTCGAAAACCACTTCTGATGGGTGACGAAGAATTGTGTACTGTCCATGTTGACGAGGAAACGTCGCTGAACGAGACCACTGACAGTATCAAACAATCGGCTTTGGTCCATCACATCGACAATCTTCAGCTCCATGCCTTTAGCGGCAATGAGTACCACGTGTTTCTTGTTCTTGTCGCTCTGCAATTGAATCTGCGGCGCAATGACACGAATATGGTAGCTGCTTTGGGCCATGTACTCTTTGGCGATACCGCTGGCGAGGTCGGCCATAGATGGACTCCCAGGCCCTGCATCCTCGGCACTGGCGAATTTCTTGCCATCCTCCAGGATTTTGCGAATCCTATCCTCAATGTCTCCCTGGGTGTCCCTCTCTGTACTATTGACATTGGGACTACTTGCTGACGGAGTCGAGTTGCTTTCTTTTGCCACTTTGTTCTTGTTTTGCTCCTCAACGATGTCCAGAATGAACTTAACCGCCGGCCGCGACATATAGTAGACGAATCCTCGTCGTTGGCCAACCTGATGGATATAGCGTAAAATAATGTTTCGTAGGGTGTTGTTCCACTTCAGTTGCAAGTTGTGGACGACGAAACGGTTCTTGAAATCGCTCGCAAACTCTGCTTCCGTGGGAGTTGACATTGAACCCCTAATGTCCGCTTTCGACTTTCGCGCTTCTGCCTTTGCCGATGAGGAAGATGACGAGTCCTCACTTTCAGCACAACAGTGCGAGGTCTGCGTCATTTCCTTAAGCATGCCCTCCAGGAAAACCCTCTTCTCAACCAACACAGTTGTGTGTCTGGTCAAGGCCTCAAAGTCAGCCTTTAGATCCGGATCCTCGTCGCGAACCAGACGAAGCTCGATTTCACCCAAGTTGCGGCTGTGCGTCTCCATTTGTTTGTCCAGTTGCTTCAACCGCTGGCGAATCAACTGAACCTGTATCCTTCTAGGATCATCATCCTGGCTCATGATGCACGAATGGGTTGGCTCCTGTCCGAATGGGCTGCTTCGGTCCGGATCACCGTCAATGACACCGCCAATATCTGTCTGGCGGAAATAGGTGATGCGAGGCGCGAAAGCAAGTGGAAGAATCTTTGTGTCCGGGTTTGGTTCCGTGGGCAAGATCCAGTCGAGCTCAACGAAATCATCCATGTCGATCCACGTCAGGTCATTGTCAGGAATGGTGAATCGAGACAAGTCCGTGCCATCTTCCTCCTGATCGGTGACGAAGGTTGAAAGCGAGTGCTTTAGGAAGGCATCAGCGGTCGTGCCCCGAATACTAGCGGAGACAGCGCGGATATCCGCAGAGACCAGATCCAGTTGACCTGCGTGAAGCTTCATGCTGCTTATTCTTGTCTGCGTTCCGCGCCCGCGGTCTCTGGTGTTGAATTCCTCCCGCCGCTGGTGCAGATCGAGCATGAAGCTATCAAGCCGAACCTTGATACCCGTTGCCGAGACCGCATTCTCGGAATAGTCTTCGACATCCTTGTGCTTGTAGATGTGACTCAAGAACAGAGGCGCCAACATGATGTTATACTTGATAGTGGCCAAATGCCTGCCAAACTTTTTACTGTTCTTCTCCCTGTTAGGCCAAAGGGAACCTTGACGGACAGGAAGAGAGAGTGGGCCCGAAAAAAGCGACAACCAAGAAAAGAAATGGGTGAAGAAGCGCGGCGTGAGGTGAATAGCATTATAGCTACGTGATGGTGGAGGGTTGGATGCTGTCCATTCTCGGTCGACTGGCGCGCGGATCGCAACTGAAAGATGAATATGCTGGCTGCGGAATCCACGGAAAGCATCGTAAGGAAGACCGTTTTGTGGCTTGGCATACTGCGGAGATTTCAGAACAACCTCGTAGTGAGGCTTGAACTCGAAGTTCCTATGGCCGTTTTCGATGGCCTGCTCAAAGACAAGACCAGCTAGCCATTGTACCTTCCCTGAAAGTTTCATGACCACCTTCTTGAAGGATGCAGTAGATTTATGTCTGCTCTCGCTTGCGATGCTTTCATTTTCTCCGTGACGACAACGACCTTCGCGGACGTGGTGGCTATAGTCTGGAACCGCAAGAACACACTCTCCGCTGTCGACAGTCATGAACTTTTTAGGGTCGTCGTCAACGTTTATATTGAACCGTACGTCATTGCGCCAGCACATCAAGAACCCAGCACCATCGCCCGTAACTTCGTAAGGATCCCTGCTTCCCTTGAGTGCGAGGTGGACGTCGCCATTTCCCCTCCAAGTGACGCGGAAGCGGGAATGGAAGCTGAGCCTGATCTTGTCCCAGAAGCCTACCCTCTCCGAAGGATCGAGTTGTGGTTTGGTGAGAGATTCAATAGCCATCATCATATCTTGAACTGCAGGCTGATAAGAAGGTCCCCAAGTTATGCGAGTTGGGTTGGCAGTATGAACGTCGATATGCATGTCCGAAAACATCTTGACGGGCCCGATAGTCCTGCTGACGTCTATTGCGAAGCTGCCTTTATTTGGTTCAGACGAGTCATGGCTTTGCGGTGGTATCACCTGAACTCTGATTTTCCGAGTAGATTCGACGCCTCGGAACTCTTCGGCGATTACGAAGTCCGTTTTGAGTGTCAGAGCGGGTAGGCGGGCAGATTGGTTCGACTTCGTGGCCGGCACATGGATGAAAGGTAGAGGATAGTCGCGGAGAGACACTCTTGCCTCTCCCATACTGATCTGCACGCTCAAGGGGACGAGCATTGTGTATTCCATGTCTTTCGGCATGCCCTTTCCGACCTTATGGAGGAAGTCGGGAAGGTCTCTAAGGGGAAAAGATGGCTTGTCGACCACGAAGTGAAGGTCGTCGACAACTGCGGACATAAGGGCGTGCCGTAGGGGAACCTCTAGTATGTTCTCGCCCTCGCCCAGATCCTCTGCGATGGTCTCGTCGCTGCCCCAGTAATCCTGATGCAAGTCCTTCACCTCATCCCTGGCCGCAGCATACTGTCGGTCGATACGCCGTTTCCAGCTCCTTGCATTATGAAGATGGAGATTGTGCCTAGCCTGGCCGATGGAGATTTCTGTGTTGCCAGTAATGTTAAGTCGTCCCCCATCTGGGTCATACCTTGGTACACGACCCCGGAAGTGAGGGTCAGTGCCTAGCTGTTGACGACTATCAGTACTGTGACTCCTGATATGACCACCGCCTCCTGGAGAAGCTCGTCCTCTTGGTGCAGCAGACCGCGTCCGTAGCTTGCTCGAATCGCGTGTCGCCTCTTCGTGGATTTTCTTGACCTTGATGCGGAAAGCTTCCTCCCGTGCCTGACGTTGTTTCTGCTCAACGCGAGCCGCACGGTAGATCATACCGAGTTTCCACTCGAAAGCACCATCTTCCAAATCAAACAGCAAGGTACGAGCCCGCAAGGAAACCTTGGGAACAGTTTTCGGACCTTCAGGGCCCTTATCGAGGATGTACTCATTGGTGCCGGTCTTGAACCGATGGTGAAGTTGCTTGGCGGATTTGATCACATTGACAACGTTGTCCGTGATCTTGTGGCCGACCATCTCATGTGGGACAGCGACTCGGATTGTGTCGCTGGCGATGTCAACCATGCGCTCATCGCGCACGCTTCCGTTGCTGAACTTCCGTCTCGACTCCCGATAGTCCACCCGTCCGTTCTTAATGCTGAGGACCCTAGCCCAAACCTTGCGCATCCTGGGAGCCTCGGCAAATAACCTGATAAGCTTCGCCTGACAGAAAGGTGCAGACCACCGCTGGCAGCCCGCTTCCAAAGCGTAGATGTGGGCCATCAACGGGGGATCTGTAGGCAAGTCCGCCTTGACCTGGATCATTGTTACCTTGGCATCGATACTGACAAATTCTCGCGCTGTTGTTGATTCGTCGTCCATCACGAGAGAATCAAAACCGCTATCGGCTGATAGGGGAGAAAGAAGACCTACCACCCGTCGTTGGGGTGATGCTTCCGTGGGAGTTGCCGGTTCTGCCGCTGTGGGCTTTCCGGGCCTTCCAAATGCCTTCAGCAGAACTGAGACAGCCAATGCGACGGCGTAGTGGCGATATAAAGAATACTGAACAAGGAGCTTCTTCATATTAGCCTGGACTTGGAAAACTGGGCCTTGGTTGTCGCTTAATGTTGAGAAGGCGAGCTCAAGCTTGGGCATGCTGAGGAAAGGCTCAATTCCAATGTCATCTGATTCCACCATAAACGCCTCCAAGCCCCTCACATGGACCGCAACGCGGCGACCATCTCCTTCGTGATGGTGTTTCTTTCTGGGGGAAGTGGGTGCAAGTTTCATCAGCTCTGCTTCTGACGGTATCAAGCTGCGACTGCTTGCTCGCCGCCTGGAGGACCGTCGCTGCAGACCATCTATTCTCTGAGCACGATAGTCTATCGACCAAGATTCCAGCTCAATGGCGACGCCCCGGGCGTCTTCTGCTATCTCTTTATCTACCCCAGCCACTGCCAAGCTGAAATCCGAGCATTGGAATTGGAACTGAAGCAGCCATGCGGGTACGCCACGAAGAAAGTTAGACTTCTTGGGGGAGCTCTTCGGCATGGTCAACTTGTCCGGCTTGACATCTGGGCGGAGCTGTCTCACAATGTGATGTAAGCCATCGCCAATTTCTCCGCGGACCAGCTTCAGTGCGAAGGTTTGGAGGTTTCCTTGCGCAACCACGTGGACATCAGGTGTAGCGTTGAGCTGGACTTTCAAGTCGAATGCTTCTGTTATGAGGAGATCGAATCTCTCACCAGAAGAAGTCTGGTAGTATAAATCGTGTGTTTGTATGCGCAAACTAGCAGCTAATGAATAGTGTAGCTCCTCAACTGCGGAATGGAAGGATTCAAGATCCAAAGACACTGATGAAATGGACGAAATTAGGAGGTCAAACTCATCAGGGCCAACACCCTTCTCGACTGGAGGAAGGGTAATGCGCAAAACGGGTTCGTGCATCGAGAACTTGATGTTAGCCTTGGGCAGAAGTCGCGAGATGAGCATGTGCGGTTGCCGGTTCTCTGTCTTCCTTTTAGGCTTTGGTCGCAAAATTGCCAAAAGTAACGGAAGATGCCTAGGGTTGAGATCGACGGACGGGGATGTTACGACGGAATTCGCAAAAAGCATGTTTGCATTTCGCTCTTCAGCAGTTCCCTCCTCGGCTAGCTCAACAGTCTTGGAGGGCAGGGTGGTTCTGACGGTGGTGGTGGCCATCGGGATATACATGAGTCTCTCGGGTTTCCCTTGCCCGTCGTCAATGCCAACTGAAATGGAGAGCGCGGCAGCCAACGCCTCGTGAGCAATGTCTTTGGAGGGGAAATACATCCTATGCGCCGGAGATTTGGGATCGAGGCGGTGGAGGTCGATACCAACTTCTTTCATGGAAGCATTTAGTACCACAGGAGTTCCGCCAGCCTTGACACTCTCGACTTTCTTGGTGAGGCCGATGAAACTGACGGCAAACTGGACCTCCTTTACGCCCCTGAGGACGGAGCTTACAAGCTCCTTTGACTCGGAGACGGTTTGCATCAACTCCCGGTTCGTACTCCCAGGAACGTCGATTTCCTGCATGACCTTTTCGACAAACTCATCAAGTGGTTTGGGCTGGACCCCGACGACCTGTTCGGCAAGTTCCTTGATCTTCTTATAAAGCAAGGCGCTGTGCTGCACATCGTCATAGGGAATGTGAAGACGGCCCAACTTGAGACCTACAGCGGCATCTCGGAGACCGTCTTGCGTTCCATAAAGGAAACCATGAACATTGAAACTGGCCCCGTCGAGGATTTCGGTGGCCTGCCGCCCATGGGCAGTAAATAGTACGCTTCGTATGGTGATGATCCACTCGGCCTGTCGTTGTTCTCCTGGCTGATCCGACCTGCTCTGGAGGAAGAAGCGGGCGCGATCTACCATCTTGTCTCGGGTGTCCACAGCAAGGGTAAAGCTTCCAATCTGTACGCTGCCAACATCGGTAACAGTAAGGGTCGAGCTAGTGGCGACGATATCGACCATATGCAGATAATCCAGGCTCCGATGCAGCCGCTTAATCTTCTCTTTCAACTTTGTCAACTGTTTCCAAGTCTTGCCCCGACCCTCCGCACTCGTATCGGCTTTGATGCCAGGCACCTGTGGCGGTGTTGGAAGCAGCGGTTCCGTCTCCCCCTTTTCTCCTGGCTTCGTGTTGTCGGAGGTGTCGCCCGGTGGTTTTCCTGTAACGTGCTTGGTCTTGCTCTTTTCTACTTCCTTGACATCCACGGTGACGGCCAACTCGTCCACCACTATACTGAGCCAAGTCGGTTGGGCAAATGTCGGACGATGGACATTGAGGCCCAGGCCGCGAATCTCGATCTTGATGCCATCTTTTGGTGTGTAGGCGAGTCGTCGGAGGGAGAAATAGCCAATGCGCTGGATCGAGAGGCCGGTAAGGATGCGAACAACGGCGAATATTATGAAGGAGGATAGGTATAGAAGGACGAAGATGCCGAAGATGAATGTGGGATTAAGCAGTGCCATTGTCGATGCAGCGCCAGGCGCGTAGCCGGCCTAGGATTCTTTCTTAGTCGCGCAATGTATTGGTCAAGCATGCCATGTTCGAACGGTACGAAATCGGGTTAGGTTGGTTGACTATCGAGTGTCGAGCATGAAACGCGCCCGGCCGTGCCGCTGGCCGTCGAGGTAGTCAAGATAATGGAGATTTGGAGTTGTGATGTTACGGTGCTGTCTGCCGTGCTGTCGTGCTGTACGGACAAAGTGGTTAGTGTAGCTGTTCGGATGGTAGACGGACAGGTACTCGAATCCGTAGGGTGACCGTCGAGTTGAAGACGTAATTACGGAGCTACGCTGTCGTTTGTCTGCGGCTGTGAAGGGAAGCTACCTGTACAAAGGTACCTGGCCCGGCTGAGGTACGTTACTCACTAAAACTTGGCAGTACTCCTTGAAGGGGGCGCGCACACTGTGAGGCTGCTTGATTTGAAGGGCAATGTTAACGATGGCTGGCTGAATGGGGGATAGATTGATGCTGCTGAGACTGCCGGCGAAGAGCAACGTGGTGTTACAAAAGATGGACAGGCAGAATAGCAAGTGCTCGAGGATGGGTTCTGAGAACGGGAAAGGGAAAAAGAAGAGACAGGCGTACGAATAATAGTGTAAAGTGTCCCTGACTAGTTGAATCTGGTTGGCTTCCGGCTGGCGTGGGTTGACCTGCCCGAACTCAGGAGGGAAATTGACGAGATGGATCCCCACTTCATTCCACAGGCATTCCACAGCTTCCACCGATTCTACCGATTCCACCAAATCCACCGCGCTGTCCGGCTATGTATTGAGCCAGCCAAGTGAATTTCTGCGACTCCTGAATTCCACGGTCTTTTGCACTAGCGCATCGCCATCCGCCATTCCGCTCGCAATGAGGGACGATCCAATGAGTGGCAACCGACGAGGTGAGATGCCCTGAACTGATGACTGCAGCCCTGCCCTGGAGTTCCCGTCAAGCCCGCTGCCTGTCCCTTCCTTTATTTGCTTGACCGCCTGCTTGGGCTCGTTGGAATTGGATGGCGAGGGAGGCCTGGCCCGGAGGCGTGACAAGTTCGCGCTTTCAAATCGACGGAGAGCCGGGCGAGCTCCGGGTCCCAGCACTGTGGGTGCCCGCGCCCCAAAGTGGAAGTCTCGATAGTGGGGCATTTGACGTTTTCGCCCGTTTGATAAAGGCAGCCACGGCATCTGTCTTCCTCCGCAGCTTGTACATACTGCCATCTGCTACCGCCATTTTACCTCTGCCTATAGGTAGTACTGTACAAAGTGCACAAATTCCCAGCTCGGTTGGGCTGCCCGAATGTGCGACTTCAACCCATTTCCCACAGCTCTCCTCTCTGCGCTGCTCTCGTGCAAAGAATGCCCCGAATGCACGCGAGCACGCTTCAAGCAACAGACGAGATCTCTGCACTAAGCTTCTTTAGGCAAGGATGATGCCTGATGCTCCGCTGGAGTTGGAACCGCTTCCCGGAGGTTTTTCATCCATTGGAACACCAGGAACGTCACCTCTCTTTCATCAGGTCCCCTGCCCAGAGACAACTTAACCTTCATTGATTCGATACCTTTCTCCAATTCTATTTCGAGTGAGCCACCAGCCTCACGCCCACCGCACGACGACATCCCATGCATATACCCCTTTTCCTCATGATCGTCCGTACCCAATTCGTGCCACCAAGGAGTTTGGCTCACTACTAAAAAGCTTAACTAAACTGACATCACATCCGCTGGGACTTTCATGGTTTGTTGTTTCCTTACTTCGCTCTCATGAAACATCCGTTGCTGCTCGATAAATATTGCTTGAAAAATCGTCTTCTTTGGAAAGGTTCATTGCCCAAAGACCGGGGCTTCCTGGTTTGCTGCTCGAGCAAAACTCCATCCGTTTGCCGACGGGTTCGCTGATTTTTGTATTGAAGCGTGATCCACTAAATAATTACACCTCGTTCGCTTCCCGCTTCACTCCCGCCAGATTCGAAGTGTTGCTGGTCTAGTTCCGAGACCGTTGTCAACGCACTGCGCGTGCGCCATAAACATAGCACAACATCGTAACGGGGGATGTCTATGCTCCTTTTGCTCAAGGCAACTTGCTCTACCTACCATATATGGGAGTATTCAGGGGGGGGGGGGGGGGGGTTCTAAACCTATGTTGCAGAAGGTTACCTCGATGGAAATCCCCAAATGCCAAGAACTCCCCCTGAAAGCTTGGACCACATAAACACGGACACAGGATAAGGGGTTCATGGAGAGAAAACATTCACGTCCTCTCGAAGCGTGCGAGAGTTCTGACCTCGTGAATAGGACGTCGTCAAAAAGCTCAGCAGCTTTTGGGCATGGCTATGCGCCATCATAGCCGTTGGTTCTACAAACATCCTCAATGGTACAAAGCGCACCACGGTCAACTAGGTCTGCCTTTCGTTCTTGCGTAGTTCTTCGATCGAGTCATCCAAGACGGCAATTTCTGTCTCGACTCGCAGCAGCTTCTCCTCAAGTATCCTTTCCCAATCCTCATTAGTAATGCGGGTGATAGGGCTCCATTTGCCGTCAATAACTTTGCGGAACCAACTCTCAGACTGCTCTTTCGACTTGATTCTGTTCTGAAGAGCCGCGCCACCCAGGCCGAGCAGTGAAAAGACGACTGCGCCCGGTAGGATGTTTCTCGGTCCGCCTGCCATCTATGTTAGCTCAGTTGCCGCACCTCGGGATACCTCTACTGTTCAACTTACGAAGTAAGCCCGCCGTGGCTCCCGAAAATGCACCAGCAGAGCTTGTTGCTATGAAATTGTTGCTCGAAGGGGAAGAATCGGCGCCGTTTGCCAGAGAGTTAAGAGCAAACTGACGAGCACCTGGAGAAGGTTAGTACTATAGATTACATGACATTGTACGTTCAAGGGCAGAGCATACGCACCCCAGAAACTGGAACTCAGGACGAACCACTGAATACCAGTTGTCGCTGCATATAATCCTGGGGGCGCTGAACGAATAATGCCGGCTGCAGCTCCGGTAAGGAGACCCAAGGTTCCTAAGCCCGCAGTGTCAGTCCGTCGGCTGTAAGAAAAGTCAAGTAGCTTTGGGTTTCAACTCACCCACACCGACTCCAAGTTTCAATGCAGGGCCAAGGACTGGATTCGGCCGTGTATGAGAGAAGGAAGGGACTTGATCACCCATCTGTTCTTTGGGCGCATTATCTGAAAGAGTCGGCATCTGTGCACTGTTTACGTTGTCACTCAACACCTTGTTGAGGACAGGAGACTCGATCCTCTTCATTTCCAGCTGTGGACGGGACTCCTCGAGTCCGTTTTCTCTTAATAGTCTGATCTGCCGAGTGCTGTGAACCTCGGATGATGGCTTAAACCTGTCAGATGCGCCCCGTGAACTAAATCATACAAAGAGTTGGGCTTCCCACTCAGAGCACATTTGGTAAGGTACCTAGTATTGCTCTGGGTTACTATTCGTTACTTGAGTCCAGCCTTGGTTCCCTCAACCAGTTGGAAGGCGAGATGGGACTGGAGTTATACTATTTGCCGGGCTTTCGTTAGAGAAGAGATCGGGAGCCTGGAGGCTATGAGCAGCAACAGTGAAGTGGAAGGCACGGGGTAGCGATAGCGGGGGAGCCCAGAATGACGGCCCGCAATGAGGGGTGCGAAAGGAATGGAAGGTCCAGTCGATGCGGGCAGCACCAAAAGCGGCACCAGGGCTCTCTGCACTGCAAGAACACCACTGAATCCTTCTGCTAGCGCGCAACTTTAAAGTCCCGTCGAGAAGGTGGAGGTGCGTAAGTTGACTCGCGCTAAGCCACATGCGAACTAGCGCAGCCATTGCACCGCACGCACTTTCCCACATTCACCCACCAGGCCACCAGCGCCCACGCCCCACGCAGCCCACCTGCCCACTCAATGCCGAGCAAAAAAATGTTAACCCTCCACTGGATTCCACCTTCTATCAAAAGACGAATTTTTTTGTCGTCCTGCCCGCAACGCCGAATCTCGAACCCACTTGGGAAATCACGACGGAACCAACGGCGACCCCCATCCTCGTCTACCATTCGTCCTTCCCTTCCACTTTGTCGGTACCACCAGCTGCGTCCTCTCAACCGGTACTCGACACTCCTCCTCCATCGCTCTCGGATCACCTCGAGGTCATTACCATCAACCCGCCGGCTAGAATACTCCTCTCCGGCAAACCACCCCCCCTCGTCTACGCTTGCGACCATCGTCTGTCGCGACGTAGGCTTTTCAAAAAACCGCAATCATGGGTGAGCACCACTATCGCCGACGACATCATCATCACCGTCACTGTCGCCATGACTTCGTCGACCACTCTCCAAACCCAACCTACCATACCTCGCGCCCCTCCGACCCTACCGTCCCACCGTCTTCTCGCTGGCGTCACATGCTGATTCGGGTTTGCAACAGCTCCCAAGAAGAAGGAAGTCCAGAAGCTTTCTCTGGGCGAATTTTTGAACGAACCCTGTGAGTTGACCCCTCCCCCTCCACGCCAAGGCACCAGCCCACCTAGCAGGGTGGTCATGTCAATCCCGTTCCTGTTTCTTAATGAGACCTACGACTAACATATCGTACAGCTTTCGGCGGCTCTTGGGCTGATGAGGTCGAGGACACCTATGGTAAGTAACGCCGCCTCCGTCGTCCTTTGATATTGTTTCGTTAACATACAGTCTAGCCTCCGGCACTCAACCTCTCCCTCCCTCTGAGCGTCGCGGCCCTTCCACCTATGGTGGAGGCTCTTCGTTTGCTGACCGCGGTAGGTCAACCTTCCAACAACTAGTCGGCTTGCCCCTGTGTTGACCTTGGAGTTATGACAGGTTATTCCTCCCTCCGCGACAACATCAGCCCGGCCCAGCTTCCTACCAGGCCCCCTTTCACCGCTCATCTCGGTAACCTTTCATACAACGCGACCGCCGAGTCCGTTACCGAGTTCTTTGAGGGCTGCGATGTCGTGAATGTCCGCATCATCGAGGACCGCGAGACTCAGCGCCCCAAGGGTTTTGCCTATGCCGAGTTCAAGGATGTCGAGGGTCTCAAGACTGCCTTGACCCGTGATGGAGAGACCTTTGACGGTCGTAGCATCCGCATCAAGATTGCCGATCCCCGTATGTGTTCCCATATATGAGTCCTATGTCTGATTGTGGTATTGACAGCCTCGCAGCCAAGCAGGGATACAGCGACAGGGGTGAGTCGAGCCGTGATCTCCCTACCTGGGAGCGCAGAGGACCCCTTCCCGACTTGCCCGGACGTGACCGCCCCCAACGTGACTTTGGCGAGCGTAGAGCCCCCAGAGAGTTTGCCCCTGCCGACGATGGCAAGGTTCGCGATTTCGGCAACTGGGAAAGACGTGGTCCCCTCCCCCCTGCGGAGCCCACTGAGCAAATCAGAGATTCCTCTCGCTCGCGTCCCCTTGAGGCCCGTGGCGAGTCTTTCCGCAATGATAGGAGGGCTTCCCCCGCTGCTTGGGGCCCTGGTGAGGGTCGTCAAGATACTTCCCGTCCTCCCCGCCGCGAGTTTGGCGACCGTCCCGAGCGCGCTCCTACTGCCGCTGAGAAGGACAACCAATGGCGCAACAGCATGCGTCCTGCTACCGAGTCTCGTGAAGGAAGCGTCCCCAACTCTCCGGCGCCCTCGGCTGCTCTTCCTGTCGGTCGCCCTAAGCTGAACCTCGCCAAGAGAACCGTTTCAGAAGCCCCCGAGGCTGGATCGACCGCTTCGACTGACTCGAAGGCCAGCCCCTTCGGTGCCGCTCGCCCCATCGATACTGCCGCCCGCGAACGCGAGATCGAGGAGAAGCGCCTTCAAGCCCTCAAGGAGAAGAAGGAGGCCGACGAGAAGGCTAAGGAGGAGAAGCGTCTTGCTAAGGAGGCCGCTGCTAAGGCCGAGGCTGAGAAGGCTGAAGCGGATGCCGCGGCCGCGAAGGCTGAGGCTGAGAAGCCCGTTGAGGCCCCTGCCCCTGCTGCTGAGGAAGAGGTCAAGTCCCCCGGTGCTGCTCCTGCCAACGGTGTAGCTGCCGATCAGAAGCTCCCCGTCAAGGCCCGTGAGCCCCGCGAGGCCCCTAAGACTAGAGCCACCGAGAGCGGTAACTGGCGCTCTGCTCCTAGGGAACCTCGTGGTGGTGCCGCTTCTGGTGGGCCTCGCCGCAACGACCGTGTCCCCGCTGATCGCGCTTCTCGCGCTCCTCGTAGCGACTCTGGCCGCGGCCCTCGTGCGAACGGCGGTGCCCCCGCCTCCCAGCCCGCCCAGGCTACCCCGGCTGCCGGTGCGGAGCAGGCTCCCGCTACTCCCGCCGCCGCCGGGGAAGATGACGGCTGGACGACAGTCTCTGGCCCCAGCAAGAACCGTCGTGGCACCAACCGTGCTTACTAATTGTACACTCGACGACATCCCGTCAGCTTTTCACGATCGCCGGATAGCCTCTTCCGAAAAGCATGGTGCATGGCTTCATGTTGCCCTACTCACGTCTTGCCAGCCCAATGACTTCGAAGAGAATCATTCCACTCTCAAAGGAGTCACAAGCGATCACACGATTCAATCACCCTACGCGCGATCTAGTCCCTGCTTTGGATAGGCAATGTCCTCCATTGTAGCAAGAGCATTCTCGCCGCAAATTTACCTGGGTTTTCTTCTACTTTGCTCACATCTACGTTTGCGCAAATTCAGAAAGGGGTTATAGGTATTACCAAATGGGTGTTCTTTTCCATGCCTTTTCTTTTTACATGGGCGCATCATTTTCCTCACAGACATGGAACGTAAGGATACCTATTCTATCACAAGGGATAGAAGGAGATGGGCGAAGCAAGAAAAGAAGGAAGGGCGGAGGGGGGGAGAAAGGTTGATGACAAGATGGGGAAGCTACAGAATGAGGAGAGGGCAGAAGAGAGGATGTTCGGTGAAGTCGATGCGTGTCTGTCTCCCCAGGCTTATATCCAAGAGGGACACGCCACGCCGCGTATGTTTTCAAAATTTGTTTGTTGGTAGAGAAATAAAAGCGGATTCGGTTCAAGAGACTTTGCAAAGAGAGAACTGGAAGCGGAAATGGATGTTTCTCGGGACAACTGCCATATCAGGAGGCTGATATGCTTTATCGCGATCGAGACTGTGTCCCATTCAATTCTGTTCAGTAATCCAAATGTCTTGATGCATCTCGCCTGTTGATAGTTAGTACCGTCGAGTCCATCAAATCCTTCATGTGATACTCATTCCTGGAACTCTGGTTTCGCAAGCATCCGTGCCTATCAGATACGTCCCCATCTAGCATCATAGCAGGCTTGGCCCCGCGCAATCCTTCAAGGACTAATTTAGGAAAGAGACTCTGCATCAGGCAAATGTTTCAGCATAGCGCCTACGATTTCTGTTTACTGATCTTAGGGGTACTCGGTGGATACCTACGGAGTGGCTCATGAGGCGCATGGGGCGGGAGGACAATGGCTACAGAATTTTGGACCACAGGGGCATGGGGCACCGAGTGGATCGATCCTTCTTCCCTAGGAGGTTCCCCTTCCATGTACCCCTGTCACCCCCACACAAGCTTCATCCGCCGTCATCATCGGAGCTGTTCGATCGTGGACCCCTCCTCACTGCAAGTGTGATATAAAAGTGCCTCTGTCCTCTCTATTACCTGAGCATATTTGGCGTACGTCACTGCATCGCACTTTGAAAAGCAATAGAATACTTCAAAAACTCCCATTCAAAATTACTTGATCACTAACTCCATCACAATGGCTCCCTTTCTTGATCTTTCGTCCAACTGGTCTCTCCATTCGGTATGTACCTACCTTGTCTCATAACATGTGAAGAGAAATCGATGTACGGTTCCCTTCACGCTTCGGTTTCTTGAGAGGCAGATGACGTGCCTTGGAATGAAGAAAACCCAAATCATCAATCTCGACAAAACAAAAATCACTCTGACACACAAGCTACCAGGTCCCCGCGGCCTTTGTGCTCGCCCTCCTCCCCAACTTCTACGCCAGCATGGCTGCCGGTAAGAACTATGACTTGGCCAAGTAAGTTCCCGTCCCGTCCCTCCATCAATCCCATCCATTCCCAGTCCAATTACACTCCTCTCCCGTGTCCCCTCCGTATACACTACAACATGAACTTCATTACGACAATGAACCACTAGACTCACTCTTTTCCCTTTTCCCTCTTTACAGCCCCCGCAAAACTGAGGAACACCTCGCCAAGGACACCACCCTCTCCAAACAGCAGGTAAACCGCATCCTGCGCGCCAAGGCGGCCGCCAACAACGGGCTTGAGACCATTGGGCTTTACGCCGCCGGCGTCGTGGCCGCCAACGCCGCCAAGTTGCCCGTGGAGACGGTCAACAAGCTCTCGCTCTTTTACCTTGGCACCAGACTGGTGTACAATCTTGTCTATGTCTTTTTGCAGGATAACCGCAAGTTTGCGCCTGTGAGAAGTCTTGCGTGGATGGCGGGGTTGGGAGCGATTTTCAGTCTCTTTATTAAGGCTGGGAATGCGCTATAACTAGCCTGGGTCTTTTGAGGACTTTGAGTTGTTGGGTGGTGCAGGTGACGGAAATACCTGATGGGACGTAATTCGTATTTCCCAGCATAGGTATATGGTTGCGTAAAAGTAGCGAAAACTTGTTTTTTTGTCGATTCCATAATTTAAAGATATGGATGTCCTCGTCGTCCTGACGAATACTATCTGAGAGCTTCTTGGTCTTGACAATGTGTTTTTTTTGACATTACGGAGTTGGAAGATGTTGGGGCAACGGCAATCACCGGGATATAAATCCCACAGTTGTGCAAATTGTTCAAGCACCAGAGTTTGTAATCTCTTCACTCTAAATGATAAATAAATAACACAAGAAGTTCGAAAGTTTTCTTAACCCACCACTTGACCCCCATCCCTTTCCCGGCTCCTCTCCTCTTTGACGTCCTCCTCCTCTTCCTCGGCGTTGCTTCAATCAATCAGACCAGATGAGTTCCAAGCACGTTGATACCGAAACATATTGTTCTTGAAAATTGTGGACGACGCTTTCGGATGGGATTGAGTTCACCAAATACGCCTCCTTCTCCTAATTCCCCCCGTTGCGCAGTAAGCTATTTTCTCCAACCCGTTGCCATGCCGCTCACCAATGAATTAAATAGGAAAGATAACAAAAGAGGCAATGCTAACTGGTATACCGTTCTCATACACAAAATATTCTTGGAATTGTGTATGTGGAGATTTGAGTCCATGTCAGCGGTTGCCTTTCCACCAACTCAGCTATCAAGCCGCCCATTCCAGGCCAGATAAGAGCTAACCTGACGAAACTGACCGCCGGTCATACGACACTGAACCGTTGAACATCGACTCAGCCTTCTCTTCTTCTCATAGACATTTCCACTCGAGCGACGGACCTCCAGTTATGCCAAGCCTTCCTTCACAGCGTAATCCTCCGTCACGCTATGCAAAAGCTGTGCAGCCCGGAAAGGCACCCCAGCGGTTCGGCTCGGATAGTGGACGGGCAGTACCCAGCATCACCACAGTCTTGCTCCCGCCCCAGTATTCGCCTATATGATACCTCCCGGTGGATCGTAAACGGTCGTCGCCCCGCGAGCCGCAGCCGATAGTCCTGCGCTCCCGGGTTGTTCCTCAGCTGGAGCGTTGTTCGTCTTCCTTAGCATAAACATGGGCTTCTTTCCTTCCTTGTCCAGCTGCTTGAACAATATGAGAGGCTTCTCGTCCAGTCCTAGACACCGTTCTTGATCGCCATATACGATATACAGGGCGTATTGATCCCACGGAGCGTTGATTTGGTACTTTTTGAGCGCTGCCGGAAGAACCTTATAGCATGGGTCATCCATACTGACCCTGAATGACTTGAAGATCTCGACGGACGCGTTGCTCGCGGAACCAGGGGTATCAGGTGCTGGCGTCTGTCCTCTGCGGGGAGCGGACACAGGCTGTTTGTCTTGAGAACCGTAGTGATCGTTATCGCCAAAGGTGGACCGGCTCGATGATGGGGGTTGGTTATCACCGCGATAAGACCTCGGATCGAGGGTAGTGCCTGACATGTTGGTGGTGGGCGGAGAGGTAGGCGATGGCATGTTCGGTGATGGATAACCACCGGAGGTTGTGTTGGCACTAGACCCGTTCAGGGCGCCAAGATGAGACGACGACAGCATACCTCTACTAGATGCAGAAGAGTCGTATGGCGGGCCGTGGGAAGTCTGAAGATGAGAAGGGGAGACTGCTTTCGGCGTTGTCCCAAGCATGATCCTCTTGGTAGAATATTGCCGACTTAGGCCGGCACTTGGCTGGCTACCCGCCGACGAGGCTGGAGCTGGCGGTGACAAAGTAGATTCGTAAGACGGTCCACTTGGTAACGGTTGCTGAGCATCCTTGGCGAGTCGCAATGCCGGTAGCATATCTTCCCGTAACCTCCTAAAGTCTTCGGTTAACCGGCGCAGGTCTTGCTCGAAGAGGCTCATGCGCTCGTCTCTCAAACGCAACTGCTCAGCGAGATGTTTAATGTCGTTGAGGGTGGCGTTCGCCGATAGCGCTTCGGTCGCGGCGGCTTTGCAAGTTTGGTATGTTAGCACTCGAAAACTGCACAAGGTAAGGGGGCGCGACACGTACTGAGAGGCATGTAATGGTCGTCCTCGATAGGAACATCTTGAGCCTTCTTTACATCGTAGACTGATTTCAGAATCATCAAGCGGTGGCCAACACTGTTAATGCCCATCGACTTGAGATCATCATGTTGCAACGCGACCAGGGCCTCTCCCACAATCTCGTTTTCTGTGCGTGGAGTTAGCGGAAGTCAAGGCCATAGGCAACCTTTTGCTCATATAATCGCAACGGACCTATAAATCTATCTGCATATTGCTGTAGCCCAATCGAAGCAATGAAGTCGGCGCAGTCGTCGGCAGACCAGTCGGATATCAAAGTTTCTATGTGTCTGTCTGCACTATTCCGGTAGCCATATGTTGTAGGGGTGTGTTCGGCCGAGGGGGGGCCAGAATCGATGGGCGAGTGCTCGACATCGGTGTGATCGATAGGGGAGCTTCCGTGAATATCGCGCTCATACTCGTCGTCGGCGTCCGACTCAGCGTACGCGGTGCCCGAGTCAAAGTTCATGTTTGCGAATTGCCGGGCCTCCACAGCCGGGGCTGCGGCGGCAGGAGTCAAGAAAACCCGAAGTCGTTCTTTATGGGAGGCTCGAAGACGGAGAAGCGGGTATCAGCGATGGGCGCTGCGTCGTCCGGATCGACATGCGGGGGAAAGAAGAGCGAAGGGTCCTGCTGATGTCGACAAACGAAGAGGAGCGCCTCAGTTTCCCAGTGACGGGAAGCGCAAGAGCCGTTCCGCGACGAGTAGGATGGAGGAGGAGGAGGAGGAGGAGGAGGAGGAGGAGGAGGCGCGAGTGGGCGGGTAGAGCTGCCACTAGGCCAACAGCGGTGGGCTTTCCAAGCTTGGCTGGTTGCAGTAACAGACGTTGGCCGGATCGTGCAACAGGAAGCAGCGGGCAATATTTGACGAGAATTACGGCGGTGGGAGCAACAGCAAGCGTCGGGTAGGAGAAGCGGAGGCGGGTTTGGATCGGGTCTGACTGACAAGCAACAACTTGTCGTCTCGTCGGTCGGTCAGGTTCCCGTGTCGTGAAGTGATGGAAATCGGCCGGATGGAGTTCGGCTAGAGGTAGAGGTAGAGGTAGAGGTAGAGGTAGACGAGAGGTAAATGGATGACAGACACCTCCCGCTAGACAATGAATGGGCTAGGGACCGGTCGGTGGTGACAGTGGGATGTGGACAGTGCAGCAACTCGTTGAATGTCCCTGTCGCGGTGGTGGAGTTAGTTGGATGTATAGTTGTGGTGGATGTTTTTGGCCCAGATGCAAATGGTGATTGAAAGCCGTTTGCGGTGCAGTGCCTGCGTCGGTGCGTGGTCGGGTGCAGTGGTGCGGTGCAGTGCCCGGTGTGGAGATCACGAAGTTGCTCTCCCTGCTAGCTACCTCTACTCCCTGCCACTGTCTTCCTTGGGGTTTCCATTCCTGCTGCACCGTCTGGGACTGCAGTACGGGCGTCTCTTCCGTCCACACCACTTCCCTTCCCTTCCACTTGTGAGGTTCTTTGGGCGGCAGGTGCTTGTGGTGCAGTGTGCACAGCAACACCATTTCAGGTCCACCTATTGCCCGCCTGCAGCTGCTAGCCGCTCGCCTGTCCCAGGTCGACCAGTCAGGCAGGTGGCCGCAACGTATCGGGTCTGGCGGGTGGCCGATTGAGTGTGTGGCTCCATTTTATTGTCCAAACCTAGGCTGCTACCTACAATGGCTCCAAGATGGTCAAATTAGGTAGGTAGTTTATCGCTTTCAGTCGAACGGCGGTCCTCAGAGTCGCTTGGTTGGCTTCCCTTGGACCAAAAACTTCACTCACTGCAGGGTACATCATACCCAAGGTACGACTTCTAAGTTTGGGAATAGCAACGGTGCACTGTGTAGCACTTCGTTGCTTTGTGAGCTTGGGCTGTCCGGATATTGCTCCGTCGCACTGGACGTTTCTCACAGGTACTTTACCTTCCTCGTCACCTCTGTCTGCACCCCACTCCTTCTCCCCTGATCTCGAATCTTGAATCCTGTTTGCTCTCTGCTGCCCGCTTTAGCTCTCCCGGCTCTGCTCCGTAGTGCAGTTGGTCGAGATCACCATGTCGGATGCTGCTGGACGGCGGGAAGCTTCTGTCAGCAGTGTCATTCCTGTCAGGGGCACAGCTAGTCTTCTCCAGTCTCTCTGCCAGTGGCCCAGCGATGGTGACGTGGGCAGGCTGGCTTGGACGGGCTTAGGTTGAGGAGGGGGAGGGGGCACTGAAGCTGGGAATACCATCCCATAAATCCCATCACGGAAGGTGTCCGAAAGGGGAGGGCTATTTTACTACTGCGTCAGCTTGTGGGCTCTTCTCATTTGTCCAACAGCAACGTCGAATCGAAACTTTTTCTTTCATCAGACACATAATATCACTCAGCATTTCCATTTTTCATCCTTTTTCAGGTGCATGATATATCTCTCACGACCTAAACCAAATTTCACCAAGTCTTCCTGTCTTTGTGGGTTAAATGCGACATGACCGGAGAGTCCCAATGAATAAACCGAGACCCGGAAATTCGACCAAACGATCCCACCCTCTTTTGTCGTAGTCGGGCTGCCTATATCCGTTAACTTGATATAGCTTCATGAGCCGAACACAACGTTGTCTGGCATGACAGCGACGGCGGGATATCATATTCTCATGTCTTTTGTCTCTTTGCTCGTCAGTTTCAGCCGTTCTGGCTGTGTCCGATGATGTTGCGGCCTGAGCATCATGGTTCGGATCACTAATCCAAGCCAGAGTGGCTTTGTGGGAATGACGAGCCAATATAGCTCGTCTCTGGGGCATCAAAGGACGGCAGCCAAATATACTTTTTAAGCAACTGGACTATATATCGGAGTCGCCCTCTCCTAACGTGCAAATCGTTGCTGTCAACCACCATGATCAACCGATAAATACTCATCCCGTGTCACCACGTTGCCGCAACGTAAACAAGCTGCTATCCGCCTCAGTGGTTGCGGCTGGGGAAGCATGAGGAAAGATAAGCGGAAGCATGGAGGTAGGAAACGGGTAGATTCGAGAGATATGGGACGGACGTGGCAAGCAACCTGCGTAGACGCAAACAGAGCAATGTAGCCTTTCTGTGTAAACCATTACCTGATGCTCCTCTCGTGCAGTAGTATCTCGTGGTGTACCAAGGTCATGAGTCGCTTCAGCCCATTAAAAACCCACCTTACCCTTTGAATGTGGGTTGGGAGCACGAGACCCTTTGCGTAGGCCCGACCAGGGGAAACACTAACTAGTAACAATCTTCATACCCCAGAAGCCATCGCATCATGGTGCACACCATGAAACAGCCCGGTTACTAGTATGAAGCTTTGATCAAACGTCCCCTTAGCTCGAGCGTTGGTAAGGTGTTTCACCTGTTTTGTTCCATCTACGTTTCCGAACGCTCCCGGTGCCAGCCAGGCTCGCCCTTGGTGCAAGAAGTTACGAGCTCACAAGGGGTAACATGTTATCTTTTCCTACAATGTCCTGATATCATGTCTTATAAGGCAATGAGATATGACGCTTACTTTGGAGAGTAATGTCAGTTTCAGTGATGATAGGAGAAGAACAGAAATACAGGGCCAACAATATATACGGAAACTGTTGCCTTTGACAGTATCTTCATCGCGTCATGATATAATGATAGCAAATTCTCTTGAAATAAATCCACGTTTGACCACGCCAGTGATGGTCTAGATGGGTGCAATATGCTGCAGTACGCCTACCAACTCCTTCCAAATGTGATTATGCATTTTATTACCAGGCATGACATGCCTAAACATCCTGTATCAAGAGATGCCTACCAAAGCGCACTCTTCTTCTTTGCAATTTTCCTATTCCTTTCTCTGTCCCTTTCCCTCTCTCTATCGCTTGCACCCAAGCTCCCATTCCCGCCAGTCAGACCAGCAGAACCCTGGCTATACCCGTAACTACCACTGCCATTCGATTGATCCGCTGATAAGTACGGTGCACCGCTGCTGCGTCTCCTTCCCGAACTACCAGGTCCCGGGGTTCCGGAACCACGATCCAGAGCTGGTATCACCACGCCATTCCACACTTTATTCAGCTTATCGCAATGAAATGGTCCTGGCCTGCTATTACTGCTACTCCCGCTAACATGATGCGCCCCCGGCGGACCAACACTAAGGGGCCGCGGAGGCAGAGAGGGTGTGGCTGCCCAGTTTGTGGTTGGTGACAGCTGGCCCTGGCTTGGCTGTTGGAAGAGGTGCGGCGGAGGTTGTGTATTCTGGAAGGTTTGCCGTGGCGGGAGGGTGGGGCTGCTAAACGTGCCTCCGTTCTGAAGAGCTGGAGGGGAGTGGACGATCGATGGGAGTTCCTGCCCTTCCATTCCGTATTCTCTACGCAACCGCTCTGTTTCGGCTGCGACCTCTGCTTCCCTTCGTTGACGGTCGCGCTGTTCTTCTTCTTCGAGCATCCTCTTAATGCGCTGTTGCTCTTCTCGTTCACGCTTCTCCCGCTCTTGTCTTTCCCGCTTTTGCCGCTCTTGTTCCTCGTGCTCAACCATTGCTTTGAGCCGTTGCGTTTCGGCATCGATATCTGCCTTTGATGATGAAAGGTTTGTCGCGCTTGAGGTTGCCACGGGTATAGTATCTGGATGGCGAATCGCGTTCGTAGCAACAAATTGTCCTCCTGCCCCTGCTGGACCACCATTGGTCGCCACAGCACCAGACATGATGGGCATTCCTGGTGGCGTGCTGGTGGGCTTTGAGTTCTTCCTCCTGCCCGCTACTCCGACAGGGGAGCCCCCTCCTCCAACGTTGAAGACATCAGCCTTCGGCGACAGATACAAGTCCTTAATCACCTCGGCTCCTAGCAAAAGTATGAGCTCCAGCCCCTTGCGATCCTCCACCTCCACCCGATGCAGATTCGGCTGGTAGACAGTGATCACGCTCTCCCCATCCCTGCGCGTGGTAGTCTTGAACATGGCAATAGTGATATCCGGCTCTTTGTTCCTCCTCCCTCCCAAGCTCGTTCCGCACATGTAACACGTCATATCCTTGCTCAACTTGCTGTCTTTCTTCCATCTGAACATGACCCTTGGCATCAAGTCCGGCGGCGGCAATCCTCCGTTCTCCCTGTCCAGCTCGCTGCCCGATGGCTGCTTGAACGTCTGGACCGGCAGCTCAAACTCCCACGAGTCAGTCTTATTCCACGTGCCCGGCACCATCTTGATTGCGACGGTCGAGTCCGGATTATACAGCTGAATGGCAAAGGTTTCTGGGGCTAGCGCCGTCGCGGGGGCAGGCGGTGCGCCGTTCAATGCCTGGGCGCGCATCTCGGCGCCCGAGATAGAGGGTTGCGACCATTCTGGGGTGACGAGGACTTCGGCGTAGACGACGTCAGCGTTCAACGGACCGCAGAGGGCGGCGGCATACTTGTTGCGCGAGGACGGGAGGGCCGGGTCGGCCCGTCGGAGGATGTACTCGGGGCTAGGATCGGCGCCGTTCTGTGTGAAAAATAGGATGGAAGAGAGTGGGTTGTCCGGGGACGGGCGGGAGCGGAAGGTGGGAAAGTTTTCGTCGAGCATCGTTTGTTGGATAGGAGATGAAGCTGTCTCGGGTACTAGCTTAGAGTGATCCCTGCAGAAAAGCCAAGTCTCTCTTCGACGTGATATTGCTTTGTTTGGTTCACACGATGGCTGGAAGTGCCCCTATAGGTATCGACAGGTGATAAAGTTTCCGGGAGTGATGTAATCCTGCCAGGCGCAATAACTGCGTGTAAACTTGGTGTAAACTTAGTTTCGTGTTCGAGGTGAAGTAGCTTCCAGCTTGTCTTGGTAATAATGAGCAAAAGACCCAACGTACAAAAGAAACGTAAACAAGAGAAGATGAACAATGGAGAAAGGGAGTCATAGTACGGGTAGTGTATGTAAAGGGAAATCCAGAAGATCAGATGGAGTTCCAAGACGCTGCCCCGCCAACCCCTGTCCGTCCCCGAATCTGCCCTGATGACCAAACGCCAAGCGGGATTCCTTCCAGGCCACGAGCTCCATGTTTACAAGGAAGTGGAAGTGGGCAGGAACCCCACACCCCACTCCCCCGGTCGTGGTGGCTCCTCCAACAGGGCTGGAGCTCCCTGCAGGCTGAGGAATGTGACTAGGATCCACCAGAAATGCACAGCGAGCCCGGGGCGCTGCAACACCAAAGAACGGGGCCTTGCAGAGAACGTCAACGTTACCAGCGAGCCGCATTCCAATCATGTCATATCACTTTGTTGGCCGCGGGTGTGTCATTTGCTGCATCTTCTCGGGACACTAGTACCTTTCCGCGTATGCACTTTATTTCATTTTTTTCCAGGATGGGGAGCGGCAAGACTTTCAAGCTGATGTTGATCCTTTCACAAGGCAGAATGGATTTCCATTGGCTGTTGGATATTTTTCGGAAACGAGGCAGTGCAGGTTCTAAACATTTCCGAGCGTCTCCTCGCCGACTGGGTTGGATGTGCAACGCGCGGCCATGCGATTGAAAACGGACTTTCAGGGAGAATCTTGCTCGCAAACGAGTCATATGTAAAATCATTCGAGTTGATCGGTCACGAAAATGGCATAGTTGCCAATCCCAGATACATACACTACCCTAGTTTGCAGCTACTAAGGGATAAACTCCGCGATTTTGATTCGCTAGTCGTGTGATATTTGCATGTCTTGCGGGTGTTCAAGGTTCGAGCCTCGTTAGACTGCTTGCGCATCCCAATGGCGCAGTCTGGGTTCACAACGATTTTTACAAGGCGTATTCCAGACAAAGAACAACTCCAGTTCAGTTTACTTCGAAAGGACAGTGTCAATCATTACGAGTTGAGTCGACATCGCAAATCAAGTCAGAGTGTCCATTACTGAGCAACTCCTATGCCCTCGGGAACCAGGGAGGTTGAGACACTAGCGTGCTCGACTAACAGAGTCACCACATGGCGAGTAGACATGATATGTTTTATCCGCTGTAACAACTCACGACATATTTTAGTCAGATCTTGTGCTCCTAGCCAGACCCCGAGGGACCACCGTGCCCTCCCCTTCCCGTTCCTCCGTCTAATAAGAGTTTCGGTTTTATATAGTTCTCGTCAAACTGTCTGAACAGTGCCGTTGGATCTTCGCTGCTAAAGAGCTGTCGAATAGCAGCTGTGGCACTGAGACTCTGACCACCTTCATTGTTAGAAGTTGATCTATTCCATCCGCTGCCACGCTCGCCAGGCCCAGCTTCCAGATCCGCATTTCCACCTCCCGGTATCGGACTCGGTCTCCTTCTGGGAGCGGGTGGTGGCAAATCTGACGTGTCGATATCACTACCAATCTCCGAGTCGGTATTGTTCCCTGAGACTCCCAATAAGTCCACCCTTTCATGGTCGTTACCGTTCTTGACATCAAGACGGCTCGACTGTCTTCTTGGCATAGGATTCGGGGACCGATGTCCAGATGCCCACCCGCTTCTGCTACCGGGACTTCCATTCCTCTCCGAATCGAGGTTCCCCAATGGCACGGTTGATCCCCTACGAGGGGCGCTGAACCCGATACCCGTGCCTGACCGCTTGTGCCAAGTTCCGCCATGGATGGCTTCGATATCGAACTCGTCATCTGAGTCAATTTCCTCAACAACACCAGTCTTGATCTCGAGAATCTCCAACATGCGGGCGGTAGTTCCACCGAAAATAATGACAGTGAGCACAACGACAACAAGCACGGTCGCTTGCAAGGCAAACCTGCTCTTGCCAGTGAACGCCGCGGCAAGAGCCACACCGACGGCACCACGCAAGCCTGCCCAGAAGAGCATCGCTTGGTAGTTGTAAGGCAATACATCGGCAGCTTCCCTGCCATGGCGCCGAGCCCTGTATCGAATGAACCAGTTGATGAGTCGCGACAGAGGGAAGACTGCCAGCCACCTTGCTGCGCATACCGATAGGACTGTTATGATAATCAGAAGAGGCTGATACTCCAAGTTCTTCTCCGTAAATAATGACAAGCCGAGATAAATGAAGATAAAGTTTTCAGATAGCTGAGCAAGGACTTGGAAAAAGAACTTGGTGGTCAGTTGAGTCCGGCGTGACATGTTGAAATAAGCATAGTGCTTAAGTGTGATGCCGCAGAAGAGCAGCGACACGATGCCTGTTGCGGGGTTAGAATTGGTCCTGGAAAATGTAAATAAGGAGTGGCAGGTCTTACCGGACATTTGGATGGCCTGTGAAAAGAAATAGGTCGAGTACGCAATCAGAACAATCATGCAGCTCTCCATCTTGGGATACCGCCTAAGGTAAGTAAACTTGAGAAGTACGGCAGCCAAAATGCCAACAACAGATCCAATTGCCAAGCTGCCGAAAAACTCCTTCAAGAAATACCAAATACCATGGATGATACTGACAACGCCGATTCGCTGTCCGTTTCCATCCGCATGTTGCGCCGACTCGAAGATAACAATGGCAATAGCATCGTTCAAGATCGATTCGCCAAAGATAACCGTGTACAGCTGCGGATCGACCTTGAAGGAGTTGAAGATTGCCAAAATCGTGACGGGGTCCGTGGCAGACAAGGACGCACCAACTTGTATTGCCTCTCTAAAGGTCACCTCCAGCCCTTCGAGCGGGATCCTGGTATACAACCATAGTAGCACACCGATGACGACAGCCGATATGGCCGTGCCAGCAAAAGCAAAGGTCAGGATTGTGCCAATATTTCGAAAGAAGTTCGCCTGGTGTAGTTCGTAGCCGGACGAGAGGATAATCGGAGGTAGCAGAAGGTTGAAAAAGATCTGCGGACTGAACCTAAGCAAGCTTTGAATGTTGTCGCTGCCGGAGATTCGGATGATGAGACCAACGACCATACCTGATGAGAGTCGGTGTCAGTAAGAGTATGGCTATGGCAGGTCTGGGAGTAGCATTGTACCGGCAAAGATAGACACAACGGTTTCGTGGACAGCCTGAATCTTCCTCTCCTGCATGATATAACTCGTGAAGAAGGCCGTCATGAGAAGCAAGATGAAGATGAAGATGGCCATTGCAGAGTACATCTCCTGTTTGGTCGGGTTTTCGGCTGTTTTTGCGTCTCGTTAGCCTCTCTGCAAGCGCTGTACATCAAGAGGTGGATTGGCCTACCCCCGGGATCTTCTTCATCTCTCTCTGGACACGATCACACGTCAGTATCAATCCGTAGGAGCCAAATTTGGCGCAAAGAGGACGGTGGAACATACTTGCGAGCTCCGCCAGGGAGCCAGCAATCACCTCGGAGAGCATCGCGAGGTTGTGCTGGTGTTCTGTAGGGCGACACTGGTGATTTCGAGCTTGGCGCAAGTTGCCCGGACTGCGGCGAGTCGGGGAGAGAAGTAGATGTAGCTCGACGGAGAGCAGCGGCGAAGGTGCTGCGACACCATGAAAGCTCTAATCGATTGTAGATGTGGAAATTACAGCTGTCCAGGTCGACGGTCTTGACATCAGACCTTATTCCTTCGAATGCCGGTCCAGATGTTGTCGGTGTTTGTCCAGAGTCGCCAAAAGTTGGACAGATTGAAGGCGTGCCCGCTGTTGGGTCGCGCTTTCAGGCTGGTGCATAGCGGGGCAGGGACCGGGTGTCTGTGCTTGGCAAGAAGAGAGCTTTGATTGGACATGTGGCATCTGATCACTGATATCCGCAATCCTAGGTATCCTAACTGCATTGCGGTCGGTTACATACGAGATACACTAGAGAGGTACAATGTAGAGATCACAGCGAAGTAGAGCTCTCCAGGAACGGGAATGGAATTTGAGCTCAATATCGATGTCCAGCATTTTACCCAGCACACTACCTCTACATATACAGAGTTCGAGGAGTCAAAGCCTGTGCCGACAAAGGGGAACTCAATCAAAGAAGAAATTCATGGCGGACCTTCAGGGAAAGACGCTCAAATCAGATGTCTGTCACATCCAGTTATATGCAAGGGTTCCGTTGAGGAATTCTTCACATTTATGAAGAGCGAAGCCAGAAAATACAACATCTGCACCAACAATCAATTGCTCAAAGGGCTCAAGTTGGCGATATCAAATGCTTCGGAGTCCGCAGAGTTACACAATGTAACCCGATTTTTTTGTGGACAGCCATTGGACAAGAGCACAACTTAACGATAAGTCTAAGCTCAGCTCCTACCAACACATAAAAGTGATCAACTGTAACCGGTGTCTATGACTCGCTGCGTGACCATCACCACACCACTTCATCATAAACTACTGGGCTGAGTATGGATGTCAAGAGCGCACATGTGGTTTATTTGAGGTGTCAGGAGGTTTCTTGCGGCTTTCCGACCGCGAGTAAAGTCGAGCCGGGAAACTCTGATGTGGGGGATCACCATAACTTGAACACCGAAACCCCAACCCAGTCCCGCCGAACGGAGTCGCAAACTCCTCCACCTTCACGTTTCAGACACCGGTCCATATCTGCGGCCATTTGAATCTCCACATGGTGCCGGTCCACAATCCTAGGTACAGTCCAATATGTACTGACTAACTGGTTTGTTTGTTAGCTCGAGACCCCCGAGCCAGCTTCCCTAGGACATTTTTGTCTGATTTGCTCGCTTCATGATATGACCAAAGCGTGAACTAACCTTGAAGATGCTCTTTCTGAAAGATGGAAAGTGGCATCGTGTTGATGGCTTTCCGAGCTATACCTAACGTTCTATTTTAACTATGTAGGTCCCAGGACAAAGCAGTTTAGATGTCTTCCAATAGACTAGGAGTACCAAGCCAGCCAAAGAAAAAAAAGCCAACATTAGATTGTAGTCGAGGTTGAAAATCAAAAACCGAACATGACATACTGCGAATTAAGGGTTGCGGACTATGTGTACAATTTATTCATGTTATACATTCGGTAGTTTAGTCCGCAATTGCCGGAGCGTGACCACTCTTGCTGGGGATTTCCCTGCAACTTTCAAAGTTTTGAAGATTGCCAGAACGAAACATCAAGACTGCATTTCCCGCCAAAAGGGACTTGTGGTGGTTGTCTACGACAGGAGACTGTCAAACTGACTGCACACATTCAAAGCCTAGCCCTAGGTATTGACTGCCGGCCTTAGCGCGCGGCGGCGCAAAACATCGAGAACAAATCGAAGCCTCCCCCTACCCTCCATCATTTGCTGCTGCTTCATTATACTGTGTAAAACATTCACAGTCCCCTGCAGGATTTGCATGTCAGGCGCATGTATTACTGCCTCGTGCTTATCTTGTCTTGGATTGCTATACGATTGAGATATCGAGCACAGTCGTCCCTCCTCCCTCTTACGACATTACCTTCACGCTATGACGCCGCACTGTCCGAATGAGCGAGACGTGGTATACTTAGTTGACGACGGCTTGCAAATAAAACATTGATTCTCAAACTGACTATCTGTTTGTTACACCAGCTCATTACCATGCGTCGATCTAATACAAATTGCTGCGTTCGTTGGCTCTCTCGCTCCAGTATGGATGGCCGTCTATGGACGAACTGAACGCAAAGTACGCCCACATCAAGCCTAGGTCATCTTTTGCTCTGACTGCTGATTTAGGTCATTGTTAAAGCTCTTCTGGCTTGCGTGCATACGCGACGCGAGTCGTGTACATGCCGTGAATTCTGGTATTCTTCAGCTCTCTCTTGAACGCGGCACAATATGTGCTGATTTCCTCAGGGGTCCAGCCCAGCACAACGCCCCAGATGTAATTGACGTATCCTTCAAGATCCGACTCCAGCGCCATCTTGGCCCAGATTCCCAATTCCTGTTGTGTCTTGTCTTTGGGCCAAGCGCCAACAGGCACCTGGATGTCCTTGATGACAATATCGACGAAGCCAGCCTTCTCCATGCACTTTCGGTGAATGTCATCCTCGACGACCTTGAAGGTCCTTCCGAACTTGTTTCCGCCCTCAAAGAAGACCTTACCCCACTGGTCAAGGGCACTACCCTCCTTCACAGTTCCATCCAGACTGAAAGCCTTGACGGAGTTGCTGACATCCTCAACATAACCGCCCGGCTTGCAACAACGGAAAGCCTGGCGATAGAACCTCTCCCAGTCCTCGACTACACCAATCAAACTGCGAGAATGGATGTAGTCGAAGGTGTTGTCGGGCCAGGTCCATTCAAGGTTCAAGTCATCGATTTCGAACTTGAGATTGGGTGGAACCCAGGTAGGCTGAATGGGCGAGACGTCAGTGCCGATGACTTCGGCTTCAGGGAACTCGTCGGCAAAGTCGATGGCCCAAATGCCTGTGCCAGTTCCAATGTCGACGGCCTTCTGAATTTTCTTTGGAAGCGGGGCGGTATACAGCTTTCCGGAGAGGATGAGGGTGTTCAAGTGATGGAAGATGTCCATCGCTTCGGCATGTCGCGCGTCATTGGGCTGCCATGCTTCAGCATTGCCAACGTCGCTGTGATAAGTTCTTCCAAGAATCCTACGATACTCAAAGATGCTCTGGGAGAGGGAAGCGGTGCTGGAGAGAAGGGAGCCGATGGTGGAGGCAGTATCGTCCGTATCGTCGGCGGCATCTTCCCCCTGTGCTTGTTGCCAATGCGAAGCAGGCAGAATGCCCAAGTTGCCTGCAGCTTCAGCAGTGAGCGGGGCCGAGATCGGGACTGGCGGCCCCCCTGCCGCCGCCGGTCGTGAGGCGGGAGCCAGCATTGCCTCCTTAGCTTTGGGACTGGCGACCATGCTTGCGATATGGGGTGGGGGAAGATGACGGATCGAAGTTCTAGTTGAGGCCGTCTAGGGAAGGCAACGATGATAAGGCAGCTTGCCGAAGAGACTGGTTACCTTTGACAGATGCTGTCCTTTTATGGCTCGAAGGTCGATTTCCCATATACAAGGATTTTGGGACCCTATTCCTCGTATAGAAGCTGATTCAATGTACGGCACGTAAGCGGTTGCAACATAAACTGCCAGTACGTCGGTTAAGATGCCATGTGCCATCATGAACTTTGCACGCTTTCTTGAAGAAACGTATGATCATTGTGAATCTAAACCCGCGATGACCCGAAAGTAGTAGGACTCAGAGGACGACGAAAAGCAGCAAGGGACATCCCAACGAGCTCTTGAACTGAAACGATAGATATGGGCTTCTGGCGTTGCTTTTGTGGGTTACGACTGTGGTATGGACGATCATATACGACGACGACTTTGGTGATGGCTGCTGTTGTTGCGGACTTCATCGCCAAGCAGCCGAGTGTTGACTGGACCGTGACGGGCGCCCGGGTGACGTGGGTCCGGGTGTACGTACCTATCTCGCATGAATGTCTCATTGCTCGGTTTGGCTGTGCTCCCCCAGCCTTGTAATTGTTAGTGCGTCTGTCTCATAGTCTAGACCTCCCGTCTTTTAGACTCTCTTGACCATCTTGTTGACCCTTTCTGTGCCTTAAGCTTCTCCTGTCCGACCCTGGGTCTGCGACTTGCCCTGTGTCTGTCTCCCCTCATTTGACCCTCATTCAGCAAGTCGAAGATTCGCAGCAATCGATCCAATCGAATCACGACGGTCTCGTGGCATTCGTTGACTTGCCCGCGTGACGATTACGGACAAGCGACAAGCTCGCCTGAGCACCAAGCTGTGTGATGTTGGGAACTGATCGTTTGCTTATTACATAACATCCTGGTCAGCTCTTGCCCAATTTGATCACTTTGCACCTTAGATTCGCCTTTAACGTTGAAAGACTAACTGCATGTTGTTTGGTGGAGCAGCAGCAAGTAAGTACCTACCTAGCTTCAACACGAAGGACATTTCGATATCTCTGGCGAATCGCTCGTTGGGCACTGGGCCACCACGGTGGTGTAATCCGCGGCAGAGCACCTATTCCTTGCCTTCTCTAACAAACACTAACACACCAACTTCTCTCCTTCTACCTACAGACCTACATAACCCTCCCGTCTCAACAACCCAATCCCGACCCAACTGCGCATCGCAACAAACCGTTTTTATTTCCCAGCAGCTCAGCGCAGAGGGACTCGTCAATACTCTATCCCTAGCCGTTATAAAGGCATCCGTTACGCGCGATCGAGAGACGCAGGTCACCCAAACGCATCGATAGCCCACATCTCCGCATGACGTCGTCATTAGCAGAGCATCCAGACCGGGCCCGCCCCGCAGGCAACGAAGGCCATCAACAACAATCGGAACAGCCCAAGTCTCGTCGCGAAGAGCCGGCATCACGCCTCAGTACCGGTCGTCGCGACGGTGCGAGCGAAGACACAAATCAGCAATTCCTTGTCGGCGAACAGTCGCCACTGCTCTCTCCAGTCGATAATCAGGATGGCTCCTCCAGCGATCAAGGTGCCGACTCGGCCGACGAGTTCCAAACCACAAAGAGCGTATGGTATATGATCCTTTTGACCATCAGCATCGGCGGCCTGCAGATTGCTTGGTCAGTTGAGATGTCCAACGGATCTCCATATCTGCTCTCTCTCGGCATCAGCAAGTCTTTGATGGCCTTGGTTTGGATTGCTGGTCCTCTCTCGGGAACCTTGGTGCAACCATACGTCGGCATGATGAGTGACAACTGTCGCATCCGCTGGGGCAAGCGCAAGCCCTTCATGCTCGGAGGTGCTGCCGCCACGATACTCTCGCTGATGTTCCTTGCCTGGACCCGAGAGATTGTTACTGGCATCCTCGGGCTCTTTGGTGCCGACCCTCAGTCCGAAAGCGTCAAGTTGTGCATCATTTGTACCGCCGTGCTCTGGATCTATATCCTTGATTTCGCCATCAATACTGGTACGCACTCGCATTCCTTGACCTGAATCTATGTGCCCTGCTGACCTGTCAATTTCAGTCCAAGCAGCGATTCGCGCCTTCATCGTTGACTGTGCGCCCACTCACCAGCAAGGTATGTACTCCTCCGATAAAGCCCCAATACATCGACGCCATCGATCACTAACGCCTTGAAGAAATGGCAAATGCTATGGCCAGCAGGTTCGTAGGCATCGGCAATATTTGCGGTTATCTCGCCGGATACGCCAATCTTGCCCCAGTCTTTTGGTGGCTTGGGGATAGTCAGTTCAAGGAACTCTGTGGTATTGCCAGCCTTGCCCTTGGTACTACCGTTCTCATGACTTGCCTTTTCATCAAGGAGAGGGATCCAAGACTTGAGGGGCCTCCAGCAAAGGATAAGCCTGGGGTGGTTGCCTTCTTCAAGAAGATTTTCACATCGATCAAACGCCTGCCGCCGCAAACCAAGAAAGTCTGCCAAGTCCAGTTCTGTGCCTGGATCGGTTTCTTCCCCATGCTCTTCTATACTTCATCCTACATTGGAGAGATTTACGCCGAGCCATATCTCGAAGAAAACCCGAATATGACTGACAAGGAGCTCGACGACTTGTATGAAAGGGCAACACAGGTTGGCACTTTTGCCTTGCTCATTTTTGCCATCACAAGTCTGGCCACAAACATCTTCCTGCCATTCTTCATCGCGCCAACCTACGATCAATCGATGGTTACGGCCGTTGCCCCTGGCGAGGCTCCTGCAGTAGTAATTAAGGATTACGAGCCCGAACAGAGGTCATGGACCCGTCATCTGATCATCCCCGGATTCACACTTCGCCGTGCCTGGATGTTTTCGCAAATACTATTCACTGGCTGTATGCTTTGTACCGTATTCGTACGAACCGTTACAGCAGCCACCGTTCTCATTGGTCTCGTCGGCATCACCTGGGCTTTGACACTATGGGCGCCCTGGGCAATCATCAGCGCTGAAATATCTCAGCGTGACGAGGAACGGCGGTCTCAGCAACAGCGCCTTTCACCCAGTCGCCTTGACAACCTGGATGGGTACTCGTCCGATGGAAACCAGGACAGCGACCTGGGCAAAGATGATGAAGAAGCAGCGGATCAGGCAGGCGTGATCCTCGGTATTCACAACATGGCAATTGCCGCACCGCAAATCATTGCTACGGTAGCAAGCAGCATCATTTTCCGCCTCTTTCAGAAACCTCGAGGAACGCCCGGTGACCACAGTATTGCCATTGTCTTGGCTCTCGGTGGTATCACTGTTTTAATCTCGGCCCTCTTCATCCACCGCATTCGGGACGAGCCTACTGTTACCTATGACGAAATCAGTGCGGTAGAGGAAGGAGATGCCGCTCCGAGACCGAATGTACATAGTCGAAGCCGCTCTTTCGATCAGCCTCCACGAGCGAGTCTCGAACGTGCAACGCTTGTCCGCAACAAGAGCTTCGGTGGCATGGAGTACTAAAAGCCTGCCGTAAACGCTCGACCTTTGAAACATCGTTTGGTCGAACTTGACCTCAACTCTATGTCAACTCATCGAGGAGTATAGACCATTGGATACGTACCATACGCTACAAGTGTGGACCGTCATACCTTCGGAAGAGCGGGCAATTATGAGAAGATGCAGCGAGTTGGGTTTCTTTTATCGTTTCGTTTGGGATCTCTGGTTTTCTAGCCTGGGTAATGGTTCATCAGCGCCGCGCACTTTGTTCATCTTAACGTGCTGGGCCACACAACGCGATCGTCGTGTCTCGGTAAGAATTTTTCCTTCCAGGATCCTTGGGGTGACATCTTCAGAACAGTAATCCTCATCAGAATTTAGTTTAGACAGTGGTCTAGGTTTAAGACAGGAAACTATCACACTTGCCATGCTTTCCGAGGTAAAAGGCCGTGAGGTTGCTAAAGCTACAACAGTCCAATGCATTCTGATACCCTGACCCGGATCTGATCAAGCTGTCAAGGTTATCATCACGCAACGGCTGAGAGTCTCTATGAAGCCTCCAATAGGCTATAATCAGCCCCATGTGGTTGATGCCGGGGGAAGATCATTACAGGCTAAACTGCGAGGACATCGATCCTGCTGATCAATATCGCCCGTACATAGAAAATCGGAAGCTGCCGTCCGCAATTTGCACTCCAACTCTGTGCATGATCTGTTCTTCCTCCAGTAACGGAACGTTGCTTCCTCTCCCATATTACTCTTTGATACATCCAGCTTCGGAGAAAATGCAAGTCAATTACCACCATATGCATAGGTTGCTTGTGTGTGAACACCAGTCCGAAATACTACAAAAACTCGAATTTCTCTTTCTCTTCCCCCCCCCCCCCCCCCCAAAGATGTACTTTAACCTCCCTCTGATCCCCCCATATTGTGTACCTCCCCTTCCCCTCGACACTATTTTCTCCTTCATTTCATACCCACATCTCAACCACAAAAAGAAATGAAGTCAACCACTCTCCTAGCCGCCGTTCTTTCGGCTTTTTCAACCACCCATGCCGCCCTTCTCTGGGACGGCCGCTTCAATGACTTCACCTCTGCCTCGGACCTCAACAAGTGGTCCTGGTCCAACCAAGTCGGTCCTTACCAATACTACATCCACGGCTCCTCCCCCGTCGACAAGTACATATCCCTCTCCGAAGCCTACAAAAACCCCAACGACACGCACTCCCGCCAGGGCGCCCGGTTCACGCTCGACAACACGGCGTACTGGAACGGGCAAAACATGCGCCGCATCGAACTGATCCCGCAGACCAAGGAAGCGATTAACAGGGGAAAAGTGTACTATCATTTCAGCATCATGAGGAGCGACAAGAATGCGCCCAGTGTGTATAGGGAACATCAAATTTGTTTCTTTGAAAGTCATTTTACCGAGTTGAAGAGTGGATGGATTTCGGGAGAGTCGGGGGCGAGTAATCCCAACTTGCAATGGATGACGAATCAGAGGAGTGGGTGGAAGACGGAGTGGAAGGCGGGGGTTTGGCATAATGTTGCTTATGAGATTGTAAGTCCTTCTTTCAATTTGTTAGGTTGGGTTGGGTTGGGTTGAATGGAAAGTCCGTCATGAATGTTAGTTAGTGATGGGAGTAGAAACTGACCTGTCTTTTTGCAACTATACACAGGACTTCAGCGCCAACAAGGTCGGTTTCTGGCACTCCGAGGGCGGCGAGCCTCTGAAGCTAGTCGTCGCTCCTGTTTCAGTCTCAACTTCGTCTAACGGCGCGGATTGGCACTTGGGCATCCTGGAGCTTCCTAGGAACGGATATGGCGATACAACGGAGGACTTCTACTTTTCTGGCGTCTACATTGAGACGGGTCCGATCACTACTGCTATTGGTGGCCCCTGAAAAAAGCGATTGAGAGTATGATTGTTGAGTGAAGTTATGGGAATGGAAAGAGCGGGAGTGAGGTTTAGGGTCGAATTGACTGCCAGGATAATAGGTATATAAAAGCTGAGCGGCCAAACAGGTCAAGAAAATGAAGTCCTTCTCCAACCGTCTTTGAAACAAAGCAAGAAAAAACTCGGCCGCATATTGAGCATGGCTGCCACATGCCACTTCTACCACCACAAGGGCCTTTGCTCCTTCCTCCTTTCCGAGATAGAGCCACCCACTGCCTTCAACGCAAACATGCAAGACAATTCCCTCCTTCCCCCAGCCAGTCTCCTCGATCTCCCACAGGGGTAAGGTACCTAGTTATATCCCTTCCGAACCTCACGTAAATCACCTCTTCTGCACCCTCGGCCCCGCCGTGCTCTTATTCCTCGCCGCCTCCAGCATATCCTTGAACTCGCGAAACAGCGCCTTGACCGTGCCATTCGCCTCCCACTCGCTCACAATTTTGGCCACCAGCTTATACTTCTTTTTTGTTGTCCTCTTTTTGCGCTTCTCTTTGCTTTCACCCTCGCGCTTTTTCGAAATGGCAGCAGCAGCAGTCAGGTGTCCGTCTTCCGATAGGCGGGTGTCAACCCAGTCCAGCAGGGCGTACTGCCAGTGCAGCAGGTTGTGGGCCGTCTCGGCGTTGGAGTGGCATACAGAGCCAATCTTCCAGTGGCGCGAGGCGGCGGGGATGGTGTTGCCGTCGGCATCGTTTTCATCTGGATCACCGCCTTCGTCATCGGGGGAGGGGGAGGGGTTGTTGTTGGGGACAGCTTCGAGGAATCTTGGGTGGGAAAAATCTTTGTAATAAGGGGAGCCAGAGAAGGCGATTTCAAATCTGGGTGGCGGGTGGGGAGGTTAGTTTTGAGGGGAAAGAAAGGAAAGAAAAAAGACATAACGACTCACTTTGCAGGATGTCCGCTCCTGCCACACGCCGCGCAATTGCTAAAGAAAATACTTTGCTCATGCGTCTCACCACTTGTATAGTACGGCCGGGCCCTCAACGCCATATAAAAGTCCGTCTTCCAAGCCGAAGAAGCGAACTTACTCTGGGCCAAGCCACGGACCTCGTCATCGAGCTTCCTCCAGCCGAGCCTATACAACTCGGCAGTCTTCTCCGGGAATTTGGGGTGGATTTTGTAATGGACTAGCCACTCGACTACGTCGCGGAAGTGTTCCTTGAGCGGCTTATGTGCGTGTCTAGTGAACTCGAGCGGGATGCCAATCTCGTCCGGTGCGCCAATAGGGGCATCAGAATCGTCTTCAGAGATGAAATCCTGCATCTCTTCGTCTTCGTAGGAACCTCCTACGTTGCGCTTTTCGTCGTTATCTTCGGTATCCTCCGAATCAGGGGATATCTCTCTTCGCTTCTTGCCCTTCTTGTCTTTCTTTCTGGTCTTCTTGTTGTCCTTCGTTTCGGTTTTTCCTTTTCCCTTCATTTTTTCCCTCTCCTCTTCTTTGACAATCTCTTCCTCGTCCGTTTCCTCATCCTCAAACTCCGAAAGAGCAGGATTATCCGAGTCTGTGTCGTAGTAGCCCCTTTTAGGTAGCTCGACCTCCGAGTCCTCATCTTCCTCCACGTTCTCCAAGTCATCGATAGGTTCGCCCGCCCGCTTGCGCCTCAGCAGCTCTCTCGCTCTCTCCTTCTCCGTCATGGGCTTTTTGACTCGACGCTTGGCCCTAGCGGGTCGTGATTCTGTTGAGGACGTGGCAGCAGATGAGCTACCCGTACCGGTAGCAACCTTTAGCCTGTCCTTGCCTAGGCGACGAGGCTTATAATCATTTGAATTCTCTTCCTCCTTAGCCGAGCTTGCCGAGGACGGATTCCCCCTTCTGATCAGCCGTCTCTTCTTCGTCGGACTCGACTCCTTTTCTCCACCGCGCCTCGTTGCCCTTTTCCGGACTGCCGACGACAAAACTCGGTCAGAGTCTGAGTCCTCTTCCTCGCCCTCGTCATTAACCCCAGCCTTCTCCTTGACCTTGCCCTCACGCTTCCCCTCATCTTCATCCTCATCCTCATCCTCATCAGACACAGCCGCCACCTGCCTCTTCACACCTCTAGTACGCTGAGTAGGCAGCGGCATGTCGTCATCCTCATCCTCCTCATCCAGCACAACAACCTCCTTTTGATCACGGCTACCAGCAGCAGCAGAGGCAGCAGCGGCAGCAGCGCGGGGGTTATGAGTTACCGTCACTACAGCCTGGGACGAAAACACAGGTAAGTCGTCATACTCAAACGCGGCCCCACCGTAATCTTCCGCCTCGGAAGTAGAGTCGGAGTCGTCGTCAATGACGATGGTCCGCTTCTTGGCCTCGGCTGTGGAGATCTTGGGAATGAAGACTGCTGAGGAGGCGGGGAGTTGCCGGTCTGGGGAGATGTCTTCCCGTTGTCGCTGTCGCTGTCGCGCCGGGGCCATGGCTGTCGTCGCTGGGGATCTGGCCGAATCCAGTGGTTCTTTGCCTTTCGTACTCGTACTGGAACTGCTGCTGCGGGTAGATATTTTCTTGACGGTTGGGGGTTTGATTCTCGGTTGGCCTTGGGAGTTTTTGTTAGGTCAAGATCAATGAGGTTGGTCAAATCCGCTGCGAGTGAGGGAAGAATGAGGGGGAATGAATAGACGAATGGTTCGAAAGGGTAGATTTGACGGCAAACTCACCCAAGGAAGCCTCCAAGGTTTGTTGTTTGGGCTTTTTGGTCTTTTTCCCTGGTGGCATGGTTGCGGCTCTGGGTTGAAGTGGGTGTTGGTTTGAGGAATGGGATAAAAGCGATGCAGAGAGGTCAAAGTGGCGCAGGATGCAAACGGAAGAGGCCTGTCCTGGATTTGAGAGAATGCCAGTAAGGATGCGAAGCTGAGTGAGAGTTGAATTGATGTTTTAACGATCGACTTGAATCGGCGATCTCGATTGATGCTTGTCGATCAGGCGAAATCCGTCGTTTAACAGCAAGGTGGAAGATAGTGGACGAGGTGGAGGAGTCGAGCGAGGCGATTTGATGAGCAAGCACTTCGAGGTTTGAGGCACAATGCTGCAAGACACAGTCCCACGTGCAGTATCCGGTTTCACGCTTAAAAGGTGCACAATTCATCGCAAGTCTCCAGTCTATTGGAAATGCGACGCGCTGATGGACGAGGCTCGCGTCGTACCATGACGGAAAAACAAAACGAGTGGTGATGAGCGCGGGTTCACGTGTTTTAGGCGGGGTAGTATTGGAGGAGGATGAAGTGGTCTGTACCACACTCACCGGAGCAGTCCAAGATCACACATTCAGACAGACCAAGAGATCTATGTAGCGTTGAGTTAATATATGTAATGATTCTTTGTTACGTTTTTACATTGAAGGATGTTTCCTTTGAAGTGGTCTATTGCTTTGTGCGTCATTAAGACCCCCTTGTGCACATTCATTTTCGTACAGTTGATTACCCTAACCAACCCAACTCCAAAGCTGATATCATATTAAATGAGCAAACCCTTGCAATAGATCATGCTTTGCTCATTCGGCTTCCGTCCCATTGCTTCCTCTTGAACGTTTTAAACATTAGGCCCATCCCTGGCATACCCTCATTAAAACCCATGAAAATCCTGCCGATAGCAGGAAAGAAAAGAGAGATGTCAATCGACATCCTCATGATGCCCAAAGGGCAAAGAAGATTCCCAGGAGGAGGCACATGGTTAGCGTGCCCTGGCCGCCTAGTACTATATATACAATTGCACCGGCCCTCTCAAGTGAGTACCAGGCGCTACCACACACAATCGTCCAATGAGCATTTTACCTCAGTGGCCGCTTGGCGTCTTCGACACCACGTGCAATGACGTCCTCCAGCTTCCACCTTGGTGGCTTGATGAGAGCCTGGCCCTTAGCCTTAATGTACTCCTTCTCCATCTCAGGGGTAACACCTGCAGGCAAGGGTTCGAGACCTCCCGCGACACCGGTAGAGAACTTGATCTGGAGAATGTCACCCACTTCGTCGCAGGCAGCAAGGAGGCGATCAAGATCGTCCTTGTTGTGTGCAGCTGATACGCAGAAGCGGGCACGAGAGCTGATGAGAGGTGTAGCGGGATATCCAACAACGACGACCGCGATCTTGCGCTTCAGCATCTCGTGGCTGAAAGCAGAAATCTTGCCGGGGTTGTAAAGCATGACGGGAATGATAGGGGAGTCGTCGTGGCCGTAAACAATGAAGCCAAGACGCTTGAGGCCAAGACGGAGATAGCGAGAGTTGAAGGCAATGCGCTGAAGACGCTCCTCGCCTTGACCGGGAGCAAGCTCACCCTCAATAATCTTGAGCGAGGCGAGAATCTGCATCAGAACAGCAGGAGCAGGCGATTCACCAAGGAGGGTAGCGGCATTGGTAGCCTTGAGCTTATCGATGATGTGCTTCTCGGCCGCAACGTAACCGCCATTAGCACCGAAAGACTTGGTCAGAGTTCCCATGAGAATGTCAACTTCAGCAGGATCGACATTGAAGTAATCGCAGACACCACGGCCGTTGGCACCAACAGCACCGATACTGTGAGCCTCATCGATGTAGAGGAAGAACTTGTACTTCTTCTTGAGAGCCAAGATACCGGGCAGATCGCACATGGTTCCCTCCATCGAGTAGAGACCTTCGATAGCAACAAGGATCTTCTTCCAGGGGCGGTGAGTGCGGGGCTGACCCTGGGCAATAGCCTCACGAAGCAGCTTCTCGAGATCGTCCATATTGTTGTGCTTGAACGACCTGATGACCGCTCCAGACAGACGGGCACCGATACGAATGGAGGCGTGGTTGAGCTCATCAGAAATGATGAGATCACCCTTGGAGACGAGCGCAGGGAAGGAACCAGCGTTGGTGACGAAGCCCATCGAGAAAACCATGGCAGCGGGCTTGCCAACGAATTTTGCGATTTCGCGTTCAACCTCGAGAGCGAGATCAGAAGTACCCGTATCCGCGCGAGGGCTGCAGGCGCTGAGGCCATACTTGTGAACACACTCCTCAACGGCATCGGCGCAAGGGCCAACGGACTGGGCGAAACCAAGATAGTTGTACGAGCTCATGTTCAGGGTTTCGGTGCAGGTACCGGTGTACTGGTAGTTGCGATTGAAGTCATCAGACTTGCGGTCAAGGAGAGTGATGTAGCGGCCAGGGACGCCAGTGGTGGGTCTGGCGAAGCAGTCGTCGATGCGCATCTTGAGTCTACGGACGTAGAAGTTGTCAAAATCGTCGTTCAGAGGTGCGTAGCCGTTCTGAGCCCGGAGTGCCTTGTAGTGGTTCTGGTCGCCGAATCTCTTGCCGAAAAAGTCGCGGGCGTGACCGAAGAAAATTAGGATAAGGTAGCTGAGATAAGTAGTGAGGACGTAATAATATGGGGGCTCGTCTTCAACGGGCGGCTCGAGAGTGCTGCCATCGTGTGTGCTGATGTAGCGGTGGCTCTGGCTGTTCAGAGGACCGAACTGGGCCTCGGCGCGTTGGCGCTTGAGCGTTTCCTCGAGGGAGGGGGGCTGGAAAAGAGTGGTGGACTCATGGCTGTTGAGATGCTCGGAGAGCGAAATGGAGGGCAGCGACAAAATGCTTGTCGCCGTACCGGCGCCCTGGTTCTGTTGCATGGCCTGGAGGGCCTGCTTTTCCGAGAGCTGATCCTTGCTCTTGGGCGAAGAGAAGAACTGGGCGATGCGGGTGGCTTTGGACAGGGACGGCCTTCGCTCGGCGGCCGCGTCAGGATTCGGCATAGTGGAGGAAGAGGAGGAGGAGGAAAAAGGGTTGGTAATCCTTCGGGGCATGTCTAGGGCGCAAGTGAGGGCGCAACTAGGTGGTTGGATGCAAGCAGACGACCGCCGCTTTCAGGACGCGTAGGAGGTAGAGCGATGCGCAAATGCTAACTCCAACAGATGCTGTGATAGAGAGATATCAGCAAGGTGGCCTAGAAGGATTACTTGGTAATGAGACGGGCCGCGAGCGAAGCCAAGGGAGAAGACGAGTTATCGCAACAATTTGGAAATGATGGAGTTCCTGCTAACCACGGAGCAACTGTGGAAATGCTGGTATGCCGCTTTCGCATGCTCGAAACATATGATGGCCATGTCAAATGACGAAACGCAGGCAATGCACAGCGCTGCCAATGCAGGTCCAATCGAGCTCCTTGCATGTGGTAGCAGCTCCCAGATACCACCAAGATGCTCTTGCGGGTGTACAACATGGGCAGCTTCCACTTCCAACCATTCCCGTCCATTTACCGCCTGAGTGCAACGCCTATCCATCGCCCTGGCTCCGCCGCAAGGAAAAGGGAGAAACGGAAGATGGAAAGCAGCATTCGAAACACTCACCTGCCCTATCATCCAAGAGACGTGTGTACAGGTACAGCAGCCTCCAAGAGCAACGTACAAGGCGGCGACGAGGTTGAAAACTGGATCGAGCGATTATAGTTTTGGAGACAAAAAGGCGGTCGCGACGGAACCGCTTGGGCGGTAGCGGTAGGCGGTGTCGGCGGGAAGAAAAGCAAACTAAGAGAGGGGAGCGTCGTCGCGCTTGTCGTCGCAGTCGAGTGTCGCCCTTTTACGACTCTGCTACACCCTCGCCCCTTGTTGATGTGCAGGACAGGTCACGGTTGTCTTGGAAGAGTCGAGGGCGTCGGCTGTCTGGGAAAAAGAGTGGACGAGGCAGAAGATTTCAATGAATTGCGGAAAGGGGCACAGGCATCACAACAGCGGGCAGCTCACCAGTGGTTCAAAGACAACCCACCACAAGTCGGAGCGACAAAATCCACCCCAGTCCACCACATTCCCACCGCAGCCGTCCGAAATTGTGGAACCCGATTACGGACGGCCAATGAGGGCGGCACTGCCAGCGAGCTGTTGACCCCGGTCTCCCCGGTGTTGCTTTCGTTGCTTCGCAGCCACACGTTAATTTGGCCAGTCACTGCGAGTCTGACAAGAGAGCAACAATTGGGGACTTGCGCTGTTGTTGGCGTTATCCAGTCATGTACCGTGATACCGCTGAATCATGCAGCCGCTGCCTTGTGAGATGTGTACCGTGTACTTTTAGTACTGGCAGTCTGGACTTGTTAGCGCATCCAACCAAGGTCCTCCGTATCTCCCGAACACTCCGGATCGGTGGGATCGGTTGGTGGTCTTGTGCTCGATGACGGGACTTTTCATCAATTGCTCGGCCTTTGTGCTTCTTGAAGCTGATCAAAGCGTCGTTTGCTTGCACGTTTCTTTTCCAACTGGCTCACTGGCTTCTGCTCAAGCAGACTGTGATAGACAGGTCGAGACTATCGTCAAGGCATAAGCCGGCGTTATGGCTTGAGACAAGACTCCAACGGCTCTCGGACTCGGGAAGACTCCGACACTGCCTGCACCTCGACAGGATCAATGTTAGACAATAGTGTACGTTCCTGAGATGGGATCGCCTCGAGCCACTGCAGGCACCATGGACACGGAATTGTCCAGGCGCGACACATCGGCGGATGTGCCAATCACCAGCCGACTTTGTTCCCGACTAGGCAAGGAACTCTGTGTGTCTCGATGTGTTGTGTACCATTGCCACCGAGCACTTCGGAAATGAAGGGATCGCAGGGAGAAAAAAACCCTATATTATGATGCGAACAGCACACATCTCTTTCCAGTTCCCACACGCCCAATTTCAACGGATTATCCTCCCGCTCGGCATCGCCTATGTACATTACTCTCTCGCCCTTGGATTGATGCCTGATCAACGATCTACGGCGGAATTATCATCAGCCCCAGCAGTCAACCACAGCCCTGCTGCATTGATGCGCCCATGGTGTGATGGCGATTCTCCACCAAAAAAAATGGACACCTTGGACGCTTGGCAAAAAGAGACTGGAACATGGCTCGCAAGGAATCGCAGCTCGTCGCAGGTTGCTGGATTCTCTCTTTTGTAGTTTGGCGGTCAGGGTCTGCGATCACGGCCTCTGTCCTGAAGCGGTTTGATGGCGATGATGTGGTGATGCAGAGCCTGCATTGCAGCAACGGGACCGCATGAGACTTGCAGCCGCCTTTTCTATTGCAACCGGCCTGTGCCGCGCTAGAAGCACTGCTAACAATCGCGTGACTTTGTCTCTCTGTCTGCGTTGGCAATTGGCTGACCCCGACAGCAAGGAAGACAGAGAGACCTTTTTGGAGGACCATCACTGCAGACGTGAGACGTGAATCATGATGACGGCTTGCCTCGAGTTGATGGGTATCACGGATGCCGACAGTTGAGTCTATGCAAGGTACGTATGTTGATTTGATTGATTGACGGACGGGATGGAAGACGAGATGGAAGCAAGGTATGGCTTCTTCATCTGGTGGATGTACTGCAGCGAGGCCCCGCCTCCGCAGTTTGGGCTTGACCTTCTCGACTTTTTCCAACAGAACCACACACCGTTACACAACTCCCCGACAAGCTGGTCTTGTTCAGCTGGATCTAACAAGTCATTTAACAATATGAATATTTCTGGTTTCTTCAACCTCGAAAGCCTGTCTGTCTGTCGAACAATACCAACGGAACAGCCCAAAGACCTCTTTGGAAAACACTTGGCGAACCTGCAGCGGTTTCCAATGTCTAGAATAGTGTACATAGAAGTACAAGCAAGGTAGCTAGCTTTGCCCAGACTCGGCTTTGGACGGGTCCCTATCAAACCTCGGGCCATCCATCCCATCGGAACGCGGAGGGGTGGAGGAGGACGATCTCGGCCACTCGAACATCGAGTTTTCTTCCATTTCCGTCTTTCCGCCTTTCCGCCTTTCCAGCCAGCTGTGGCATTCTGCAATTCCGGCGGCCATCGTCGGCGGCATCTGGCACTCGAGCGGCATGCCCGCCCCGGGCGGCATTGAACCAGCAGACTGCGGCGCTACTATGGTCTGTGAACCAGCACTCTACTGTGTAGCTTACAAGCCCGAAAATATGGACCCCCTGTAACGGTAACGGGAACCTTCAAACCTCCCTACCCAGCAGAAGCCTCCGTGATCACGTACACCCACCCTAACCGCACAACACTTCGACCACCACGCGTTTCCCACTCTCGGTCTGGGCATTGAACGCAAAGTGGAGGAGCAACAGTCAGAGCCTCTTTTCGAGATTGACGAACCCCAGATTCTCCATTCCGGCCATCGGAATCGGATAACTGTCCAAGTCCCCGTTGCCCCGGACCCAACTGTGCAAGTTTCCCCGCGACAACCCGAATCGCCATCACTCCTCACCCACGCATCTCTTTGAAGTTGACTAAATTCTCGCTTCACGCGTCCTTTATTTAAACGGATATATTCTTCAGTCATCTTCAATTCTTCACCATGACGGTCACCAACGAGCTTTGGAGACATCCGGATCCCCAGTCCACGCAGATGTGGAAGTTCCTTGAGCATGTAAACTCCAAGTACGGTCTCCAGCTCAACGATTATCCATCCCTCTACAAGTGGTCAGTCGACAACGTTGCTGCCTTCTGGGAAGAGGCCTGGCACTTTACCGGTATCAGGCATTCCAAGCTGTTCGATGAGGTGGGTGATTAAGTATTTTTTGTTCTCCTTCAAGTGATCCCGCTGGCTTCCGTGGATGATATGCTTTCCATTCTCAAGAACCGTCTCATTTTCTTTTCCGCGGGGTCTAGGGAAATGGGGGGACAGATGGGGAACCCCGGACAACCCCAACTTTGTTCAGCCCCCACTTCCGGTTCACGAAGCACACTGTACGACCGGAAGGATGTCCACAATATCTCGCTATAGATGCGATGGGTTGGGGAACTGTTGTCTCATACGGGCGTCGCTTTAACGCAATTCACCTCATCTCATTTGCCCATGTTGATGGCCGCAGTTGGTCGTCAGGGTTACCCAACATTTATTTCATGGCGAACCTCTATACCCCTAAACATACCCCTATTGGGAAATAAACACGGCGAGCCAATCAGCACATAAGGGAAAGACCTGTGTAGTGCTTCTTATAGACTAACCATGTCGACTACTATAGGTGCTCCCTGAACATGCGCCCATGTTACCTAGGCCTGACTTCTTTGCTGGTGCCCGACTAAACTTCGCCGAGAACCTCCTGTTCCCTGGAAATGCCCAAGTCAACGGATCTGATGTTGCTGTCATCACAGCCACTGAAAACGACGAGCACCTCACCGAAACCACATGGGACGAGCTGCGAGAGCAGGTCCGGCAATGCTCCAATGCCCTCCAAGCTGCTGGAGTGAAGGAGAATAGTGTTGTTGCTGGCTTTGTTGCTAACCACGTGCAAGCCTTGGTCGCCCTACTGAGTGCTGCCTCCCTCGGCGCCATCTGGACGGGAATCAGCCCTGATAATGGTGTCAGTGCCGTCTTGGACCGTCTTGTCCAGATCAAGCCCAAGGTTCTCTTCTCCGATAATGCCACTCTCTATAACGGCAAGGAGTGGTCCGGCAAGGCCAAGACCCTCGAGGTCGTCGAGGCGCTACAGAAGCACGGACTCGAGCTCGTTGTCGTAGTTAAGGGCCTTCAGAACTTTGAGACCGGACTGGACGAGATCCGCGTCAAGGGCGTCAAGGCGGAGGAGTACGATGAGTTCCTTCACAGCTCGCCCAAAGAGGAGCCCCTCGTCTTCGCCCAGCTTCCTCCCTCACATCCTCTCTACGTCCTCTATTCCAGCGGCACCACCGGCCTGCCCAAGGCCATCGTCCACACCGCCGCCGGCACCCTTCTCCAGCACAAGAAGGAGCTCTTCATCCACTCTAACCTCTCCCCGCGATCGCGCATGCTCTACTACACCACCACCTCGTGGATGATGCACCACTGGTCCGTTTCCTCGCTCTCATGTGGCGCCTCGCTGGTCCTCTACTCCGGCTCCCCCTTCCGCCCGCACGGTTACCTATCCCTCCCGCGCCTGCTCTCCTCCCTGAAGGTAACCCACTTCGGCACCTCGGCCGCCTACCTGACCACGCTCGAAGCCAACAGCGTACGCCCCATCGATCCCGTCCACAACCTCGACCTCTCTTCTCTCGAAGCCATCTATTCCACCGCCGCCCCCCTCCCCCCTTCTACCTTTGCCTTCGTCTACACTGCTTTTCCCTCCACCATCAACCTAGCCTCTATCACTGGCGGCACAGACATCATCTCCCTCTTTGGCGCCCCTTGCCCTCTTCTCCCGGTCCGGGCGGGAGAAGTCCAATGCGCCGGTCTAGGAATGGCCATCAGCGTAATCGATTCTGCCTCCGACGCCTCCGACCCCCGCCCTGTCGACCCCGTCGGCTCCGAAGGCGATCTTGTCTGCCTCAAGCCGTTCCCCTGCCAACCTCTGACTTTCTTCGGCCCCGGAGGCGACGACAAGTACCGTGCCGCTTACTTTGAGCGCTTCGGCACGGCCATGTGGCACCACGGCGACTTTGTGCGCATGAACCCGTCCACGGGGGCGTTGGTCATGCTGGGCCGCTCCGATGGCGTGCTCAAGCCCGCCGGTGTCCGCTTCGGGTCTGCCGAGATTTATAACGTGCTCATCCGCTTTTTTGCTTCTGAAGTCGAAGACGCGGTGTGCGTAGGCCGCAGACGCGAGTTTGATCGTGATGAGACCGTTTGCCTTTTTGTGGTCATGGTGCCCGGCAAGTCGTTTACTTCGGAACTGAGGGATCGGATCAAGAACGTGATTAAGCGCGAGTTGAGTCCTAGGCATGTACCGGGCGTGGTGGAGGAGTGCGGACCGGCGGGTATTCCGAGGACCGGGAATGGGAAGAAGATTGAGGTTGCTGTTAAGCAGATTTTGAGTGGGTTAAAGGTGAAGACGAATGCGAGTGTGGCGAATCCAGAGGCGTTGGAGTGGTTTAGGACGTGGGCGAAGGCGGCGGAGGAGCAGTTGCCTAAGTAGGTGGATGAGTACGCAAATAGATGATGACCCGTTGTAAGATGCTGAAGAGAAAGGCAATTTTGCTGTGGTGAATGGGATGTACATCTATGGATGGCCAATGGGTATCTGATATGATAGGATATGGGATTGGTCTGGGGATAAATGAACATGATAGATGGACACATATAAAGTGGGGGGGGAGGGGGGGGAGGGCGGATAACGTTCTCATGCTTTGCTTTGTCTATGAAACACGAGTTACTAGCATTAGAGATACCGCGAACCGGTAATGAGAAAACCAGGTTATCTAACATTGAAAGAATAGAGACACTGGAATGACCGCAACTCGATTGACGAGTTGTTCTTTTCATCATTGACATGGGGAACAGATACTCTCTAAACTGTGTTATCCTCTTTCAACAAATTCAACGACTGCTGCACAAGACATTGGAACTTCATCACCACAAAAGCATGCACATCTGAGTTGATGATAGCTTGGTACTGTTCGTCCATTCGACTCAATTCTCATTCCTCCCTTTCCCACCATATCCGATGTCGACGCTACTTAGTGTGAAGAAACACAAAAAGACGAGAAAAAACACCGCGCCGTCCCTAAATGAGCAAAACTTCCCTTCCTATGTTTTTTTTTTGGTGTCCGTGTTGCACTTTCAGATTACTTTGGCAACTATCACGATGCCTTCTCCAACCATACCTGCAACTCATTAGCTCTCTCATGCATGGTTTGTCCCATCCTCCTTCCTCTCCTTTATATATCTCCCCCGATGATAGTGATAATGACCTCGCTTCCATATTGTTTTTTCCACCATCAGCCGCAAATTCACAGATAGATCGATCCTCTGTCCCAAAACTCAACTCGAAACACTCAAGGATACCTCCCCCCATCAAGAACGAAACTAGCCCCATCCATCGGATCCATCGCCATAAAATCCAACAAATCGACACCACCCACATTAACACCCTCAGCTGTCATCGACACGCTCGTGTTGTCGATATTCTGGAAAAAGGCCGGGCCGGTGGGGAGGTACCACATCTCGTTGCTAGGGTTGGCCCAATCCGTGTTCTCAAACATGCTGTCCGTCAAACCACCACCGCCACCGCCGCCGCCACCACCGTTGCCATTGCTGTTGCCATTGGTATCGGGTAAGTTAGACGTGGCGGCGGGCGTAGATGGGCCGAACATGGATGCCGAGCCGGTGGGGTATGGAAAGTCACCAGCTGCGACGTCCCAGGGGGTGGCGGAGATGTTGTTTGTAGGATTGCCGCGTTCTGTTTGGTGACTTGTTAGTTTCAATTTCTCGAAAAGCAATTGAGAAGAGAAGGCCAGGATAACTCACCAAGATTATTAGCAGACAGCTTGGACCAGACGTCACCCGAGGAAAGATTTGGCGCCCCATGGGGCATGGGACCGTTGCCGTTGGTAGTATCGGCTTGGTGATTTGGATTGGGCGACCGGCCATCTGTAGTGGCAACGGGCGGCGGCGGGGCGTGAATAAAGCGGTTGCGTAGACGGCTCGTCAAAGTTTCGAGCATATCTGCGAAGCGTATTCCCAGATGAACATCGTCAACGACGCAGTGCCTCAAAGCATCTACCGTCTGGTCCATCAGGCTGATGCTCAACTCGACATCTGATTTGGGCGCACCGAGTGCAAACGTTTTGAGCAGAAACATGGCACCACTGATGATGCGAAAGTAGGTCCGCACAGGAGCGTGCTTCAGGTAACCCTTGGGCAAGAGACCATCGACAACGGTTCGAAGCAGGTTTCGGCTGCCGTTAACAACCTCTTTCACATACTCCTCGTCTTCAGCCCCGAACCCACCAAGCTGACTGAGCGGCAGCTTTCCGAGATAGTTCTGCGTCTGCGGTGACAGCTGCGGAGCAGAGTGTCCCGAGACGCTTCCACCGTTGGTTGAGCCTCCGCCTCCAACGTTGGGATTGTTGGTACACCGCTCAACGACAGCCTGCAAAGCAAGCGAATTGACGTAGATTCGGACGTATTCATACTCGATGGTTAGGATGTGCCGAATATATGGTGGCAAAACAAAGCGGTTGAAGTCGTTCCACCAATTCCTCAACAGAGGCTGGAACTCCTTCAACAGTTGTATGTACTTTCCGCTCTGGATGATATCGGTAGTGTAGTTGCGAGACCGGAAAAGTTTCTCGTTGCCCCTGTGCATCACATTGCTAACACCTGCCCAGCAGAGGATAATCTGATCGTCTAGCTCGAGGTCGGGGATGTACACAAACCCGTTGGACGTGGACGAAGGATTGGTTCCCGGAGTTGTTCCTTCTCCCGAGTGAGGTCGCCTTCGTGACATGATAGGATCGTTACGCATGTTCTCAGGGACCATGTTTGTCCAGTTGAGCCGGCCAGCAAGCTGGCTCAGATAAATCAGGAGCAATCTCTTGATGCGATGGGCTCTAAGGCGATACGACTCATCTTCATATTCCGGCCGAGTTATGGATCCGGTTGCGAGCAGTTCGTCGATCTCGTCAAAAACCCCGAGCTCGTACGCCAAGCCCAAAGCGGTACTCAGCAGCATCCAGCACATACGGTCACTTCGCCAGGCAGGCTCCAGCCAGCTCTCTATTCTCCTGCCGCCAATCCCAGCTGAAGGTTTTTGGTTGTTGTCGTCATCCGCAGAATTGTGCTCATACGAGGGTAGAAGCAACTCGTCAATGGCCTCGCTCGGCGGGAAGTGGAGGGCTCGTGGATGCCACTCCGTCAGGATCATAAGGGACTCAATTGTGCCGAATGTTCTGAGACTGCCGCGGCGAAGACCTCTCCATGGTGCCGTGCTAGAACTCTGCGATTCGTCCGCGCCCGAGCCACAGAAGCCACCACCAAATGCCTCCTGACCCCAGACCACACGCTCGATCATGCCTCGGAGGTAGGTCCATAGCTGTTCGTGGATGGCGTGTGATCGACAGTGGCCTCCGGTTCCTGGCATGCGGCGATACCTTGACGCAATAGTGAGGAGTGTCACTGTCAAGATGGGTTCCTCAGTCAACAATGTGAGGTGCGAAGCTGGATTCCGGAACGTAGGAGGCGATATAGGCGTGAGTGGTGAAAGATATGCATAGTAGCTAGGTGGCCATGTTAGCTTAGCACAAGTACAACATGTAGAAGGCAGCAACCTACTATTCTATGTAATCAATCGCCTCCTGCGCAGTAAACCACCCTGCCCGCACGAACCGAAAGCGCGCCCATGCTTTCAGTGCCTCGTTGTAGCCCGGCTCCTGTGATATGTCACGCTTGGTGAGTTCCGGGTCGATAGATTCGGTGGACGCTTCCTGTCTTGAAGCATGACGAGAGTGGTAACCCGGACGGTCATTGTGGTGAGATGAGTGACGGGAGTTCAGACCAGGGCGCCCAGCATGATGATTGGTCCGCGAAGAGTCCCCAGCGGCAGTAGACTCTCCGTCCTGCCTATGCATCGGGCTACGCAAGCGCGCGACATCAGCATATGGCAGTCGCTGTGACCGATCACTACGGGTATCAACTAACTTGTCGGTCGCCGCCTTGTACAACAAGTCTAGAGCGTCATGTGGGCCGTAGACCTCCCTGCGCATAACTGTTCTGGCCTCAAGGTTCTCCAAGGGAGTGTTGGCCTCACCAGCGCCAAACTCGCCGCCGGTGGTACTCCGAGCACCTCCAGTGCTCGTAGTGCTGTTGGGGCCGCCATCTCCGGGTCTCCTCAACGGTTGTGCCCGACCCCGACTACCCCCAGGAGTGAGAGGGACATCGCTGTAGAGACGGCGATCAAGAGGGGCAGCCATGACCGGACTTTCACCACTGCGTAGCTGCTTCCTGCCGTTGCGGAGAATGTAGTCATCATGGTCGGGATCATCAAAGATGTCAGTCATGTCATCGTCCACCTTGCGCTTACGGCGGGTTGCGCTGAAGTAGCATTCCTTGCTCTCGCGCCGGCAGCGGACACATGGCGGATCACTGGGGTTATCGACGGACCCTAGATCACACCGGACCTTGCGACGGCGACAGGGAATACATGCTTGATACACCCGCTTGTGTTGGGCTCCTGTAGTAGAAGAAGCACCACCGCCAGCGGCAGAAGGGCCGGCACCGGACTGCGACTGGGACCGGGGCTTGTCCTGAGGTTGGGAGGCGGAAGAAGATCCGGCTCCACTCTGGGCCGTGGCGGCAGACGGAGCGGGACCCGCAGCTGCAGCAGTGCCGGCCGGAGCGGTGCCGGATGGAGTCAATGGCGGAGCAGTTCCGACCGAGGCGGAAACGGAGGCGGACGGCGATAGCGGCGAAAGAGACTGATGGCCAGCAGCGGCTTGTTGAGCGGCCGAGCCGGCATACTGGGCCATGGTTGGGGGCGGCAATGAAGTCAATGCGACCCGAGGCCGACGGTAGTGATGATGTCGGGCTGTCGGCCAGGTAGGCCCCTGGGTCGGACCTCAGTGTCGGTTTGCAGCGGTTTGTGGTGGTTGAAGAGAAGTCAGGACGGCTATCAGGACAGGTCTTGGTAGTAGGATTAAAGAAAGCCGAAGGGTGACGAGGTGTGGGCAAGCGGCGATAATGGTTGATTAGCGGGAACAAGAATAGAAGAAAACGGCGGATCTTGCCCTTGCCCCTCCCGCTTGTCTCCAATCGATCTCCAATAACTTCAGCCGAGGGATCTCCAATCCAATCGGTTTTTCTTTTTTTTTTCTTCCTTGTTGCAGATACTGGAGTCCCAATGCCGTTGTGTCGGGGTCGCCAAATGGACGTGCCAAACGTTTGGAGTGTACGAGTGGACCTTCCTCTCTCTTTTTTTGCGGGGTGGAGTAAGCGGACAGGGATCAATCAACCACAATGCTGATGAACTGCAGTGCAGCGAAGGCCAAGTCTTGAGAGTTCCCTCGCTGTGTTGATGCAGTCTCGCAATGCGTCCTTCCGTAACGAGAGAGTCAAGAGATGTTCGCAAGGTGTCTCTGGGGAACAGAACGGCGGCGCTGATCCAGGCTGGTACTACAAGCCTATCAGAATTAGGAAGAAGCCCCGAGAAAAGAAAAAAGTCCACCACCAGTGCAAACACTGTCCGACACTGTCCAGGAGCACCCACACTCAACGAACACTGCACTGCGCCGACGTTCTCCTTCGCTTCCTCACCCACGGCACCTCGTCGGTGAACCGACCGACACCTTTCACGATGAACCCCTCAAACCCCTCCTCCAAGGATCTCGTAAATTGGGGTTTCGATATTGTAATCCATCTTCAAAAGCGGGCTCCTTGGTGGAATCTAGAGCAGCTTCATAACATGACTATCGACCCTTGACCGCCGAAACGTCCGTTGCTGTTGATAATGGAAATCGTCGGCTTTTGGGCGGGCATAAGGCAAACTTTGTCTTAGCATCCAAAAATGTCAAGTATCAAGAGCAGCTGTTCTCCATCATCAGGAACGCCTTCAAAAATAGATCATATGACGGCTGGTGCCAAGGAAAGATACCAGCAGCAGGTATGAGTTCTGATTTGAATTGCTGGTTGGGGTTGGGCTGCAAGACCTAAAGTAACGCAAGACATGTGGGAAGAAAAGAGAAGGCTGCCAGACGCCTCCATCCGTCATCCTCTTGCCAGTCCGACCTCGAGATAACGGACACACACAATAAAAATAAGAAAAGGAAGAACAAATCAACAGAATGAACGATTGATAACCAAAGGGCGGCCAATTGCGACTCTGAAACACATGTAAGGAAGCCACGTGAGCCTCACTCAGTCCTTCATTCAACCTAGACAGCATCACAAGAATGATACGACGAGCACCAGAAAACGATGATACTGTACTAAGCAAAGTACACTAGAGAGTAAAACCCAAAGTGGAAACTCGTTGACTTACAATCCATGTCTAAGGCAGACTGACGAATTATAAGCCACCATTCCACTTATTCCATTTGGCTTGTCAGCCGTCACGCTCCTTCCTCTTTCTTACAATGTACTCCCTTGCTGTTTGCTGTTCACGTCACGCGGTCGATATATATTGTTGTTTCCTGGAATTCTTTCTGCCACTGCCAGTCCCGTCCCCTTGTCTTCGGTTACTCATGTGTAGAAAAAAAATCACTTTCATGACAACGTGACACGTCTAGCCAGCGATCCCGAGATCTTTCGTACACTAGACTACATACTGTTGCAGTCATTCCTCCTACGGATCTCGATCCAAACCCCTAACGAACGTCAAAACTCAAGAGATCAATGACAACCGCCTTCCAGAAGAAAGCAACTGCCAAGCCAACCTCCTCCTCTCTTCTCGCCAGCAGAGCCGCATCTGTCATCCATCCTGCAACCTCCACTTTCCCCAGTTTCTTACTGATCATCAAGTAACATCGCGGCTTGGAAAGAAGCGAAGAGAATTCTTCCATGTGTACATACAGTACGGATCTCGCATCTGGGCAGTTGCTAGGCGACCCAGGCTGGGCCAGAGTCTCAGATCTACGATCCCGGGTGGTGCTCCAGCAACCACCACAAAAAAAAAAAAAAAAAAAAAAAAAAAAAAAAAAAAAAAACACGGGCGAACAACATGTACGCAGTACGCAGTGTCCACCCCGCACACACATTCTAGAAGCATTTTCTGTCTACAGACGACATATGTACCTAGCCATCATCTACGCATACAAAAACTTGCATTATATAACCGCCGCCGATAATATCGCCTACCGCAGTAGCTCCGGATATAAGCCAAGAGCTCATGCCTGAAAAAGATGGCTATCTGGCAGGGTGCTGGCAGATCTATAGCGCTCTAGTCCAGGCACAGGAGACACGGAGACTAAGGCGAACGGACAGTTACTGCTGCTCCATACCCTGAACTGTGTAAACTAAACCATACAGCATGTTCTCTGCTTCTAATACCGCCATACGACGAGCAACGTAGAGAGACCGTGATCGAGAACTAGGTACCGCCTACAACATAACCGCTTCTCTTTCCCTTCCGAATTCCATGGGCGTGGGATCTATTACATACCTCCTTTCTACCTCTTACCCATCCTTTCCCGAACCTTTCTTTCCAATAAACAGTCTCAAATTTCCCTATGACGATCCTACCTAGAGGGGCAAACCTTGCACATGATAAGGTTCAAGGTCCGCCCAAAGCACAAACTGATTAGCGATGCCACTCCCTTCCAGTGAAGAGCAGTCCTCACGAGCAGACACCACCAATCAAGGCAACGATCCCACCGGCAGAAAGGAAACGGTTCAACGGAACACACCCTAGACCATCGAATATCACGCAAAGAAAGAAATCTGGAAGATCAAATCAAGCACAAATTTTGTCAAGAGAAGCTCTTGAATCTTTCTCAATTTTTGCTTTTTGCGTATCCCACCATAACTCCATAAACGCCACGGTAATGCAGGAGCCGAAGAAGCCTAAGGCTACAATGGCATGATGGTGAAGGTGGTTGATGTTGATGTGGATGGAAGTGTCAAGGGATCAATAATAGTGAATAAAGAGGGTGGTGGTGTACTGGGTATGGTATGGTGCGCACTGCGATCTAGTAAGGAAGAATGTTCCCGTCCCTGATGACTTCGTAAATCGATGGCCATCGACTACTGTAGGTTACTTGGACCAAGGAAGTCGTACTATGAGACTACGTTGGCTTTGACCTGTGGTAATATTAGCGATTTAGCTACAGAAGGATCCGATTGAGGGGGCAAAAGAATGGGAAGAACAACTTACCAAGAACTCCCAGAGCATCTTCATGAGGTTGTCAGGAAGAGTGTAGAGATCCACCGAGAACTCGCCCGCTATAGACATGTCCAGTCAGCCATCAGCTCGTGTTGCCTCCAGGGGCCACACTCCCTAGCGGGCAAACTTACCATCGAGGTTGTTCTGGATGTACGTATTGTCATCCTTGTGATCGTGGATCATCTGAATGACCTGCAGGAGGTCATCCTCGCCCAGCTTCGTCAAGCCATCCGCCATACGCTCGATGTCGTAGGGCCGCTTCTTCTTGGAACCGCCGTCCACCGCCTTCTTCTGCTTGCGCTCCTCGTCCGAGGGCAAGGGACCCGTCTCTCTCAGGAGCTGCTGGAGCGCCTGAGATGGGTTACGGAAGGTGACGGTATGGATGTTTTCGTACTCTGATTGCTGGAAGTTCAGGTCGTGCGCGATCGAGATCTTGCCGCCTTTCTCGGTGGTGTACATATCGATGATCATCTCAAATTCACCCCAGCCCTCGTTGGTGCATTTGAAGGGAGGATCGTTGAAAGCTGAATTTGCGACGCGTTAGCCAACCTCTGGCTCTCGAGACACAACAGAGATGGGGAGAGGTGACCGGCGGCCGCTCCGGTGTCTACTTACTCTGGATAGGGTTCGCGAACGAAGGGTGAAGGTTGTAGGTCACCTTCGTGAAGCACCTGGCGGGCCTCTCCTTGCCATCTTGGTCGAGAATATAGAGCTCGACCGTCCACTCCTTCATGGGGTAGCCCTCCTGTGCCGCCGGCTTGTTGATATTGTGTTGTTCTGTGACAACCTTGATCTTGCGCTGTAGACAAATAAACCCACGTTAGCCGTCGAATCCATTTCCCGAACAACAGCTATCCCGGAACGTTCTCCTCCTAGGGCCTTTCCTTTCCCTGCCTCTGCACCTGTTCTGTATGCCGCTACAGTGGTCACCCTGTTTGCGCAAGCTACCAACCACACTGGACTGGGAATCCGGAAACTAACCTCGACGATCATCTTGTTTGCGCCTGGAACCCGCTTCGGATTCCTTCTAGTAGCTTTGGTTCGAGTATTCTTACTAGCACTACTGGGAACGTCCGACCGATCCTCAAGGCCCTCTGCTTCCCAGAAATTGGATGGATTCCCGCGGTTAGCTTTGTGTACTTCTCTTCACTTGCTCGTGTCCTAGTACTCGAACAGCACTCTTTTGACAATCGGCGTTCGGTCGGTGTCTCGAGTACAGGACAGTAGTAAGACAGTGGCGTTCGGGCTCTTGAGGAAGAGCAAGGATTCGAGGATGTACGACGTTGTTGTATCCGTTGGGCTGTCTGGCAATGGGCTCTATAGTGTTTGGTGTGTTGTATGTGTTGGTGTGTCGCAGATTCCGTCGCGCTGCTAGAGTTGGGCTTTGTAGCGGTAGAGAATAAGGTCGTCCGTTACGGAGGGGTAAAGGTACCGCGGCGGGCCGTGGCGTGCGGTTGGGAACCAGGGATAATGATGGGGATAACGTAGCTCTAAGGTGTATAGCGTACAAATTGGGATAGGCAAAAGTTGGATGGGAACGCGATCGTGATCGTGAAGAGGGGCTAAGGTTAAGAGCGTGTCTCCTCTCTGATGGCCTTGGGTTGAAAAATGCTCAAGGGAGTGTTCAAGCAAGGCAATGTGGGAAGGTTTTTACTGAGTTATGGTGCTGATGCGACTTGGATGGTTGGGAATTTGGGTCACTGTGCAATATATGTACACTCCGATGAAGTTGGTTCAAGCGGGACATACCTTCGTCATTCGCGAACGGAGGCGTCGCGGCGCCGCCATAGTCAAAACCGTAACCATGGCTGAAGTCGACCATTGTCCCGTCGCTAGCACTCAGTGAGGTACCGCTGTGCGTGCTGTGGCTGGTGCGCTGTGATGCAGTGAGCGTCAGCTCGCTTTGCCGGCATTCCTCTACCCCTCACCGTGGATGTAAGCAAGGTGAGCTCACCTAGGTGAACGAAGATATCACCACTCTAATCGAAATATCGCGATGATCGAGAAAGCAGAAGTCTTGGAAAGAAGTTGTCAAAGACGACGGTGATGCTGAAGTAGACCCTGAAATCTTGAAGTAAATTGCTCCAAGATGTGATTTTGCGTCGTCGGGAGAAGAGTAGTGAGAGACCGCTGGCGAAGAAGAGGATCGTCGTCAGCTCGCCGTAAGGTAGTCAAGAAGAGAAGAAACCTCCAAAACCGCAAAACAACCAGATTTTTTATACGGTCGTCGCCAGACCGCGTCACGGACGACTTGGCAAACGGAATTCAGTATTTGTGTTTCTTTCAAGACAGGCTCAGGTTTCCGTCAGCTAGCCAGTCCATCAGATTCGTCTCATGTTTTGGTGGACCATCGTGCTAAGCCGTCAGCCAGGTATGACGAGGCGAGGTTGTGTGTACAAGAACTTGATCAAAAACCCCCAAAGGCAATGCATCGGTGTGAAGGGTAGTGAGTTGTTCTATCTAAAACTGTTGGTTAAGCTAAAGGTTATTTAGATCCCTTAAGAGTAATCCCCATCCTCATCCTCCTTGCCAGCCATAGTTGCAAAAGGGCCGTCGCAGTATGTTACCAGTATATTGAAATCTCGTCAAACGCACACCTGAATAGTGCTTTCATGTCGGATACTTCAACCTTTTGTTCTCGCACACGCTGCCCATGTACCAGCTCTCTAGCCTAGGAATCATCATCGTCATAACTTCTGTAGCGGTCCTTTCATTCATTCCATCGCCCAGCCCATGGAGGTAGTAATGTCATCGTCCCCTCTAACACCTAGCAAAACGGAAAATAGAACGGGGTGGTTGAAAAACTTTCCCTAAAGCAACTTCAAATTCATGCAAAACTAGACCACACATCTACTCGGCCTTCTCGTCCTCGGAATCCTCCTCAGCCTCCTTCTTCTCGGCGGCCTCCTCGGCAGCCTTGAAGAGAGCCTCGTTGTCCTTCTGGGCCTTGATAAAGGCATCCTTGAAAGCGTTGGCGTTGTCGGAGTTGGCAAAGCGGATCGCGAGGGTGACGGCCTCGGGCTCACCCTCGGAAACATCGGCAGCGGCGTTCCACACCCAGCTGCGGTCGGAACCAACGTTGGGGGAAAGCTTCATCTCAGGAACGACTAGTAGAATCGTATGGTTAGCAAGCTTCATTCAAGAACAGCTTCAATAGAGTAGGGTGTTGCTTACTGTAGTGGTTGGCGCAGACCTTGAGGGTCTTGTCGCGGCGCATGACGAGACGGGTCTTGCCATTCTCGTGGTGCTTGAGGAGACGGACGTCACCGGTACCGCGCTCCTTCCACTCGCTGGCCTCCTTGACGAACTTGAAAAGCTTGGCGCGCATCTTGAAGACCTGCTCCTCGGACTCCTCGTTGGTCTTGGTCTCGACCTTCTCGGTAAGGTGGATGACGGGCTCAAAGTGAACGTCCTCAGACTCGGGGGCCTCATCCTCCTCGCCCTTCTCAGCAGCGGCAGCGGCAGCAGCCTCACGCTGGGCCTTGGCGCTGCCAGAGGTGTCGCCGCGCTCCTCATCCTCCTTCTTCTCCTTCTTGGCACCACCACCGAACATGGAGAAGACGGATGAGCTGGAGAAAGCAGCGGGCTTCTCCTCGGTCTTAGTCTATAAGCACCATCGCGTTAGCCTTCTGTTGGCTCTGTGAAAGCGCAGTTGTGAAAGAAAACGGGACAGTCGCGGGAGATCGCGGCCCCCTCTGTTCGGCTGAGAAACTCGATGTCTCCATGTTCATAAGATTATTACACGGAGCAATCGTCCAAGACAGAGAAAATCGCGACCCCTTCGCCACCCTCCCAACACTTTCTGGTCGCCCGTTCGAATCGAAATAGGATGTTTGCGGACAGGGAAGGCGAACGTACCTCCTCAGCGGCGGCAGGAGCGTCAGGCTTAACCTCCTCGACAGGCTTGTTCTCGGTATCGGACATTTTGATAGACGGTTGGGGTTTGGTATCGGGGTTCTGTTCTAGTGATTGTTGGCTCGGTTTAACTAGGAGCAGGGAGAATGAGTTAGAACACTTTCGTGATAACACATAGACAAGTTTCGCAATGGTCCCAGGTCTTTCTTCGTTGTTCTTCCTATCATGCAGGCATCATGAATCGCTAACCACCCCCAGAGAGACGTAGAGTGACAGAGACAGAGAGCACCCGACCATCCCATCCCGCCATTGCCGCTAGCGAACCTGACTGGCTTGTCTGACAGGCGGTGGTACTCAGGCGCACGATACGACGGGCCATCGAGGCGGGGTTTCTTGTCTTGTCTCGTCTTGTCTGTTCCTATCTCTCTCTCTGTCTGTCTCTGTCTGTCTGTCTCTGCTTCTCAACTGGCGAGCGAGCGAGCGAGCGGCGCAGCGCTAGCGACAAACCGCCAGCAGAGATTTGAAGCGGGGTGTGTCCCATGTGCGGGGAGGTTGGATGCTGAATGCCTGCACGGGTCGGTAGGTAGACAGAAAGAGGAACAGTCCCGCCCAGCAAAGACTTTGAGCGGGCAGTGTAAGCAAGACAAAAGAGAAGAAAAAAAATATTATAACATACTTACCGGATACTTGAATCCAGAAGTCAACTCGTTCGGCGGGCTTTGGAGGGGATCGATGTGTTAGAAAGAGAGTGGAAAACGTTAGAGGGGAGTGGATGGGTGGATAGGTAGTACTTAGGTAGTAGCTCTCTGCTCGTTGGGGTGGGTTCCTCTCTCAGTCCGCCAGGCGCATGGGCTGGGCTCAACTCAAGTCAGGCAAGTCGAAAGTCTCCACAGCCCAAGTCAGGGTCAGGGTCGGTCAGGGTCAGGGTCAGGGCGGGTGGATGGGCCAGAATGGAATCCAAAAGATTGCCCCTCCCTCTCCCACTTGCACAGTAGATCCTCCTCCTCCGCGCTTCCATCTGCCATCCCACCTGTACACTACCTACTTACCACTCCTGCCTACCCTAGGTAGCCCTGTTCGCCCCATGTCGTCCTCCGTCCAGTCGCCCTGAAAGCTGAGGTCACTTCCTAAATGTTAAACAACCGAAACCCAAAGGTGCCAACCGCATCCGCTGATTGGATCGTGACTTGGTGCCCAGTCCTCAGGCTCATACTTGTAAGGAGGCTGTTGTGCAAGTGTCCGTGCGCCAGTCGCTTGCTGCCTGTTCTCATGTCCGGTCATGAAGCGCTGTTGGGGTTGTTTACATGCCCGGTGAAGGGAGAGGAGTTCCCTTATTGAGTACGTACCTTAGATCAATACCATCAGCGTCACCATCGCTACAACGATGATCAACGTCACTTTGTCACTACAAGCACAACTCAACCACCGTTCTCAAAACAAGTTGCACATGTCAAAGACAGCAGAACTAGAAACCAGCGAAGGATCGTTTGATCTACAAGACTCGCGAAATGACAAAATGCTATGGTTACCTACCTACGATACCTGGACCGCTCAGCCCATCATATACACCACAATTGTTGTAACTCCAATCCAGTCCCAAGCCCTTGTGATCCTGAGTGTCCTGATATGTATTGACGCCCCCAATTTCCTGTAGTTTCCCAAATAACCCGCCAAAGGAAAATGTATAGCAACTTGGAAGACAGACAGAAGTTGATTGAAAAACAGTGCCAGTTACGAAATCATGCCATAAGCCTCCACAGCTTGTCCGCCCCCTTGTTCCGTCCTTGTGAGCTCTGATCCTTCTTATCCTTCAGCCCCGCGCGAAGTCTTCCCAGAAATCCATACAGTCCATCTGATCCGGCTTCTTCGTGTGACTCCTCCTTCTTCTCTTGGGGTGTCGCCTCAAATTCATGAAGAAAACGAGTTGCGTTGGCGAGGTAGTCGTTGTACTCCTCGCGAGTTCCCCGCAACTTGAGCCATACTAGCTTGGACTTGATTTGCGCCTTGACAACGGACACTTCGAGTTGGTGAACTCCCTGATCCATTTTCTTCCAAAATCTCGCAATATCTCCTGTTGAAACGGTATCCCTGACCTTCTTAGCCATCTCTTTGTAAGTTTTCTTGGCAGCATTGCGCGTTTCGGCAACCCGAGACGATCCAATGTGCATCGCCTCATTTTTCGCAGCCGAAAGAACACTGGTAAAGTCCTGCAGCAGCAGCCTGCTCGCCTCAAACGCCTCGATGATGAGATCCTTGCCAAAGTCAACCTCAAAGGTCTCGTTCATCTTCGGTCTGCGGTTGCTGATCACGGAAACATTGAAGCGCCCTTGAGCCTGCTTGACCGGCAATTCGACCAAGATACCTTCATCCACAGACGAAAGCTTCGTCTTGAGTCGCTCCTCCCCCTGATATACATCGATGTCGATTGCGCCTTTTGCCAGCCACATTGCCTTGCTGCTGGAGGGTATCACGACCAGCAGTTCATTCGGACTGTTCACCCGCACAGAGCAAACCGTTTTCTGTGGTTGGGAATCAACCGGGGTATAGGAGGGCCGATCCAAGAGCAGACCAGCGTAGGATAGGGCAGAGGCCAAGCTACTAGCTGATGGCTTTGCTGAAGGAGTGGCCTGAATCGTCTTGGTGGATGTAATATTGACCACGACTGTCGCCGTTGAGGTATGCGTAATCTTAACAGATACAGTAGAGGGGAGTACCGAAGTCGTCTCGATGACCGCCGGAGCTTGTGACGCCCGCGATGACTGAAGGTGTTGCGCTGGAAGAAGTCCCGAGTATGCCGAGAAGAGCTGGGCCAAAAGTGCCCCAAATAGCGGGAGAAACAAGGTAAAGAGCCATCTCTTCCATCCGATTGCCTCGATGACTTGGTCCAGGGACATTCTCGAGGGCGTCAAGTTCTGCCACCACTTTGTAGCTTTCGTAGCTGACTCGTGCTGCTTTCCAGGCCCTTTCGTATCGGACAGACCCGTCAGATAGGCAATGTTACGGTTCATCTGCCAAGCATTGATGTTCCCGAATGATTCCAGGTCGACAGGTAGTAGTCGGGGAACCATCGTCTTCGTGGGGTCGCTGGACTCGAGGGAGATGTGGATCGCATGCTCATCGAGATACTTGCTCCAGTAAGCAACAGCCTGTTTGTCGATGCGCAGATGCTCGGAGATGAAGATGGATGGAATCCCATGACGTTTGGTGAATCCCCACGCGGCCTCTCTGGTCTTCTGATCTTCCTCATCCTCGTTTTCTGAGCAGTAGAAAATGGCAAGGTGAGGGATATCCCACTGAGGGTCAAGGACGGCTGGGCCGAAGCGCGAGGGGCAAGAAGCGTAGGTCCGCTCGTGCTCGATGGTTATTGAATAAACTGTAGAGGGCCCATGTTCGGGTCCATCTCTCAGTGGTGTTGCAGTAGCTGAGGTGCAATGCTCAACTTTGATTTGGTAGCTTGAAGCTTCCATAAGGTCCAGTTCTGGAGCAGATCCAAACGAGGAGATCGGCACAATGTTGTAAACCCCTTCCCGGTGCCTCATGAATTGGCCGTCCTCTTTATGGCCGTCCTTTGGTGAGACCCAAATAGCGGATGAAACTTTCAGTAAGATATCTCTCTGCGCTGCTGCCGAACCTGTGTATAGAACTCGCAAAGGCTCCTCGGTGGAGAGGCAGGCCTGGGACATTGTCTGGCGCAGTGAGACCGACAAAGACCGAGGTGACTCGTGAGTGTCCAGAGACTTGCCCAGCGCCTTGGCCTTGTCATCCGTGTACTCCTTGATCGCATGCCGAACGAATACGGGTGAACTGTCAACGGCGTCGCTGGCTGCTTCCTGAAACTCGATAGACTTTGACGTATCTGGAATGGACGCCACCGAGCCATAATGCAAGGGGTTTGCCGGAACACTTGTCGATGGAGACTGTAGCGCTTGATCCGTGTATTTGATGGAGGAAGCATGAGAGGAACTCAATTCCTCGGCACCGTCCGTGTCCGTTGGCTCGTCTTCCTCCTCTCGTTCTTCATCTGAATCGGTCGTGAATCGGTCCTCCGAACCATCTAAACTGCGAACATCGTCGGAAGGGTGTGGAGGCAGAGAGCTGATGCTCTCAGACAAAGCGTCATCAGGACTACTCAAGGGACTGCCTTGGCTGCTGAATTCAGAGTGGTTGCCAATCATCTCGTAAGCCGAATCGGCCAAATCCCCATTGTCGGACATGATAGGGAGATTCTGTCGGATATCAGGTGAGCTATTGGACACCCAGGTCGCCAGCTTGTCGTTCCCTTGCGGCTTTGGAAAGAGGAACGCTGGAGTGGAGGACGAGAGCTTCCTTTCTGCAGGCAGTGTGGTGCGTGAAGATACCGGCTGGTTGGCTTCGGTATCGGATGTTCTTGTAGGATCGTCTGCCTGCGATTCCATAACGAGGATGGAGGTCAGTTAACAGGCAGCATCACCCGGTTGCTTCCCAAAATTGCAGTATGAACTGAGACCAATTCCAGGGGGATGTGATCTTTGGTGATGTGGTTGCGAATGTATGAACTTCCAGGCGAGAAGGAAGCTGAGATGTCGTCGTTGGTAGTATGGAAGAAATCAAAAGACTGGTCGAGCTGTTGGGAGGAAGATGGAAGGAGCAAGGGAAGGAGGGGTTCGGTGATTGGAATGGGGGGTGGGGGGTGGTCAGATCAAAGCGAGCCTGATCCAGCGACGGAAACAGTTCAGTTGGTTGAATAGCAAGAGCGCAGTCCCAGAACAGAGCAACTGAACGAATCGAACTCGACTAAAAGTGAAGATATTACTAACGAGAAGTACCAGGTTAATTCTGGTGTCCGTTGATCTGGAATTCTTGGGCAGCCGACACCGAATTCCTTGTCGTACAGTACTTGGCGGATGAGGATGGAGGATGCAGTAGCTGAAGTTGCCTTCCCCTCCTTCCGCCTGGAAGATATGGGATTTGGGTTAGGTTGTTGCCTACTTACACCAGCAGGCGTCTGCACGGCCAAGGTGGGGAAAGGAGCTCAGCAGCAACTGCCCTCTTTCCGCTGGCGGGACGGTTTCAGATGGCCAGCCCCAGCTCTACCTGGCAGCCTCGGACTTTATCGGCGACAGCTCGAGCCGGGTGAATGACTGAAGGGAATAGGTGGTATATAGGTATCTAAGCGCTGTTCTGGTTTGTCGGGAGAGATTCAGGAGAGAGTCGAGGAAGACCAATCGAACAAATCGCTACACTTCTGGACGTCTGGAGGAGGCACGATGAATGGTTTTGACCCGCACTTCTCGTTGAACAGTTGCAAAAGCCGAGTTGCAAACTGGAGAGCAGGAAGCGTGGAGGGGGAGGGGAAGTTGCGGGATATAGCCCAAAGACAAAGGTAATATGAAACTAAGACTGTTGGGCGGAAGTGTGGTGGAAGGGAGAAAGAAGAGCGGTGCGGTTGGAGAGGTGTGATACGGTCTGAGAAGCTCCCCCTCGTCTACTTGACGAATTCCTACTGGTCCAAACCGGTCAGTAACGGGCTGTTAGAGTGTAATGGTGCTGGTCTGGGCAGCGACGGACTGACCACTGCGCCGTCCACATCCTTCAATGAAGTCACCCTTTGCTCTGTTGCGGCGTCTAGCCTGCCTCACATTCTGCAGGAAGATACCACATTTCCGACGAGGTTCCATTAATCTCAAGCCGCCGTCTAACCATGGGGGAAAAAAAAAACGGAAAGGGACTGTTGTTCCAGCTATCACAAAGAGCAGCTTGTTCCCACCCGGGCGTGTTAACGTCACGAATGGAGGTCTTCACCGTTGGTCGTCAATGGTGGGGTCGGTCTTAGGCAGATGGCCCCCTGGACGACTGTGAGGGGTCTGAAAGGGGATTCGCCTCGCCCGGGCCCAAGCAATGTTCGTATATATGCGACCACAACGGACAACTTGACAAAGAAATGAAAAAAAGGGCGCATTCAAACATTTTCGATGCACGGGAGCTTGGTCTTGAGGAGGTTCCTGCCATAAAGAGGTGGAGGGGCACTCCGAACGGCCCGGATGTCGGTGCGATAGTACCTCTAGCACTTAATGGACCCTGGCAATCTGGAACGAGTGCTGCAGTGTGTACTGTACAGTGCCACGTACTTACCTATTCTTGGTAGCCCAACGAAGTTCATCTTCATCCTCATAAGGATCTATGCAAGAGGAAGGCATGACCAGGAGAGCATCAAGTTGCACAAATTGCTCGGAGGGAATATCAAAATGCCTCCAGGGCTTGAAAACTGAGCCGATTATATCGAGAAGTATGAGCGAAACCGCATATCTCTCGAGGACCTTCGTCATCGCAGTACAGTGTCCTTCCAGTTCACGCATACAGTAACTATCGATATGTACGCAGTACATACCTAGTAAACCCCAAGGCAGTCCCTGTTCGTTCCGGGGGATCTGCATCTCCAAAGTGGGACGCTTCACACATCTTAGCGTTCACTTTGGGCCACTCGGATGCTCCAAAATGATGCCGTTCTCCTGTTTCGAGCTTTCGAAGACCACAATGCTCACCGACACAGAGAGCGAGGAAACAGTTTGCGTATTGGTACTGGTATAGCCCCCAAAGGTTTGATTGTGTATATCTACGTACAGATTATAATTTTAAGTATATAGATTGACCAGTAACGATTAATACAAACTCCGAAGACCAAGTATGGCTTCTCTAGCGTCCAGACATGACCATCATTTCAGTTCTTCCTCATTCGAAAATACCATGTATTCGTACCCCTTCGTACCAGTCCATCTGCCTGCCTCAATCACGCCTCCAGGGCATGAGCTGAGCGCACTGTTACTAAAACCCAAGGTCATGTAATCTCTACTGATCGCTCGCGCCGGAAGTCCATCTGGGGGAAACCGTTCAGTAGTCGAAGCCTGATGTATGCATAGAGCTGCCTAGGTATACCAACACGCCCTGAAATCTGGACTACGCATGCCGCGGCAGAACAAAGAACTAGGACAGCTGCCGTATCTGCCGGTGTCATCGAGGACACAAGAGCACGCAATTTCCATAAACAAAATGGGCAAAATGCTCACACGGACGGCTCAGTGCAAGCACTGCGTCTTTCCCGTCTTCCAACAAGAAAAGACAGAACAGAACAGCTCCGACCAAGGTCCGAAGGGCATCACTGGCTGACTGACTGACTGGGAAATCCAGGAGCAGCACATCACCATCCGGCAGGCTCTCCCCTTTGGCTTCGCAATATGCCGTGCCTCTCGAAAAGCCGTTTGAGTGTGTCGGTGTCGAAATCCTCATCGTCCGGAATCATCTCGATCAGCCCCGTGAGATTCGCAAAGAGGTCTCCCTGGTTGCGGTACGCCAGGATGGACGGGACGGCCGCGTTGTCGAACTCCATCTCGGCGTAGTGAACCTTGATAAAATGGATGGCGGGATGGGAATGGACGATTGGTCGGAGAGCAATCTCGATTGCTGCTGAGACAGGGCACTAGAAGTGCAAAAATGGTTAGTGAAATGCTTGACAAGGAGAAGGGAAAGGCGAACGAACCTCGTGATCATAAACAAATACCACCACTGCCGTCTCTGGTCCCACTTTCTCAATAGCATCCAAGTATCCAATCGCATCCACATTGTCCAGCCGGCCAAACTGTCTCGAGCTGGGGCTCGTCCTCCTCTGTCTCGAAGCCGGGTTCATGCTGCTCTTCTCCAGCTCGCGCCGCCTACTCTCCCTCCATCTCTCCAAAAACTCCTTCTCGTCCTCGTCCATGCTATCCAGTCCCGCATCGCTCCCGAAATCGCTGTCCAGCCCGCTGCTTCCCGCACCATCGCTGTACTTTCTGCTTCCACTTTTCTGCTGTTCTGGAGATGCGTCACCGCCGCCGCCAAACACACTCCTCCGCGCGCTGCGCACCCTGTTCTTCCACTTGGCGCTGCGCTTGGCATTCTCGTAGGCTCGGGCGTCCGCGATCACGCCCTTGACGCCTGTGGCGGCGCCGGCGTCGAACCCGGCGGGCGGCAGCCGGATCTCGGTCCGCGAGTCCATGGTGGGCATGCGCATGGCTGCTTCGATCTGGGCGTTGCGGAAGCGGTCTTCTTCGTCTTCGTCCTCGCTGTCTGCTTGGCCGTCTGAGTGGAACGCCTTGGAGTCGTGGTAATCGTCTCGATCCTCGGGATGGGAGCTGTACTTGGTTGAGGAGTTCTTGGCTAGGAAAGAGGCGAACTCTTCTTGGGCTGGGGTTTGGTCTGACATTGTGAAAGAAGGGGGGAAGAACGTCCGTCTTGAAGGGTGACAGGTTTTTATGATAATGGGACCGGGGAAAACTTGGGACAAAGACAGCACGGGGCTGAAGGAATCTTTGTTGGAAAGACCGGGGTAGCCCAACAACGAATGCTTCTCGAAGGGCGGACTCGCGTGGTAGGGTTACAATAAAGGGACTCCCGAGGGCAAGTACCTGGGACTCAATCCTTGATAGTATACGGTTTGGCGCCCGTGCGAAGGGAAGAACGGTAACTCCGCCTCAGGTAGGGTGGTAGACTTTGCAGAAATAGAACAGAGGATGAGCAAGTGCTGTTCCTCTTACTCTGCTATCGCGTCTGTGCGTTTGTGTCGTTGATGGTACGATAAACACACGAAAATGTGGGCTTGTGTTTGTCCTCGGCAGCTACCGATTCGCTTCAAACAACTAGTCTGAAGTGACTTCTGCCTTGGCTCTCTTTCTCTTTCAGATCAGGTACGATCTACGGCCCTGGTTTGAGCAAGTAAAAGAGGAGAAAGACCGACGCAAGCCACGACTGAGTCAGATTGATTCGCGAAGAGAACGAGACACCAAGCTAGCGTCTTGAAAGGAGTGACGATCCGACGTTCCGACCTGCTTCAAGGCTGGGGTAGGCGAGACGCAGACGCAGTGACGCCAAACCAGTTGGATGGAGGTGATGCACGTCGCTCTCTCTTTTCCCTGGAAACGTGTCAGGTACGGAGTTTCACACCTTGAATGTGGATTCCCCAATGCGGCAACAGAAAGGATGAACTTGTTCAGTACAGGTAAAAGACTGAAACAGGTATTCAGATATAGACATGCCTTGATACTGAACTTGGGGTAGTAGGATGGAGATTTAAGGGGAAACCAGGAGGCACGCACGGGCTGAGGATGAGTTTACCCCTGAGGAGATTCCAAAGAAACCGGTTGTTCTTCACATACCTTATTTTTGGGCTTCTTTTTTTTTTCGCCCAGCGGAAGACAAGGGTTCAAAGACCTGTAAGATCCACGCAAAGCTGGAAGAGGCAAAGCTGAAGCAAGGCGGCAAAAGTGAAAGATCGGAGACTTCGGTTTGAAGGAGGTGGTGTGGTGGTTGTGTGCCTGTCCTCGCTCCCCTCGTGTGTGATCGGCTACAATCAGGATGGGGATGGAGTGGTCCCTAGGTTATCCAGCCTAAAGAGGGGCTGCTTTTGGCGAATTAGAGGCTTAGAAGGGCGCCAGTGCACCAACCATTGTGCCTTTGGCTGACACTGGCTGCCCGCTGCATGCCCAGACCTAGTCGCGTGGGTGACTGGGATTAGAAGACGCCGCGGCAATTACTCATGCAAGGACGGTGCAGGGATCACTTAGGTGGTGTCAGGGAAAAGAAAAGAAGGGGAAAAGGTTCCTGGCAAATGGAATCTGTGAGGGTACGAATTGTTCCAACATCAGAGGCCAACCGGAAGTATTAGGTTTGAGGCCTCATTGCGCCTGATGAATTCTGAGGAATCTCCAGGCACTTCCCTTCTTGACGAGACGGGACGTGGAGAAATGCGGAGTGCACCCTCGCCCGTGACCTTAGTTGCCGTGATGGAGATTTCTGATCTATGGCTGACTTCAGTTCAACTTATAACCAGAAAGAGCAAAGAACGGTGATAATTGACACACTATTCAAGGACGGGAGAAACCCGGAGAGGGACGAGACCTACATTTGTACATGTTCTACTGTGTATTGTGACAAGCGCTGCTTTCGGACCTTGATGCTGGCGCACGGAATCGAAGATCGGCAAGCACCAACGAACATGTCCGATCGAGATGGGCTACGAGAAATTCAAGTCTGCAATGCCAGTTTGATCTTGTTTCCGCCAAAGCTCTGAGTATGGATGTCATTGTATGGCCACAATGGCCTTTATCTTGCTTAGGATGTTGCGAGGTTTCTCTGAATCTGGCTTTGACCACAGTCCAGAATTGGTTCTCGGGACAACGACGACATTTCTCGAGTTCCTCTTCAACGTTTGTGACTCCTCGAGAACAAATACACTAACTAGTATAAAGCGGGTGTTCACGGGCCCTGGATTGGAAACCTACGTCATAAGGGCAGCGAAAATTGCCCCCCCTGGGAAGTGAATATCTACAAATCGTGAATGGGTTTTGACCCTTTCCCCAGCCGAGAAAGGACCCCGGATTTGGTCCATTAGACCTTGCAGGTTCATAAGACGAATGGCATATGACGCAAGAAATTTTGTCATCGACAGGGTCTTGACTATGTTTAGACTTTTTGACAGGACGCAGGATGCTTTAATGTCTCTTTCTGTCCCTCAACCATGACGACTACCTGGTCGTGTCACACTCGAACTATGCCAAGGTAGACAGGACCCTGTAACCCTCATCTCAAATTTCAAAACTGGATGGATGATAGGATCACTTAAATCTTGGACAGACTTTGAGCTCTTCATAAACTCCATTAACACCAACCATCTAATTTAGCCGCCGTGACGGAAAGTGACAGCAAGTGATAGCGGTAGCAATGCGCATGACAATTCATTTTCCATGTATCAATTAGGTCCTTTTTCAAGAAAACCTTTGGTTACGTATGCTGAGCAAGGGAAAATATCGTCACAGTCAAGGGCACTGGCCCACTGGACACTAGCATATTTACGAAACTACTACACAAGAAGATTACCATATCATGCATGTTTCACTTCGTTTCAGTCTGATCCTGTCATCCACGGACGCCTCGTTCGTTCATTGTTGCGTAGATGTCTGTTGGGAACGTACCCGTATCTGGTGCCTGGAACATGGAAGCAAAGAGGACCATTCAGTAGAGACGTAGGTGCGTTGTTTTTATTTGCATACTGTTTCTACTTACTTTTATAGCTAATTATTCATGATCGCTTCCTGAGGAGCAGGAGATAAAGGCCCATCTCCAAGGTAGAAAACTTTCTAAAAGGCTTCGATGGCAAAGGGAAGCTTGGTGACGAGGGGTGACTGTCTCAACAATTGAATTCACAGTTAGGCCGCCCTCTCTCTTTCTCCGGTCGCACTTCCTTGCCTTATGAAGATGAAATTCTATAACAATGAGACTTCATGTTAATGGGGCTCTTTTTTCTCTGTTTACCTCATTGCTCAAACTTCCAGTTTGAGCATTGAACATCAGAGTGGCCATCTCTTCTGCATACTATCCAGTTTGTCTGTACGAGCTTGGATGACCTCGATAGCTTCTGCATCAATCTCAATGGTAATGAACGCAGGAGAAACCACATGGTGGGCAGACGCCTTACATCAGTGAACTGAACTTTGATGGCATCTGTAACTAGGCAGGGCCTGACTTACTATATGTTACCTGCTACATCTCCGCAAGCAGGTCTCGCGTCTTTAGCATTGTCTACCATAATGAATCCGGACTTCCCGTTATTTCAGGCTTGCCGACGAAGATGATAAATCGGTGAGAGTCACACTCACTCGCGCACAAAGCATAACTAGACTAACAAACACATTGGCCAAGCTTTGGAAACCATCTTCACGTAGACCTGATGCATACAAGCGAGAGCAGATTTATAGAATGAATTGAGCATTCAGTGCAACTATAGTACACAGGCAGGGCAGAATCAGGGCTCGGGGGTAACGTTTGAGAAAGTATTTTAAAAGGCCAGTTGCATCTCCCTCCTTCCCTCCACTTCTGTTCCTACCATCTCATCCAGGCCATAGCATATCCACCATTAACCATCAGTGAAAGAAACAACCGTCATAAAGATACTAGGTATCAGAAGAGCGAGGTAAGGAGAGAGAGAGCAAAAGGGCAGATGAAGAAAGATAAGATGACAGAATAGGTAAGATCCCCACGATATACACCCTTTGCCTAACGAAAAATCGGGGAAATAGAAAAAGGGTATGGTACCTCCCCCAAAGCCTTTACCGCAACTGCTGTTTACCGTCGCCACTCGTGAGCCGATCCCCGCCTCTTTCTCGCGAAAAACACAAGACAAAGGGACCGTTTTGCATTCCCGGCCTACTTTATCAACACACGTGAAAATAGACACCCTGACGGTTTCCTACCCACCCCGCCGGTAATAGACTAGAGAAAGACCAAACGCTGAGAAAATGCGCGCAAAGATGTGGATAAATACGTATAGAGAGGGTATCCGGTAAACTGGTTCAAGACACAACCCCTGTGAGAGACACTGGCAACCACTCATGTGGAATATGATACGACCCGTCGAGCCAGACCTTGATGATTATTGGACGTTCTGCTCCAGCCAAACCGGGTCCAAAAAACCTGGTACAGACGTCCCTGTAATAATGCCCGGGGAATTACGCGACCCGAAGTTGATGAACGTGTCGGATCATATTATCCGGGGGGACGTTTTCTGGAGGGGAGAGGCGGGTTGGCGTACGGAGAGCTGAACAAAGCCAGGATATCGCTGCCGCCCACCTTGCGAACTGAACCCGCTGAAAATATGACGCAGCAAATCGAGTGGAGTATCGGAAAAACCGCTATAGAAGCTAAAAAGGATTCCAACCGGGGAGCAAGGCCAGTTGATGATGGTCCAAGCCCGGGGAGCCGAGATTGTTGGGTCGAAAAATATGTCGTGACTTCGTCCTGTCTACGCCAAATCGCAAGGATCAAGAGGCGTTACCAGGTTGAATAGAACAAATAGAAAAAAGCACTCGATAGGCTTGGCAAAGTGACGCGTCGTGGTCGGGTATCCAGAGGGTGCCGGTCGTATCAGTATCACACATGCGCCTAATATGCCCAGACCTTGAGCTGTGAGGGAGTTAGTCTAATCTGCGGCCTGTACCATATCGATCTGATGTTGCGGGTAGAAACTTACCAAGGAGTCCCAAGAGCCTGTGCACAAACTTATTCCATCGTTGGAAACGCCCAGACAGCTGACACGGTTTTCATGACCGACGAGAGAGCCAACCTTTTCAGCGCGAGTAAGATCCCAGACCTTGCATTCAAAGTCATCGTAACCGGCAAAGAGCAAACGTCCAGAGACTGATGTCGCGACAGAGGTAATGCCGCAAAGAATAGATTCGGACTACCCAAATGTTAGCTCTAAAGCCACCAAGAGAAAAAAAAATCAAGAACCGAGAGGAGAATAATCCACAGGTTACTCACGCGATAGCAGTTCAACTCTCTGTCTGCGCGGATATCGAAAAGTCTGCAAGTAGCGTCATCGGAACCCGTTACGAAAGAGTGGCCATCGGGGAAAAACTGGATGGCGTTGATATCGGACTCGTGGCCAGCGAATGTTTGTACGGCCTTGCCAGCGCGGATATCCCAAAGCTTAGCGAAAGAATCGCAAGCACCTGACACAAAGGTATTCTGGTTTGTGGGGTTCAAGCTGATGCTCATGACGTCGCCCAAATGGTCGGCGAACTCAACAACCTTTGTTCCTGTCTCGATATCCCACTTCATGCATGTCATATCGCCGGAGGAGGTGAGGATGCTGCGGTCGTTGATGAAACGGCAGCAAGAGAGATAGCCCGCATGACCTGAAAGCTCCCGGTAGACACGAGTTGGGCCATCACGGTTCGAGTTCAGGTTGTAAATAGAGCAAATGTTGTCAAGACCACCGCAGGCAACGAAGTTGCCGCTCGGGGCATAGGCGCAAGTCATAACCCAAGACGATCGTAGGGGAATGGCGTGAACTTTGTTGGTCGTATAAGCGTCCCAGATGATGAGCTTGCCGTCCTGAGATGCTGAGACAAGATGCCTCCGGTCGGTAGACCAGTGCATCGCATAAATCTTGGCCAGATGGCCCTTCAGCGTCTTCTTTGTTTTCATCATGTTGTTCTTCGGAAGTGGCTCATGGGCCTGTTGCGCGACCTCGTAGACTACACATCATGTCAGCAACACTATGCAGCGGTCAATCCGCCGTTGACGACGGCATGCATGGGCGGACAACGGCGCAGTTCGCGACCTGCCGACAAGGGGACTCACGGGAAGTATCGGCGAGCCCTTCCTTCTTCAGCCTGATTCTGTCCTTGAGATTCTCGGCCTCGCGACGCGCTTGTTGAATTCGTGCCTGCATCGCCTCTGGCGACACATCGCTTGATCGGGAGTCCATCTTTCTCTTTTTTTTTTTTTCTTGAGGTGTGTTGGTTCAATTCGTAATCACAATTGGCGACGAACTCGTATGAGGGACGGACTACTCCGAAGTGATGTTGTTGTGACTGGTTGAGACAGGGAGAATGACGATGACAAAGGTTGGACTCTAGGGACGTCGGATCTTCAGAGATGCAGCAAGTCGGAGTCGGTTGCTGGAGTGTGGATGTTGAGAATGGTGCAAAGCAGTGGTGCTGGTACGGGGCGCCGGTGGAGGAGGAATTGCTAGCTCCAGGGGTCGGGCGATGCGGTGGTGGGCCAATTCAAACAGCTAGGCAGGCGAGGCAGGTCCCGATCCTGCTCTGAACGAAATGACTGCTGTTGGAAAAAATGAGGAGAGTGGTGGAGAGGGATTGGGGGGGAAAAGCCTCTTGCTTGTCCACGGACAGACTCTTGTCGAACGAATGAGTGGATGGCGGATATTGACCAGGCGAAGAGCGACCCTGACAACCTAGAGTATGGAGACTAAAGGCAGGCGTGCGTGGCGTCAGCTTTCGAGAGAGGGTGGCAGGGCAGTGATGGACAAGAGAGTCTCGAGCGACGCGACCGACGCGAGTGACTGTCAGGTCGTAAAAGCAAGTTGGAGAGGCTGTCGCTAATCGACAGGAGTTCGGTGGTGAAGAACAGAAAGAAGGGGAAAAAGAAGGACTGGGGATCGATTTCGCTTCTGCGAGTGGGCGGGCGGCCGAATCGAACTGGCGAACGAAGAGGCTGGCCAGAGTTCCTCTTCCTTGCGATTATTACCTGGTGCCAGATTGGGTATGGGCCCGGGGGGAGGGGCCCGGTCGGGGGGTAGCACGATGGAGCCTTTGCTGGGTCGCTGCGTGCACTGCACTGGGCTACTGTACTCTACTGTAGGGGCAGAGCGGAACCTCCTCACAGAGTGACGGGAGGCCTGCACTGGGTCTACCTGTACTACCTAGCCTGTACTAGTGTCCGGGTACGTCTACGCTTGGGGGCAGGTGGAAGGAATGGAGGCCGTGTCAAGCGTCGTCCTGTGAAGCAGTGTGGAAGTGAAAAGCCCCAAGAGCCGGGTGTCAATGGAAGCGGAAGCGAGTGCAGATTGAGGTTGTGGTGTACAACTAGGTACAGAGGAACGGATTCGGTTTTTCCAGGTTCGTTGGTGTCCAGTCGGGTCTCCCAGGCAATGGACGGGATGGATGATGCGTGCAGCAAACCTCCCCAATGGAGCGAGCACACTACACTACACACGTCTGCATGAATATACCTAGTTTACACCTACATAGTACATACATAGTAGTAAAAGAGCAGCGCGGTACAGCCAAGGCGCTAGTGGTTTTACAGAAATCTTCTGTTTGAGAATGATCAAACTTGTTATTTCTTGTACAAGCTGCCATCTTGGGTATGAAGGCCCTGCCACCCCCAGAGATCGCCCAATTCACGATTTTTTATCCATAACACAGGAGAGCCCGGTCGGCGGACAGCGGGCTGGATGGCGGGCCGAAGGGCTTGGATGATGGAACAAGACGGGACTTTTGAGAAGGGAGTAAAGGGATTTGTGAACCTTGAAGCTGGGGCAGTTATTTCGACTTCTTGCCCTCTGATTCTGATCTTCAACATTTCAACGGCGGACATGGACACCTCGCACTAGCCACGCCGCACCGGACTGCACCGCACCGCACCCCCGATGGAACAGGAAGAAAGAAAACGAGTTAAATCTTGCCAAGCTCTTCAACAAGCCTGGCCGAAGGCACCGGAGTCATGGATCTCTGAAATTGAAGGCTCCGTTGCGCCCCATTCCTCGGGTGCAGCTCCTCCCCCGTGGTTGATGGGCGCATGTCGACTTCTCGCAGAGTGGATGCAAAGAATATCCCGCCGACTGACGAGACCTCCACCAAGAAAAGCCAGGAGGTGGAAGCTAAAGAGACTGTGGGTTCTCTGTGGACTTGGTCACCCTGCTTCTTTGCAGTGAGTGCCCTGGTCTTGGGACGTGTAAGCGGGCGGACAGCAAGGCCCCGCGGACGAATTGCACTTTGCGCCGATGGAGAGCGGAGACGGCCCACGCAAATGCATGTGCACGGACTGGCTCCACCGGACGGACTTGGGGTCGTAAATGTTCGCTCGCGCAATGAACTCGATTGAAATCAACCAGACTTTACAAATTTCAGGCACCCACGCTCGCACGGTATCATTCAATCGCTTTGATTAGTAAACCCACTTCGATACAATACCACCACGGCCACGCTGAGATTTTCCCTTGCCTCACGGAGCTACAACGAATTCGACATTGATACAGTTGGGAATCCGGTGAGCTGTCTGGCCGTCCATGTGAGCTGTCAAGCTCCAAGAGATTTCAAGGTCTCATCAAACAGGCACTCCGTCCAAAGGCGAAGGCGCAAGGCACCAGGGGCAACCTGCCAGGAAGAGAAAAGGAGGCTCCAGCCGACCGGGTCTTCACTAGGGACAAGGACCTGCCCCCTTGTCTGCAGCGTTATGGCGCGACCAACCATACCCAAACAGGACTGAAGCTGTTCAGTAGTCAGGGCCAATTTGCGGTTAGCTCCTCCTGTGCGCTAACAGCTTGACAGTATCTCTCACCAAAGAAAATACTGCAAAGAACTTGTTAAATAATAGCGCATAAAATCTCTCGGTTGAGCAGCCCCCGGCACCATTCTTGCAAGCCCTCCACTCTGTCTCCCACTCCTCCCGCCGCCCTCTCCCTTTTTGATTCCGAAATTCGATATGCAGGGTGACTGACACAGATCCATCGAAAGAGCTCGGGCCGCACAGAGACATAGTTCCGACAAAAGAGCGCGTTCACTCCAGTTCGCTTGTTCAGCAGTTACGATCTATCAGTCTACCACTGGCGGGAACTGATGAACGGTGATAAGATGGCCGGGGCCCAAGGTCACTATCTAGGACACGAGGTCTGGCGTAAACCGTTCCTCCAGAGTGACCGGGACCACATTACAGGTGTATCGGTGATCTCTATGGATGACAACCCGCTTGCTAACGGCCGACGTGCCGATGATGGAACCCGGATGCAGGAACGGATGCTCCAGTGATATTGGATACGTCTGTCTCCTTGTCAGCCAGTATAAATCCGCAGGACAATCAAGCATGGGAATACAACAACCCGAGTGGCGGCATACTACCGAATTTTAATATTACGAGCGCTGCAAACATCTTGCTTGCAAGCAGAACTGTAGCCAAGCGGCAGCAAGTTTCCACGAGCCCAGCTATCTGGAGGTCACAGATATAGACCCAACCGCGCTCGTACACTTGGGTTGGTCGCTGAAGTGGCTATGAGTACGTACCTGATATGAACTCTCAAGATCCGAAGTCACGGCGTCTCAAAAATCGGCTGCTCAAGGAAAGCACCGTATCTCATCGTGCGGCACCATACAAGACCGTAGGTACAACGTAGCCCGAACAACCCCTGTGGTCCCTTGGGACCCTATGTACCACCAAAACCCAGCACTCCCAACTTGTGAATGATGGATCAACGGTTGTAATCAATCGGACGTGAAAATCGCGTCTCTTCTTGCCGGGATTTTCAAAGACGCCTCCTTGACGAGTTGAGATAGCCATCTGCAACTTCGATTAACCGGAGATGCCTTGGTTCGAATCACTACTTCTCTTGGCCTTAACTGTGGAGCACCGCAAAAGTTCAGGAATGTCGGCGGGGGGCCAAACCTGCGCATAGAAACAACGGACCCGGATCTTCCAAGACACGGGCATAAAGTTTGTGAATGCCATGTCCGTAACCAGGCATTGAGTAGTCTAGTGTAATGTCATAGGCAATCAGTGAATGACTGACGAAATCACCGAGATCACCAGTCCTGTCTTCGCCAGCTTCCACTTCAGATTCTCGACGGTTAGGATAGCTCGAGTGCAACGGTAGCAATGGCCGCGACGCGCTGTCATCTCTTGCAGCTCGCTTATTACAGACATTTCTAGCACTGATTTCCCGGGGTGCCTATACCAAATGGTAAACTGGCGGACCGTGTGCCTGTGCAATGATGTGTTGCGAGTAACTTGCCCTATCTGGCAAAGCACACATCCGTTCTGAGGCTATGATGCGCCGAGGTGTTAGTCAATCATGGGAGATTGAACAAATACCCCGTATCGGGACAAAGCTAAAAGCTCGCCAAAATGCAACCAGTGAACTCAAAAAAAAAAAAGGGCGCTTACCTACACAGGACCCGACACCTCCCCTGCGACCACCTGTTGAGATGAAATCGCCGAACTTTGCTATACCATCCCAATGCACGTTGCTGTTCTGGAGAGCCATGAGATGGAAAGGGGCATCCAGGAACCGCCAGGGACTGAAACAGACCGTTATTGCTTCCAAGGACAAATGCTCGGTGCCGTTGATATGGATCGGCTTACTGCAGCTTATAAGACCCTGACCCTCCAGATGCGGGTCAAAATTCCAGGTACGGTAAAAAGTCCACCTACACGAGACAGGAGGGGAGAGGAGAAAGGTGAGGTGGTATTTGTTCGACTTGTAACAAGCTAGGAATGGGGCCTCGAAGTCCTCCTGGAAACACAGATTCCTCAGCAGCTCAGGGAAATACCGACTGCCAATACGGCAAGTATAGAATATTCGGGCCACGGTAGGGATAATTGCAGCTGGCTGATACCTCTAACAATTGTCCGTTGTGAGACAAGGCACGCCGGCATGGCAGTACATACGTAGTATGGCAAGTGGAACCCCTGGGAGAGGAACCGGCGGCGCTGGTCGGCATCCCCACCGCTTATCCACGGCGCCGTTCAAAAGTCCCGGCGCTACGGACGAATTGCACAATTGACAGGTACGGAGAACATACCGACGCCGGTTGGCTCCGGACTAGACATAGTGCGTATCCCGCGCGCTTTCTTGGTGATAACTTCAAGCGAGTGCGAAACAGTCCAGCCTCGGTGCCATTTCCAACCGACGGTGAGCAAAATCAACATCAAGAAATCAGTTCTAGCAGAACACTCGCAATGACAGTCGATGCTGTGGATCACAAGGCGTTGCCCAAGATTGAGGTAATCAGCCAAGAACACTCGCCGGCAATGAGCACATCGTTAGCACACAAACATGATGTTCTTGGTGTTAACGTTTCAGGATCCCAACTGACGAGACATTCTGAACCAAACAGCTTCATGCCCATCTTAGTGGCAGCATCAGTCGCCAGTGTCTCCATGAAGTCTGGCTGAAAAAGAAGGAAAATGGCGAAACGGACCTTCAGGATCCCTTGATTGAGATGCCATTGGGTAAACATGATTATGACTTGAAGACGTAAGTTTCGTTCACTGGAACTGCGTTGTCGCCTTCTCCCGTCCCATCCGATCGCCTTTCTACATACTCCGGCGTCCAAGAAGAGACGGGTATGCGCAAGCGGGCCGTGCCGTATGGAATTCCCAGGAATGGATTTTGGAAAGTCAGCCGGGACCCGAAGGGACGGGCTGATCTTGGTCTTGTTTCTTGTGCTTCTTTCAAGTATGCTTTTGGAAGTAGATGTACTTGGTTGATGTCCATTAAGTCTCCTCCCCCGATCAGACAACCCATCATCCAGTTCAGACGAGATAAATCCCCATGACCAGTATCCGGCAACACAACAAAGGCCACCACATACTAACTAAACAACACCAGCTTCTTCCCCCTCTTCTCCTCCTACATCTACCACCTCGTCTCCGACGTCTGGGCCCTCCGCTACACCACCCTCTCCGTCCTCTCTGACTTCGCCTCCGACGGCGTTGTCTACCTCGAGCTGCGCACCACTCCGCGCGCCATGCCTCACGCCGGTTTAACCAAAGCTCAATACGTCTCAACCATCCTCTCCGCCATCGCCGAGTTCGAAAGCACCACCACTAGTGCCTTGAAGACAAAACTCATCCTCTCTGTCGACCGGCGCAACACCCTTCCGGAAGCCTACGAAGTCCTCGCCCTCTGCCGCCAGTTTTCCGGACAAGGGGGGGTGGTAGGCATCGACCTCTGCGGCGACCCTGCAAAGGGGCCCATCGACATTTTTACTCCTGTGTTTGAGGAGGCCAGGCGGACAATTCCTGGGTTAGGAATAACGCTGCACTTTGCCGAGGCCGAGGCGTCGGGAACAGAGGAGGAGTTGTTGACGTTACTGAGCTGGAAACCGGATCGGATTGGGCATGTAATTCATTTGAACAAAAGAATCAGGGAGAAGGTGAAGAGGAGGGGTGGGATGGGGTTGGAGTTGTGTCTGAGTTGTAATGTCCATGCGGGCATGGTTTGTGGGGGGGTTGAGAGCCAGTAAGTGTTTGAAAGAGTCCAAGTTTTGGATGGGGGAAGTGGTGACTGAGTTGCTGACCTTGCGCGTGAAAAGTCATTTTGGAGAGTGGTGGAAGGTTGAGGAGACGGTTGTTGTTTTGAGTGTGAGTCTCGATATCCTCCCCTTCCATCGTCTTGAATCTGTTTTCGATCGTCCCAAGATTTTGAGCCGGTTGAAGACCGCAAGACAACTACATGAAAGGGCTGAGGTTAACATAGATTTAGACCGATGATGTTGGCGTCTTCGGCAGCCCGTTGTCCAACGAATATGCACTCGTGGCCAAACACTTTGGGCTTACCAGAGCCGATATTTGCTCGCTTGTGAGAAGGGGGATAGATGTCATCTTTGGAGGAGATGAAGAGAAGGAGAGGCTCAGGGCTTTGATGTGGTCTGCATGATCGTTGTATGTAAAGTGGCACCGGAAGGAACTCGATAGCAAGAAGAAACACAGCCTGTGGTTGATCTATCACCAACTCACCGTGACTCAGTCCATATAATTCGACTTCGCCTTTTTGGTCCTCCACCCTTTACGCCTCTTCAGCTTCCTCTCCCCCTTTTACTCCAGATACTCTCAGCTCATGGTTCTTCGTTCCGGCTTCCCAATATGCCTCTTTATCCCACACAAACGGCAGAATCTCCGGCCTACTATAATGACCATCAGCATCTACCCAAATCTTGACCATACCCAGATCCTTCAAGTCAACCTCCGCCGTAACCAGCTCCTCCTTCTCCCCAGTAACCGGCCCCGCCAACACATTACAAAACGGATGAATAACCGCCGACCAGCCTCCCCCACGCTTCACAAACCCTTGCTCCCCAATATTCTCCTTCATCCACTCGAGACACGTCTCATCCACATAGTTGCTCGCCGCCACCACAAAACATTGCGCCGTCAGCGCATGACACTTCATCAACGCCTCAATCTGGCTATCCGCGCTCTCCTCGAACCCGGCCATCGTCGACAGCGCCGGCCACGCCGCCGCGTGCACATGTTCCTGCTGAGTGATCAGGGCCTGGCGGGCGAGGAGCATGGTGTGTTCCCAGCAGGCCAAGCCGCCTACGTTCCAGGACTTTTCTTTTCCATCTGCTGCTTCAGGGCCAAGCATACCCTTCCAAGTCTTGAGTGTCGACCCATCCCCCTGCGCCCAGATGATCCTCTCCACATACGTAGGCTGCAACTTCCTATGCGTTCCCGTGATCCCGCCTCCCTTTCCACCGGCAACAAAAACCTGCGAATTGAAACACGTATAACCACCCTTCATCCGTTCCGACACCCCCAGCACAACCGACACACCTGTGGTTCTGCAGGCCTCTACTACACCGTCCAGATCTTCATCGACCACGACAGACTCCTCGGCATACTTGGCCAGAGCAGCGACTTGTTTGAGGGGCGGGTAGCACTCGATAAAGTAAGGATAACCGGGTACGTAGGTCTCGGGGAATACGAGCATGGAGACGCCGTCGCGCGCCGCGGCGTGGATCAAGTTGATGGCTTTGGCGAGGGTGGCGGATTTGGACATGTAGACGGGGGCCGAGTGCGCGGCTGCTAGCTTGATTTTTGTTGAGGAGGAGGGTTGGGACGCCATTTTGAGGTATTGAAGGTGGTGGATGGGTAGGATAGTTTCGGATATTATCGTGACGGTGATGAGAGGTGGTCGATAGTAGGTGAAAGAGGAGGAACCGAGACTGCTATATGCCAGTGTCTGCTCCCGGGTGGTCCGAGATAAAGACGAGCGCAGCGCGTAGAGTCATATGAGATGTTACACTAGAATTGAAAGGTCATCAAGGATATGCATGGCTACAGGACCCAAGAAAAACGGGGTATTCGTGCGATTATAAAGCAGGACGGATTGAGTGTCAACCCCGGGCCTTGTATCTATAGCATTCAATCCGTTCCCTATCGCACGACTCCCGTTGTAACTTTTCCCGCCCTCTTGCAGCTACGTATGCTCCGTTATAAAAACCAGTAACCAAGACAAGTTCAAGGGAGAACCGCACAAGCAACACTAACCAAGCAATTCACCATCTTCGGATCTACATCTCAGAGGGGAGAATCACTTCATCAGCTATGTCTACCCTATCATTTCTCCGTCAACTCATAAGCTCGTAATACATACGCTTGCAATTTTAACCTCTCCTTCCTGTCTCATACAGGCGATCTATGTGTGTGTGTGGATTGTTTGTGTGTGCTCAAAACAAGGGGTATGATGATAATCTGTGTTTTTCTCACAACAGGCACCAGTAACGCCGACTATAACAAAGAAAAGCCAACCAAAGCGGAAAATGCCTCCCCACCCAGGCCGTCTAGTGGAAACCTCCAATACCAGCAAGACCAGGAGGATGGCCATCGAGATCGACAGCTTCGACAACCCGACGCTGATGAGCGCTTTCGCGGACAAGATTGGCAAAATACTTGAGCGCAACGTCGCTCTCGGCCTTGACACGCAGAGTTTCGTTACGGCGTCCGTCAAGCTTCTCTACAGAACGCTGAAGGCCAACGCGGAGGGAGTCGGCGGGGAAGCGAAGGACCTTCCGCACCGAACCGGAGATACGAATGCTGTTCGAGTGAACGTAGTCGATGGCAGCGAGCTGAGTGGAGATCTTCTCCTTCAGACGGTGGGGAAGAGAGTGAGGAATCTGGTTCAGGACGTAATATGTCGCTGCCACGGCTGTAGAGGAGTCAAAGTCAGCGCAATGTTCAGACGGGAACTGCTCAAGAGAATCTAGACTTACCGGCCGCAATCAAACCAGGAATAATGAGGCGGCGCACGTTGTCGGTTCCCAGGATCTGGGCTGCACGAAGAGCAAGGTTCATCTGGCTGTAGCCGCTGAGCACACTTGTACCAACGACACCGGCAACGGTGAGTGCCATGCCGGCCTTTTCCTCCTTTTGAAGCACGGTAGACCAGTCAACAAAGTCCCACAGCTCGGTGGGAATGTCGACTTGGCGTGCAAGAGCATCCTTCTTGCGGCGGAACATGACATCCGGGCGGAAGGCCAGATCGGTGTACTCGTTACCTAGATGCATGATTCCAAGTTGCTTGATCATGTTGACACCGTCAACGGTCCTGGCTCTTGCGTGTTCCTCGCACTGAGTGACTGAGCCAGCAATCTGCGAAAGCATGGCCTCCTTGAGTTCCTCGGCATACTCGAACGCACTGAAGAGACCAGGATAAGGGATTCCGAAGTTGCCATCACCGGCGTGTTCGATCGAGCTGCTAATCGTGTTGCGCGAAAATTCGTAAATCTCCTGGCAGGTTTCTTCGATCGTCTGGTCAACCTTCTCGTTGATCTCCTGCTTGGCCTGCTTGCTCCGCTCAAGTTCTGGCTCAAGCTTCTGCAGCTCCTGATTCATCCGGTCGAACTCTGACTGGGCAACTTCCTGGTTGACAGTAGCGAGGACGTGGACGTCGTTCAGAATGTTGGTGAGATAGGTCTTGGCCGGTGCCAACTTTGAGCGAGCCCGCTTCTCCAAGACGAATCTCCGCAAAGACTGTTCAAGATTCGAAAAGTCCCGAGCCATCTCCTTCTTCTTGCCCTTGCCCTTGGGATCATCATCGTCGCCATCATCACCGCCACCGCCACCGCTTGCGCTGCCCGATCCACCTCCATAGGAACCACCAGGAGGCGATGGAGCCATGGGAATCGCAGTACTGGAGACGAAGTGTACCAGCTCATCCGCCTCTTTGTGGGTCGCAGGGCTCAGACCCCTAACTTGGTTAAGGATGAGCTTCTGGCAACGCTCCTTATCTCTAATGGTGTCGAAGCCATTGACAACGATAAAGAGGTAGGCCTTTTCAGCAGCAGCAGCCCTGATGAACTCAGTGGCCGTTTGTGTGAAATGGTTAGTAGCTGAAACAACGAAAACGACAACGTCGATCTCCTCCTGTCGCGCAAATATGGCCGTGGTCTTGGTAGTGTCCATATTTAAACCAGGGGCGTCAATGAGCGCAATGTCGACTACGCCGTTGTTCAGAAGAGACTCGTCGATAGTTCGCGCATCCCGGATGTAGATTTTGCATTGCTGGTAGGTCTCGTTATCGGTGACAATTCTCTCCAGCTCCTTTAGGGAATAGACATCGTAGGTGGCCTCATCGTGACGATCGTAGATTGCGTCCCTGTGAACTGCATGGACTTCTTCAATTCCGCCGTTCTCTCTCGCGTCCAGGACCTCGCAAAAGATACTCGTGCAGGGTTGTTGGTCTTCGGGAAGAACCTTCCGCCGGAGCAAGGCATTGCAAAACGTAGACTTTCCCGCATTCAGATCACCGGTAACCAGAACCTTGCTTGAAGTATCCTCGATTCTCTCGCGCAGCGAATAAAGATGTTTGATACTGGAGCGAATTTTACCATCGAGCAAAGAAGCCACTGACTCCTTCTGCAGCGAATGTACGAGATCGGCCTGGTGTAGAGAGCCCAGATTAAGATCCAGCTTGAGGACAGAGAACTCTTGGGCAATCTGTGGGGAAACTAGTCGAGGCTCCGAGCTGGTGTTCCTCCTCTCGGCAGCCCGGCTGGATTCGGGCTCGGCGTGGTCGTCGCCTGTTGTCATGGATCTTCGCAGTGAGTGAGGCGATGGCGGCGGGGGGAAATCTGCGCCCATGGTTGAAGAGCGATGCAGACCCGGTGGACCATAGTTGTTTGGCTCGTCGAGAACAGCCCGCTGGACAGAGGGATAATGCGCAGGCCATGTCACGTTCATCTCTTGCAGCTTCTTGAGGAGCTCGACGACGGTGTTGATAGAGCGCCCTAGCGTGACGCGATGCTGGTTATACCATAGCTGGTGTACGGCGCCGGCCTGCAAGCGGCGGTTGGCATCGTCGTCGTGGGTGGCGGTGGTCGGAGTTGGTAGCGGGCTATCGTGGTGCACAGCCGAGTCCCAATGGGAAGGGGCCCTTGAGTCACCGGCAATGCTGCCGCCGTAGCCGGAGTCGTTGTCGAGCATGGCCTGAAGGCGAGCAGCATGTTGGGAAGTCGAGCCGGTGCCGACGGTCATGTACGCGGGCGTGGTCGGGGCTCCCGGGACCTGCGGGTGGTGTTCGGCGCCGTCATCGAATTCGCGCGGTTCGCCGTCCTCGTGTTGCTGGGGCGCCTTGCCCTTGGACGGGTAGTAATCCTGGCTCATGGTCGTGGAGGGACTTGTCGCAGTGTCGAGGGAGGACCGAGCGGATGCGTGCACGAGGCGTTTATCAGAAGGGCATCGAGGGCGGGAGATCGAAGGTTAAGCGGATTCGTTAGGTGTGATAATGGAGAGAGTGGTTGATGGTGGGCTGTTTAGTGTCAGGTTAGGGCGTCACGGATGAGAAATCCAAAAAATTGGAGGAGTCCATCCATGTCGCACCTCCTCCTCCACCTTCCACTCCATGCCAAACCTGAACCCCCCCCCCCCCCCCCCCCCCCAGGCCGGGGGGCCCATGCGGGCATGCGGGACATTTGAACGGCTGCATTGAAGGTTGATAGGTCGAATTGCAACGAAGCACGGAATTCTGTCGGCAGTCCCCTCATGTTTTGGTGATTGGCCGCTAGTCTTGTTATGGACAAACGTGGCCGACGCATCCCTGAGCCTATCTGGTATTTGTGGCTTGACTCTGCTAATCAACGGCGATGAGGTCACATCTTCTGTGGCTTTGGGTGGCTCGCTACCCAGTAGCAGCAAGGCCCCCACCCAAGGCTCCAACATTGAGCACCTTGGCGTCTGGGGGTCTTGGCATCATCAGTCCAGCAGGGTACCATAACAACTGCGCAACTGCCAAAACCAACTGCTCCCAGTCCCAGCACCTTCCGAGGCCGACTTCGTTGAGTTGTGGACGGCCAATTTTCCCGATCTGATCATCAAAAAATTGCTATCTTGACGCAAGGTGTGGATGAGGTATTAGAACCAGTCATCTAGCGCTCCTTTCTACAGGTCTTAGCTATCAATCACCGCCAGCGCCAGCAACATGAACGTGAGTTTCCGTCGTCGGTCGATGCGCATCCAGGCCGCGCAAGCTAACACCATGTTCCAAAAACTAGGTCCTGGAATGGGCTTTCGGCAAGCGTATGACGCCGGCCGAGCGTCTTCGCAAAAACCAGCGACTCCTCGACAAGGCTATCCGAGAACTGGACCAACAGCGCGTCAAGCTCGAGAAGCAAGAAAAGACACTTGTCTCCCAGATTCGCCAGAGCGCTCAGAAGGGTCAGATGGGTGCTTGCAAAATCCAGGCCAAGGACTTGGTGCGGACACGACGATACATCGAAAAGTTTTACAGCATGAGGAGTCAACTCCAAAAGATCTCGCTTCGCTTACAAGTGAGTGCCACATCTCCGCCGATATACGAAAGACTAGCCAACTGACAAGATCCATCTCCTAGACATACCGTACAAACGAGCAGATGATGCAAGCCATGAAGGGCGCGACGATGGCTCTCGGAAGCATGAACCGCACAATGAACCTACCCTCGTTGCAACGTATAGCTATGGAGTTTGAGCGCGAGAACGATATCATGGAACAACGACAGGAGATGATGGATGATGCTATCGACGATGCAATGGATATGGGTCTTGAAGAAGAGGGCGATGAGGTTGTAGAGCAAGTGCTGGAGGAGATTGGCGTAGATCTCAGTCAAGCGGTAAGGCTGGCTGTTCGGTTGTATTCGCAGCAAGATCACGTTGCTAACTTGTTCTTTACCAGATGGGCGAGACACCATCGGGACTACAGGTTGCGGCTGTCCCGGAGAACAAAGTCGCCCAAGCAGTGGGTGGTGGGGGTGGGGGTGGTGGAGCCGACCCAGGCGACGACGACTTGCAGGCAAGGTTGGACAGTCTGAGACGATGAACGAAACTCTGATGAACTTGGGAACCAGAGAATGGAAGCTGTACAAAGGGTTGAACTTGGACGAAGATGCTCCAGCTTCTATGTTCCCCTCCCTGGGATGGGAATGGCTCTTCAAGCTTGCCGGTTTCTTGATGCATCCACGACTCTGAGAGGGCGATATGGTTCGTATGCCCACTTGCAAAGCAGTGGCATCTATGAGCACACATGAATGCAGCATGACTGCGGGAGTTTTAGGCGTACGTTGGGTTGAGTGGACTCTTAGAATAATGGTTAGGTGATGAGCTGGTATTCTCACGAGAACATGTTACTTCTTTCGTTGGTTGGCTCGTTGGGCAGAGTGAGTTTCATGTACAGTGCAGATCGCGAGACTAACATCCCATCCCGCTTTGTTATGCCGAATAGCGTCCAACGGTCTAGCCGTCCTGCCGTTCCAACAGGCTATTCTCATTGTACACTACGAAGAGAAGATAGTGAGTCTCTAGGGGAGGAGGACGTCCACCAGTGTTGACAAAAATCACCACGGTCAAGTCGAAAGATAGGTAGTTGGGGTCACAGCATCGATCAACATCATCTTGACAATATCCATGCGATCGATGCGAAGTGAAGTGTCGATGACAATCCCGTTTCCTCGTGGTTGCAGTGAGCGTGAGATGAGACGGTCGCCCCTGATAAATGTAGCAGCAGTCAAGGTACCACACCTGCAGCACCCCACGCCTAGAAGCATCCCTCTATTCTAGTAAGTACTTAGGTCAGGCAGGTAGAGGTAGCTATCTGGACCATCGCGAGTACTGTATCGGTGCCTCTTTGGCGCCAACGCCCGCAGTCTGTACTAAGTTAAGTACTATAATGCTTTGTAAACACCCGACGGCACAAAGAACCTGAAGATGCCCAGTCCCCGGATTTCCCGCGAATGTTTTAAATTCAGACCGTAGTGACTCTTTTCTCTATATTTCCGAGATGGACTAGGCGCATGGTAAGGTACTGTAGTACAGATATTCTACACCTTATTCTGGGCTTTCAAGGTGAAGCTCCTTAGACACCTCGCTGCTGTTGCATGGCAAGTGGAATCCGGATTAAGCTGTACAGTATGGACCCCACTTTCTGGGCTGCACTGTCACACACAGATCAAGTTTGCCGTCCCTACTGGTGCCTGTAAGGTCCCCGATTTCAGAAGGCCCTCAGGGTCCCTTCAGGTCGTGGCCTCTGACGGAAGGCGGGACTGGAACATGATGGACTCGGACTGGACCTGAAGCATCTCCACTTCATGCTGTCAGGCGGGCACCCTGAAGTGGATGCGGAGGAAGCTTGTAGGGCGGTCCAGCCATTCAGATCAGCAGGCGCGAGTCCAACACCGATCCGCAGGCATCTTCCACTTGAGCTTGGGCCTCGACACACACGGGCACTTTCACCTCATTTCATCCCTTTGGACAACATCGCAGTCGAACTGCCTCTTCTGCCTCTTCATCCGCACTTTTTAGGCTACAGAGAACAAATCTCGATTCTGACGCCACTGCAGTCGACTCGAACCTCATTCCTTCCCCGCGGTTGCTCTCCCGAAACGCAGCACAGAACATTGCAGCTTTGGTCCGAACAGTGTTGTTGATTGTCGTTGTTGCCGTTTTCGTCATCCAGTTCTCTGCCTGGCTCCCTTGGACAACTACCCCTACCACTGGACTCGGTGCTTGCTCCTTCCTTGAGTAGGTAGTGTACACCTCAAGCTCTCCACCCGGACCCCGAAATACTAGACTAATCCCCCAAGGTGCCCCTGTGCGCCTTCGACTTTCCTGCTCCCGTCACTGCTGTGCAGCCCTGAACAGTGGCTCTTCAACTGGCATTACATCATCTCAGCGCGGTGCACCACAGCCTGTCACCAGACCCCTCCCTCCCTTCTGCCTTTCAACAACCTTTCGCGATCTCCGCCATTGCATCAGCTCCATTCAACGAATACCTATCAAACTTACTCCAGCCTTCCTGCAACAACTTTCAGCTTCTCCCTTGCTTCTTTGTCAACCACAACCGACGCCCTCACTTCCTCATCGCAAAGCGCAACGAGCGCGCATAAATCCCCAATAGGGTTTCAAGAGTGACCCAGACCCTGTCCCTATTCACAACCGCAGTTCTCCGCAGACCGGCCTTTCAGTACGGCATCTTCTCGCAACGTGTCGCGCCCTCACCCACCCCACCCCCCAACAACCAACCTGGCAGGCAACAAGCGTCGCAGTCTCTCCTCTCAAGGAGGCCTGCTGAATAGGATGTTCGGCGGCGGTTCCAGCTCCGCCGCCTCCAAGTCCGTGAGCGGGTCAGCTTCAGATTCGGGCAGCAGTGGAAAGGACAGGTCGAGCAGCAAGTCGCCCTCCCCCGAGAAGGAGGCGCCGGGCAATGGAGGCGCGTCTCCCAAATCCATCAAGTCCGCCGATCAGTCCACCGCCGGCGACACCCAAATCGGCAACGGGAGTCCACCGAGCGCTGGTAGCTCGTCCGATAGCAAGAAGAAGCGGAGCAGTGGGGTGAGCGGCAGAGCCAGCAGCCTGATTGCCCAAGCCAAAAATACTCTGTTTACTCAAGTTGCGAACCGTAACAGCGGTGATATGAGTACTGACTCCAAGAACTCTAATCAGACTTCCTTGCAAAAGCTCGGCAAGCAAGATCAGGCCCTTGCTGTTCCTCAAGGCCAGCACAACAATGCCGCCGGTGAATCACTCCCCGGGCCGCGCTCCACGTTCAAGGTTGGTGTCTGGGAGGACCGCAACAAGAAGTGCAGACGTACTATGGAAGACACACATGCTTTCCTCTACAACTTTCTCCATACTCCTGCCCCTGTTTTGGGCGCCGAGGGCTCGGCTCAGAAGCAATCAAAATCAGCGAACGAATCACATGAGAAGCGCAGTAGTAGTTCCGCCAGTCAGAATGCAGACATGATCGAGACGGACAATGGCTACTTTGCCATTTTCGATGGCCATGCCGGCACCTTTGCTGCTGACTGGTGCGGCAAGAAGCTCCACATAATCCTTGAGGATATCATCAAGAAGAACCCGAATGCTCCTATACCGGAACTCCTTGATCAAACGTTTACCACTGTGGACACCGAGCTAGAAGCGCTTCCGCTCAAAAATAGTGGCTGCACGGCTGCCGTTGCGGTTCTGCGCTGGGAGGACCGAGTTCCGAGTAACCAGTCGGCGACCGGCTCTCAAGCTATCGCCCCCGCGGTTGTCAAGGCCACTGAGGATGCTCTTAAGGTGGAGGATGGGCAGTCCGAGAAAAGCCTCAACTCTTCAATCCCGGAAGCTACACACGCCAAGTTGAAGAATTCTGCCACAAGACAGAGGGTGCTTTATACAGCCAATGTGGGAGATGCTCGCATCGTCTTGTGTCGCTCTGGCAAGGCGTTGCGCCTGTCATATGACCACAAAGGCAGCGATGAAAATGAGGGCAAGCGTATAGCAAACGCTGGAGGTCTGATCCTGAACAACCGCGTGAACGGAGTCCTTGCTGTCACCCGAGCTCTTGGCGATACTTATATCAAAGACCTCGTCACTGGTCATCCTTACACCACGGAGACGGTTATCCAACCGGATTGGGACGAGTTCATGATTATTGCTTGCGATGGGGTAAGTAATACCAACAGCTCTGCAGTCCACTTTCCCCACTGTGCCTGAAGATACATAAACTGACAAATTTTTTACAGCTTTGGGACGTTTGCTCGGATCAGGAAGCAGTCGACCTTGTGCGCGATATCCAGGAACCGGTGATTGCGGCCAAGAAACTGGTCGATCATGCTCTGTCTCGTTTCAGCACCGATAACCTCTCATGTATGATTGTCCGGTTTGACAAACAAGCCTTGCTTGAAAACCAAAACAACAAAGATAGTGCCATTGGCGTCGAGGGCGATGCGACTACGGCTGCGGGCACGGTTACCGAGTCGGAGAAGATTGTCACGGCAACTAAGCAGAAGATTGCGGAGGGTAGCACACCGGCGGTTGGGATATCTGCGAGCAACTTTGGTCGCGGTCACGACCCCACACCCCTCGAGGACGGAGAGAAGAAGCCATTTGTCCCTACCACCATCGAAGGTTCTGTGGAAGAAGAGCCAGTTGTCCTCAGTGACTCTCCAGAGGCGACTCCGGACGGTTCCGTGACGGCAATGAAGTTAGATTCGCTGCCTGAAGCGAAGAAGTCTTTGGACGCATAGGGTCTTTGACTACTAGCTGCAGGTCATGGCCGCAAGCTAGGATATCGGGGCCTATATCACGTCTGATTCGATTGCTTCCTCATCTTGGCATTTCTTGGAGTCGGCGGGCAGCCACCACAAACTTTGGGGAGGAACTGGAGTGAAGAGTTGGCCTTCATGCTATATTTCGACATCCGAGGACACGGTGACATATAAGATAGGGATCTATGTTGGGAGGGGAAGCAGGAGTATGGGGGTCGTCTTCATCAAGCCAGTCATTTCGAGTTGTTTGTGCTATGCTAAGAGAATACTTTCCTCATCTCTACTTTTTTGTCACCACCCATTTTTATGGTGTATTTGATGTGTCTTTCCTGTCATCAGTTGCCCAGTTTTCGTCCTATGCGTTGCATGACCAATCATTATAGACGGTTTGTTGTTTACTTTGGCCTCTCAACTAACCGGAGCTGGATTGTTGCTCGCAAAACATACGCGCTTCATGTGCGGTCTCGTTGCAGAAGCAGATACGAAATTTGAAGAGGCTGCATGCATACAAGTTAATTGTCTGCGTTTCAGTGAGATCTCTCAATGTTTCCTCGAAAAGGAGGCGCCTTCCCAATATGTGTTTGGAGAAAAAAAAAAGGTGTTACCCGTCAATATCATCGTGACTTTCTTGCACCCTTCATTGCCAATTCTCCACAAGTTACGTTGGCCAAAAGGAAAATATCACGGTAATGTGTGTGATTGCCCGTCGTCGATCAACGCGGAGGTTGCTGATGCTATGGGTTAGACTAGTAGGAGTGTAGCAGTACGCTAGGTGATATCCGATTCATGAGAGGGTGAGTGTTTGTTTGTCCAAAAGGAAGAAAATCCAGTGAACAAAGGGTTCATTTCCCTTTTACAGATGTGATACTACGATTCCCATTCAGATTTCTCGCCGTTTGCCATGGGCTCTAGGGCAGTTGGGGAGGTGGGAACAAAGATCGTTACGCTATTGTCGTTCCGGGCCGTTTCAGGGGTTCCATATGCAGGAAACATACCTCTAGAAGGGTACCTCTACTAACAGAACTCCACTGGCAGGCTTTCAGTCTTTTGGTGTAGTGTATGTAGTATAGTTGGGTGCGAGTGCATTTACTGCGTAGTTATGTAGGTCGCCGGGCATGGAGACATGCAAGGCATGGAGGCCGGTCCTTTTCTGCCTTCGCGCCCTTCTTCTTTGGTCCTTCTTCAGGCCTTCTTTTCCTCATACAGTTGTAGGGCGGCCGGACGGGACGAGGGGGCGGGGCTGTTGTCCCAAAAGGGGCCTAGAACAATTGAGATACAGTGTAAGTGTGAATGTGACCGTGCATATCTTCAAGTTCAAGTTGCAGTCCAGGGGTCGGGCAGCACTCACTCACGCAGCACAGCAAGCGAGAAGTCATGCTTGATTCACGATGGTTGAGGATGGAACGGCATTGATGCATAATCGGATGAATAGCTCTGTCAGCAGGCACACATGATATGATCAGTGGCACACTGTCAGAGAGGAGCCTCTTGTTCGCACTCCGTGGGGAGCCAGAGACTGGAGCCTCAAAATGCCCCTCCCTCCCTCCACAACCGCCGCAGCGTCAAGGGAAATAACCAGGTGCAGTTAGTGCGTGTCTATCACCACGCACTGTGCTTTAATAAGACGACTACTTAGCGTTTAGACCCTGGTGACCCTGCAGTGGTGGAATTGGATCTTGCAACCATGTTGCGACACGCATGCATGGCTTCCCCGGGCGCTGGACGCTAGTCGCCGGTAGTCGCCAGGTACCCGTCCGTCGTGCGCGCCCAAAGGAAGGTTCAGTTCACGATCAAATTCCCCCGTCCCCAGCCTAGGCGCTCCCTTTACAATTTACAAAGCAGAAAAGCGCATCGATACCTTGCCCACAGTCATTCATTCTCATCAGTCGCATCGCATCGCGTCAATTCAACACTATCCATTCTTTTCGTTACCGCTCGGCTATTGGGTACATCCTACCCCCACCGCAATTAGTTTAACATATTCCTTCATTCGTTCAGTTCATGCAAGTTGCTCTGCCGTACTGTTGGTGTGGTCTTTGCGGTTGCTCCGAGAACTCCAGAGTTGTCGCGCACAAGCTTAGGTTGTGAAGGGACACAAATCGCGACTCTGCGCAGACTTCACTTTCTGTTTGGCCCTTTTCTTTCGCTTTAGCTCTTTGGCTCGTCTGGGTGCCCAACTCTACCCGCTGACAGGCTAATTTGCAATCTCTGCCTTCACTTCTTCACCTTCATTACCGGCATCATTATTTTTAGACTTGTTGGGCGACCTACAGAGAAAAAGGTTGTTTCGACGTCATTGCTTTTTTTTACCTGGGAGAGTCTTCAAGCTCCACCTCGGTCGGAGCCGACTTGCGATCGATTCTTGTTGGACTGGCCTGCTTTCGAGCTTTCGATACTTACCTTTCGACCCAGTAGACTACCACCAACCCAAAAAAAGGCTCATTGCTCTAGGAACATAACGAAACGACTGAACCTTGCGCATACATACTACCTACCCACGAACTACTTCCTGTCTGGCGCCTCACAAGCTCACTGACCACCGCCCGAGCCTGACATCGGCTGCAACGCTCGCGCGACCACCCCCGGTTTCATGTTCGTTTGCCCGGAGCATCAAAGACAGGGCAGCTCCCCGCGTTTCTCACCGTCCGAGCGACACAGGACCCTATGACAAGTTTTTGAGTTAGGAAGGTGCTTCATGAAGAGAAGCTCGGTTCAACCAAGGAGACCCCGGACGAAACCTGCACGATCATCCATCCACAACCACATAACTGACCTTTGCCTACTCGTCACGTACTCACGCACCCGAGCCCGGCGCCCGGATACGTCGTCTGCTGTACCCGTACCTACCTCCTGCCCGTCAGGTCTGTAGAGGTACATCAGTCCAAGCACCCCCGAGGTGGTCTAGAAGATCTAAAACTGCTGGTACATCGCTGCCGCCCGCCGCTCTCCCGTCTCGCAGCAGCATTCAAGTGCACACACCACATTAGAGTACACATACAGAGCTTGAGCGCCCTTTCGCATACCCACATCGGCGCCAACGATATCTAGTGCCGACTTGTTCGATCTCGAGAAGCCAACCAATCGTACCGACCGACCTGCAGTTGTGACGAGGAACGTTGGCCAACAAAGTCACTGCGCAACGAAAGCCAAGCCAGAGATAACCAGACATGTCGTTGAATGGGTTGGACAATCCCGCAGTCAAGGAAGCCCACGAGGTTGCGCTTGTCGAGCCTGGAGGATGGTAAGTCCTGCTGCCGTGCTGTCCTTTCTCCTTCTTTCATCCTGCTTTCTGTGGTTGCAAAGCGCCGCCTGGCTTCCATCGATCCTAAAACTTTGTTGTTTTCTTGTTTTGGTTTGCTTTTCCCTGCGCCGCAAACTAGCGTCGTCGATTCGCTAACACGGGGCCTGCCACCGCGCCCAGGTTTCTCCTAAAATATGCCAGTCGTGATGAGCTCGAGTTGCTAGGACAGGGCACCGGCGGTATCGTCGAGATACGAAATGCGATCGCCGAGTATGAGGATAAGTCGCCATTGTACGGCTATATGCGATATAGGCGCCGCAATGTCATCCTCAAATACCTGCCTGAGGGTTGCTCGAGGCTGGTTCAAGGTTCGTGTTTCTCTTTCATCTGCCCCTGGGATAACCATGTAATAATGTTACCTGAAGGGAAGAAAGACTTACCTAGCTTGCTAATCGTGTTTTAGCTCGAGTAACTGTTCACTTCAACGCCATTTGCGAATTCCTTTCACCCTACGATGCCGAGTTCTCGATCGCCTCCGCATCTGAGCTCAAGGACACCAAGCTCTCAGCCGCATGCTCGTTGCATACGTCGACTGCTTCCGCCTCGTCCATCACAGATTCCCTTCGCGAAAGGCTGTTGGAGGAAGCTTCCGAGGAGGAAGAACAAGAGCGAAGAGAGACAGAGGCGGAATCAGTAGCGGACGAGGAGGGACGGAACCGGGAAGATCCCTTGAGTGGTGTTTCAAGGGACCCGGACCTCGCCAGCAACCCAGACACCATACATGACGCCGATGCCCGTTCTCTAGCCGGAGTTTTGCGACCCTCGTCGCCCACAAGTATGATGGATGACTCGGCAAGGCGCATGTCCTCGCACTCATCTCGCTCTCGCCAAAATGATTATTACGGTTACGGCACTTATAAGCCGCGCGTAAAGCTTGGACCCAGGCCTTCGGTGGATAGTGTCGGGCGACCGCGAACAGGAACTTCTGGAACTGGAGAGAACAGGCCGGTCTCAACGATCCCCGTAGGCCTCAAGGTTCACAAAGCCTTGAACAAGAAGAGCCGAGCCGAAGAACAGGATGAAGACGGGCTAGAGTCGTCGACAATCAAGGAAGACGCAGAGAACAAATCCCTGGCAACCGATTCGACAGCGGATCTGGCTGCTGCCAAGGTCACTGAAACTGAATCTGCTCGGCCTATTTCTAGTGGTGGAGTGGAGGATGAGGTGGCCCCGACATCCCCTATTAAGCTAGAAATCCCCACATCGGCCCCGCCGCCGCCAGCCAAGCAGACCGCCATAACACCTGAAAAGGCACGGCTACTGAAGGCGATGAAACTGAGGGAGAAAAAGAAGATGATGAGTTCGAATTCCACGCCAAAAAATCCTACTGGAGGTGCTGGCGAAGCGCCTTCTGCGCCAAGCTCCCACTCACTCCAAATCTCAGAACCACTCTCAGACGCCACAACAACACTGGTGGCCCTCGAGAGCGCTAATCAGGGGCCCGCCGATGCTGAAGCCCAATCTTTGCACAACCCCTTAATAACCACTTTCCAGGGCAACTCGGGAGTGGACAGGGAGGCCGCTGGCGATCATTCGCCAGTTGATATGCGCACGGATTCTCACCCAACCTCACCCATAGCAACTGTTGCGACCTCATCAGATCTGAGCGAATCTACGCAAGCTTCCTCTCTTTTGGAATCTACAGATGAAACCGTTCTCGCCGACAAGGAACAGAGCCTCGAAGGCGCGCCAACATTGCTCGAACAGCCTGCAACTATGAGTGCAGCTGCACCTACTGAAGATCGGACTGATGCGCCTCCCGCGCAGTCAGTGGAGGATGTCGAAAAGCAGGAGGAGCTAGCGGCGGAAACTAAGGCAGACTCACAAGCCGATAACAGCCAGGAAGAAACGATTGGGACGCCTGTGGCTGTGGTTGAGAATGCTGCGGCAGGGAAGGCAGGAGGTGCGGCTTTGGCACCGGCTTTGCCGATATCCAAGTCCTCGGGAGCAAACGACGCATCACGCAATGCAGATGGAGATGCAGACAACCAAGCAGCAATTTCCCCAGAAGCGAAAGAGGGAACCACCCCGGAAGTCGACAACTCTGCTGCAGCCACAGATGCCGAGGACCACGGATCACCATTGCCTGAATTCCCAATACCGAATTCCAATTCTTCGACTCGAAACAGCAAGCATTTGGCCGATGAGCCTAGCCAGGAAGTTCCAGAAATCATCACGCCAGGCCAGGGTGACGTGCCTGGAGATAACGTGTCTTCTCAGGAAGGGCAATCTGAGGTTCCAGAGAGGAGGGAATCGTCGGCTGTCCAGACTCCGCAAGCGAGGCCAAAGTCTGCATTTGAGCCTCTTCGACCAGACTACGATGGAGTTGACAGGGACAAGCGGTTATCGGTGGTCAGCCTTTCGGATGACGACAGGCTTATGGATGAGTTGCAGTCGGCAACCGTACAAGGAGCCAAGCCGATCACCGCGTCAAAGTCACCTGGCTCATTGTCCCCCGGTGACGTGTCATACAAGAGAAATTCGATGATCGAGACTGGTTCATCCGCACCGCGATTCTCGAGGACGGTATCCAGTCCGGTTAGGAACACGTTGCTTTCGCCTGCGAATGTCCAAGCTGGCACGTCCAGGTCTCTCTCGACCAGTGCTGGGTTCCTCCAGAAAATGGGACAACAAGACATAAAGCCAGTAACCGGCAAGATTGGCTCGAGCATTTCGCAGCGAATCAAGGCACTCCAGACGTTGTCCGGCGCCCCTGCTGGGCCGCCGGACCCCGCTCCGAAAGAGCGACCTGCTACTACTTTCTTCGCAGTTCGGAAACCCAGTTTGCGTGAGACACCGTCGAGATCACCATCCGTCGCCGATAGATCACCATCCACCACGGAAGCCAGGACGTCAGCAAATCCGCAGTCGCAGATTGGTAGGTCCGGATCCGTAAAGAATCGACTTTCCATATTTGAGGGGGGAGCCGTACCAAGGGGCCGGCCTGATCCGGTTCAAGTGACCGCCCGCATAGTCCGAATAGATCCATACAAACAGCCTTACCCAAAAGCCCCAGACTCGAAGAAGGCTGACCCAGCGGATTTTGTGCGCTTAGAACTAAAGCAGTCCCCGCTAGATACGCAGTCCGGTGATCGTTCCGCCCCGTCGCAAACCGCGCCAGTGTACCAGTCTCAATCCGAGGAACAGCGTGCTTTCTCGAGGAAGGAAGGGCCAGAGAGTGTAGCGGCGGAGGACGACGCCAGCTCAACGAGACGCTCTTCCATGGCGGTCGTCAAGGAGTTCATGAAGGACCGGCTTGGTAAGGGCCCATCATCGGATGAGCTACCCGCCGGTCTTGCGTCGCCTCGATCGCCATCTCGCCAATCGACGGTCCAGCCCGCCCAGTCATTCAAGTCGTCTCGCCGTGACAGTGCTGGCAGCAAAGCATCGTCAATCGAGCACGGCTCCCCTTATCATGCGGAAGATGAGGGACGACTTGGATCTAGCCACTCAAACGCTGATTCTACTCTCAGTCCGTCCAGTGGCAAGAAGGATGGAAGTCGTGCGTCGCGCTTTATGCGCCGCCTGTCCAACATCGTCCCTAACCGCAAGAACGGCGCGCCCAACATCTCGCCCACTCTTGTCGAGGAGGATGTCCCTGAAGTTCAGCCCGCGGGGAAGAACCCAATGTCTCCGCCTGAAGTACGGACAGTTATCCCCCAACAACACAGAACGCCTCCTCAGCCTTCCCGCCAGGCCCAAACGTCAGCACCTCAACCGCAGGTGCAGGAACCACCCCAGCCAGCCTCGCAGCCTCAGCCCCCGACAATCGTATGTTTCATGGGCGATGTGAACGTCCAGTTCCCCGACACTCTCCTCTGGAAGCGTCGGACCGCGTGCCTCGACAGCCACGGCTTTCTCATCCTGAGCCCTGCGCAGAATCTCTCGGCCTCGCTCCAGGCCCAGGCCGTAAAGCGATTTCACATGAGCGAGTTCAAGATGCCCTATGAGCCGGAAATGGAGATGCAAGAGTTGCCTAACAGCGTAGTTCTTGATTTTAAGGAGGGCAGCGGGCTGCAGATTGCCTGTGGAGATAGGACCGGTCAGCTCACTGTTTTGAAGAGTAAGTTTCTCTCCTCTTATGACGCTGCCGGGTATACGTGAACAAAAGTAACTAACGAGAAATGAAACACAGCACTCCAAGATGCTCACAAGAGTCATATCAGCTTTGGACAATGAAACTGGACTACCAAAACAAATCAAAATTGGAAAGACCGAGGAAACCACAAAAGAAGAGAAAAAAAAAAGCGTTGAAATTTGAACTACCCCTCTACTTAGTCCGACGACTAACCCCTTTATTCCCTATTCAACTTCTTCTTCGCATACAACACACAGACATCCTCTTTACGTTGTTGGACAACATGGACACACGGACGAGATGGGTAGGTAGAGAAAAATGGATTCAGGAAATCCATCCAACAACCTTCACCAGCCTATCGGTCACTGTGTTCCATCACACTTTGCACATAACATCACCCAAACAAAACAAACTGAACTCAAACACATTATTACTATGTCACATTCGCTTATTACATGCACTCTTTCTTTCCCTTGCCTGTATTTTTTTTTTTTTTTTTCTTGTGGATCTTGAAAATTCCATCTGCCTATATCTATCTATCTATCCATCTGTCTGTCTGTGTATATAGTCAAGATTCCCCCCCGGTTCTTCTCTCGTATAAGTCTAATATACAAATTGTTTCAGCGCTTGACCTTTATGTGGACTTTTATCATAGGACTGGCAACCTGTGTGACATGGCCATAGAGTGAGTGTGCATACCAGTTATATTAGCTTTATGTTGCCCTTGATGTTGGGGTGTGTGTGTGGGTAGGAAGGGGAGGATAAACGGCCAACTGCGAATTGGTCTGGGACGAGGTCAGCTTGCAGAAGTTGTAACAAGTCGCAGAGATAGGTTATGTACCGCACCGGGGGAGATGACAAGTGTCGTTTGGATAACTAGAGTTCACTGTCTCGTAACTGTCACGTCCACACAGCCACCGTTAACAACCATAATTATACTACAGATAATATAAGCAATCCACTTGGCAGGCAAGGTGTGACAAGACTCGTTCATTCACTTTGTATCTATCCTTTTGCACGAGGACATATATGGCTTGGTTGGCGGGATAGTTCGAATGACCTCCATGACAGGATGTAACAACAACCGCTAGATGACATCTGGTCTGTCAGAAACGTCCCCTTGTTCTTTTTCTTTTTCTTCTTCTTTTTTCTTCTTTCTCTTTCATCATAATTTTTTTCCTTCTCTTTTCTTTTTTTCTCTCTCTCTCTTTTTTTCCTTTTTTTTGTTTTTCCTTTTTCTCTTTTTCCCCCTTTTAGGAGAAGCATGTCACGTTTCGGTCGGTTGGCAATTTCTTTCCTAGTTGTTTAGTGACGGTTTGGTAGCTTATGTTACGGTTGGATCCATCGTGCTACTTCCTCAGTCCACAACAGATTGAGGACATGTTCGGTATATCTCAATGATAATGATAATAACTGATAATCCACAAGAAAAGGAAGAGAGAAAGGGTTGAAATCCACAATCATGATCGAGTTTTGTCTGCGGTTAAAAAGAGTCCGCCTCCTGTCCCAAGTCCTCGTGACAGGATGTTGAATACATATTCACTTTTAGCACAGTGAGTGTGGAATGCAGTGTCAGTCATGTCTTCTACGAGAACCTTGTAAAATCCTGGCTCATTACTGCTTACACTCGTTCGGGAGTCCTACCGGCTTGTTCTGCGTAACTGTACGCGGAGCCCAGGCTACAAATATTACGGCGCACCAGAAATAAGACAACCAGTACTGGCAACGGATGATACGGATGAATGGACTCTTCATCAAGATGATTTTGCTTCGTCTTACTTTTTGTACAATAAGTGGATACGGGTGTTGTTCATCATAAACATGTCGTTGGGGAATTATAAATGCTCTATCTCTCTCCCCCCGAATCCTTTTTTGGCTCCCTTCATTCCCGCGGTACGCTTCTAAAGAATACCATTACAACGACCATGCAAAGTGGCGGACAACCCAAAAGTACCAAACAGATAATATACAATGTGTGGCGGTGTGTTTGAGCGGGGAGAAGTGAGTGGAATTTCGACAGATGGGAAACGCCAAATGCGAGGGATGGCGAGATAATCATCGTAAGCTGGTTAACGATGCTGGCCTTCTTCTATTCTTCGCGCCCAAAAACGGGATTCCGTAGGTATCGTTCCATTGGCCGGTCTTGTCAGATCAGACTGCGTCAAGTTGTGAAACCGGGTGCTGGTTAGGTGTATCCGTTCAAGGCCTCCGCCGGAGAGAACTCGGGGTTCTTTTTTCTAACCCCAACGGTTCTCCATTTTGGAAACGCTGGTTTCCAGCCCGCCGCCCTTTCACCAGCCATCCCTCTCTCCCCTTCACATCTCCCGGTTCACAACAACCATCCATCCCTCGCTCATCTTCGTTTTTCATTTTCCACACCAAGACTCGCTGCTTCCCTCTTTAGAGCGCAGGCCTAGCCCCCTCGCCACCGATAGCAGCCAAGGTCTTCTCGGCCGTACCAGCCTGTCCCTCACCACCAGCAGTGAGAACATCAGAGCCAAGCTCGCGCATGCGCGCCTCCTGCTCCATAGCGGCGTAGTTCTGGTCCTCGGCGAAGGCAATGGCGAAGGGGACGCCGATCAGCAGTCCCGAAACAGAAACGGCCCAGGCGGCGCGGCCGGCGAAGGAGAGTGTCGACTTGACAAAGTTGGTGGTGGTGGAGTACTTGTGGTAGAACCAGCCGCGCGTGGTGGGGCTGACCATGTCGCGCAGGGCGTACAGGCGGTCGGTGAAGGTCTCTTGGGACTCGTAGTCGGAGTCGACGGAGATCTCGGAGTCTGTTTATGTGTAGAGGCGTGGGGTTAGTGGGTTTGGCCTTGTCGTTCCGACTACCTGTCTAGACTCAAGAGGAGAACAGGCCCATGGTGGCAATGTGTTGTATCGAGAGGACTCGGGCTAGAGATGTTGAGGCTATATTGGAGGGTGGCAGTATGGCGCGTGATTGTTGGACTGATAGGACTCAAGTATATCATTGTATGTTAAAGGAAGACGTGTGTGTGTGTGTATGTGTAGGTATATCGATGTTGGCTGGCAACTGCGTCTGATAGGTCGTCGTTTTGGCGTGGGCGTCACGGTAGCATGACTTAGGATGGACGGCGTCGGGATGCCATGGGTATTTGGTGATGGCGACAGTGACGTAGTCGTACAAGTCCTTATAACCCCTCCAGCCCGAGACTCCTCTCTTTCTTTGTCCTCGACAGTAGAGGAAAGCTTCACTCACCAGTGTCAGTGAAATCCTCGTCATCCTCCTCAGGGCCGACCTGCGGCTGCTGGAAGTGCTCGTCTTCGACCTCGGTAAGCTGAACCATTTTGGATTATGTGGGTGGGTGGTGGAATAGGTAGAAGGACTATCGTTGGTGGTGGTGGTGGTAGTAATGACTTGGGCCCGACAGGTATGGAATCGAGGTAATGTTATCGGCTTTGTGGATGTCTGTTGCAATTGAGAAATCGGAGAAATCGGATAAGTGGATACAGGCACAGCGTGTGAGCAAAACAACCTGCTTTTTGACGGGCAACTCTGCTGGACAGTGGACAGTGACCTGAGAGTTTCAAAAAGTTGGATTGGACCTCGAATCGCACCGACCATGACGAGTTTTCTTATCGGGCGCTAAGCCATATCAGGTACGGTTCAGTCACGGGACCGAGGATTCAGCAGTTAGGTACATAGCACATGTACTTCCCCAGATTTTCCAACTTCCCCCCCTTTTCCCACCACTGCAGTGATGGTAAGATGTGCAATGTAATCGTTGTCAAGGAGATGGATCCCAAAACCAACTATGTTTTTCGAGTTCACGCAACCACGCACATGGTCATATTCCAGTCAACCAACATTGTCAATGCCATCCTTGGTACTGCCGGCGCTACATGTACACTTCTCGCTCAAAATATCTATCTAAAAGAATAAACATCAAAAACTCAAACAACTCGCTGCATCTCATTACTCTTCCAGTTTATCGTCCGTAGACACATATACAGAACCCATTCATGCTCAGTCCTCATACCAAACATTATTCACTAAGTCAGTCAATCATTTAACTCATGTCACTCGCCTGGTCGGCTCCGCGAACCTGATCCCTCTCCTCGGTGGCGGGATCCTGGGGGTATCATCATCCTCGCTATCCTCGTCCTCAGCTGCGCCCGGAAACATGCCCAGAGCAGCTTCTCTGCGCCGTCTTTCCGCTGGTGTCTCACCCTGTTCCCCTTCTCCGTCATCTCCAACGCTCTGGAGCACCGCCAGCCTACGTCTCCGCTCTGCTGCTGTTTCTGGAACGTCTCTGCTTGGAGCTGCTGATCCGCCCTCTGCCGTGAGAGGCGATGGCGACCTCGACCTCGACCTCGACCTTGACCTCGAGATCGATGGTGATTCGCTGCGTTCAGCATTGCTACCTCCGCTCATCATCTCCGACTTCTCAGGACGCCCTTGTCTTGTGAGGCTATCCTTGCTGTGGCTGGACTTGACAGATCCAGCGGGAGATCCTCTGCGCTGTACCGGCTGCGGTTGCTGCTGCTGCGGTTGCTGTAGCTGCTTAGGCGTAAGGTCCGCTTTGGCTAGACTCTTGACAGCGCTCGATGCGTTGGACTGGTCCACAATCTCCTTGCGCGTACTCTTGTCCAACTTCTGCATCTCCCGGATGAAGTCCTCCTTGTTCATGCGTTGGCCAACACCACCAATAGTGAAGCGTATATGACGGTCGTCCTCTTCTTGTTCCTCCACCGCATTCTTCTTTTTCGATGCATCGCCGCCACCAACCACGGCCGAAGCCCATGTAGGGCGTTTGGTTGGTTTGGACGGCCTAGTGGCCGAGCCCTCGCCACCGGCTGTACCTCCTGCGACCTGTGCCTTGTCCCCAGCCTTGATACCCATGTACTTCAAGCTCTGGGAAACAAAATCGTTTTCTGGTTTCTCTGAAGGCAGTTCATATTTCTTGAGAACCTCGCCATCTTCGTTTTCGACAATAATCTGCATGAAAGGTTAGTTGAATGAGCGAAAAGGGAATGCATCAGCGGTACTAACCGTTGTACCAAACTGGTACGCTCTGGCCGGTTCACTTCTCCTAGTGGACTTCTCCTTCTCCTTGCGCTTTGCCGCTTCTTCATCACGCCAGTTCTGAATCTTCTTCTTCAAGGCATCATAGCTCCAGCCTGAGGGCCCAGCCTCAGCCTCAAGCTTCTCCTTGAGAGCCTCCACTGGATTCTGGCCTTCGCCCGTAGCTGGGGATTCCACAGCCAGAACATTTCCTTCGCGATCCTCCACAATGACATGGTCGCCCTCGTCATAGTATTCAAGTTCCTGATCCCTCTGTTCAGATGTGGGGCTCGGTTCGTAAGGGGAGGCGGTTTCATCAGATGATCTCTCCTTTTCACTTTTTCTTACCGAGCGGCGGCGCGTAGTCAAGGCATCCGAAGGTGACAACCGCGCAGTGTCAGATGGCTCGAGAGACATCTCATCGTGCGGCGAAGCAATCGCCTGTTCGCTTTGGCTTCGGCGCTGGGGGAAGATTGCTGACTGGCTGATAGGGCCTCCGGGTCCGATCCCGTCATCCCATCTCTTTCTTCGACGCCGGCCGTTGGCCGATGATGATCGACTTCCCGCGTGACGCCCGGTACCTTTATCCTCTTCCTTCTGGCGACGCAAAAACGTACCTGGAAGACCAGTAGGGGGCAATGTGCCGGGGGGAAATTCAGGCATCTTCATATCATCTTCGGTATCCGACATGTTCCTAGCTTGAGAGCGGGAAACCGAAGTGATGCGGGGCAAGCGGTTCATCCAGGAAGGTCCGTCTTCATTGGCTTGCGTGTATGACATGGTGATGGTAAGAGTGTTGATGTGCTTGCCGAGCGTAAACACGGCGACTGATGAGCCATGGACGATGATCGAAGACACTACCAAGAAGGTAACAATGGGCCACACCAGTCGAATCAGGTGGAAGTGCGGATTGTTCGGGTTGATGTTGGAGATATCGGCAAGGGGGACAGGATCCTCATGCTCCAGCTCAGCGCGCGCCAGAATGGCGACAAAGATGGCACCAACGCCAATGGGACCGAAGTGACCAGCAAACAAAGCCTCGCGCCATGTCTTGATGTCGGGTATCAGTGGTTTTAGAGCCATCATAATGGGGATTCGTCTAAAGAGAATGACCATGATGGCGAGAACGACCAAGCGCCAAGCGCCCAGTCCGATGTCGAAGTTGTTGAACTGCTCCCAAGGAATGATGGTGCCGAGGTAGACAAAGTATGCCAAGTTGATGAGCAAATCAATAACGTTGGATACGTGGGATTCCTCCGTCTTGTTTGTGAACCAACCGTCATTGGAGAAACCGACGCCGGCAGCGAAGCCGACAAGAAGATCATCTACGCCTAGGATGCTACCAGACCCAGCGCAAAAGAGGGCCAGGACAAAGTAGAAGACGAGGAAACTCTCTCGGTCGATCAGCTCATGTCTCTCTGCATACTTGATACCGTGGCGTGCGATATAGCCGACCATGAAGCCAAAGATGGCGCCGAAAACGCACTCGTAGAGAATGGTGAAGACGATCCAATGAAATGATACGTCTCGGGCCTCACGGTGATCTAGAATGAGGTAAAGAGAAAGGTAGACGAAGGGGAAAGCCATGCCATCGTTGCAGCCGGATTCGGCAGAGAGCAGATCTCGCAAATGCTTGGGCACTCTCTTTGCGAACTTGCCCTTACCGACAACAGATGAAGCGAGGACAGGATCCGTAGCCGTAACACAGGCAGCAACAACCAGACTATCGAGCCAGCTCAGGGGTGGAATCAGCCACCAGACAAAAAGGCTGGTGATCAGCCAGCCCCAGAGCATGACAGGAATAAGGAGGAATGTGACGGATCTCCAGTGCTTTTCCATGTAGAACTTTGGCAATTCGACTCCGACGGCGAAACATTGGACGACGAGAACGAGGCGAGAGAACTCGATCGTGACGATATCTATATTACCCCACTCGATAGGGTCTATAAGCCCGGCAGCATGAGGGCCAAAGATGAGGCCGCAGAGAGTGGCCACGGTAGCTTCACCAATGTACATGCGCTCCTTGATGATGGAGGAACACAGCATGAACAGAGAGGTGAAGCCGCCCAGGATAATGTACACCAGGTGGGGCCTGGTGATGGAAAGCTTGTCCCACGCCATCCTGTCGTGGCTTGTACGGACAAGCCGTAAGTAAACCCGGTAGTTGTCGTGTGCTCCGCAAGCAGTCGGCGCAAAAGTCGAATGGATGTACTGTTGATAAGCAAGACCAAAAGGCGAAGAGTCGAAAGAAGCGAGTAACTCTAACCTGATGCCCAGAAACAGGGAAATTTGACCTGTTCCTCCTTTCGTTTTGATGTGGGGCCGAGGAGGCTGGTGGCCCGTAGCTTTTCACAGGAACAGGGTCCAAGGTGTCTGAGCTAACGGAACGGGATGGCCCTGCGATACCTTTTAATCGCGAACGAGACCTCTGCTTCTTGTTTCGTTTCCCTCTTTCTAAGCTGCGGGATCCCCAATGTCCCGGTCGGTCGGTATTCTCGCCCGTTGCCCGATGATGACCTAGTGGTGCGCGCAGGCGGATCCTGGCTCAGCCTCAGCCCTGCTGTTGTGTATCTGAACCGAGTGGGTTTGTGTTTCGTTTCTTAAAATAAGATCCAAGACAGACCACAAACGCTGTTCCAGCCAACTTGGTAACCCGGATAGGAGCGGAAAGCCAACGGAGCTATGTGGCGTAGTGTTTAGGAAGCTGTGACGACCAAGGGTTGCTAAGCGACAGTTGAAGGATATCGGGGATCGAAAAGCGAAGGCGGAAGAGAAGCCGAACAATCTCGCCGGGCTGTAGTTGGGGATCGCTGTTGTTTGTGCTTTGCAAGGTGGCGTTTGTCCCCCTTCCTCTGAGTTCCCACTGCACCACTCGCCCTTCGGTCGAATTCGATCTCGAGCGCCAAGCCAAATAGAACAGCAGCGGGCGACGTCACTTTGTGCAGGAAGTAGCGCTTTGGTCGAAACCGTAAGTCGCGTTGTCGTCGCAATTGCTGCCGGGCGTGGTAGCCAGACTCGACGACAGTCGCAACTGAGTGACAGGACCGTAACAGGCAGAAAATCCTTCTTTTTTCGTTACCAGTCGCAATTCAACTTATGGTACTGGAATGGTGTAGTAGTCGTAGGTCTGGGTGATAGTCGTAAACGGTGCCACTAAAAGGTGCCAATGAGTGATGCTTTGAGGCGGCGGACAACAGTGATCGACAATGAACACCGCGCAGGACTTCCGAACCCGAAAAGAAAAAGGAAGGAAAGAAGTGATGAATGAAAGGTCAACATTGAAGCAGGCTGGGACGGGACGACGGCAGAGGGGCGGGAATGGCACAAGATAAAAAGTCCTGGAGAACCTGGCAGAGTTCAGAACATCTGCTGCCAAGAGAGGCAGATTTTCTTTGGCAACATTTGCCTAGTCTAGGTGGCAGGACATGATCCATCACCCATGGCCCGTCATGGAGAGGAAGGCGTCTGCGCCACGGGCATCGGTCTGCGCGCACAGTACCAAACGCATGTGGTTTAAACAACTTGTAAGTGGACGTGCCCGATCCCGACTGGGACCGATACCGTCAAGAGAACCTTGGCGGTCGAGACAAAAACCAATCGTGTCGTGGGCTTGGTGGAGCGTTCCCCAGCTATGGCTACCCGCCGCGCTGCAAAAGCTGGATACAGGTGGGGCATCGTGCACCAAGGCAGAAAGGGACTTCCATGGGGACGGGAACCAACCTCCTGCTTCCATCTCACAGCGACCATCATGTCCATGTACAGAGAACAGCATGCACCCCACGGGAGAACTGAAGTGTGATGATGAGACAGCTCGGATGGGTCTGCGGGGGTTGGTAGGAGATCTGTGGTATTCACTTCTGTATGAAGGCTGCATTCTGCATATACATATATTCCATCTAGGGTCTTTGTACATTGCAACAACACGGGGGTCACGAGAGTCTTCCTATCCTTCGGCCTTGTAGGAAAAACACAAAGTTCAAGGGACGGCATCTCGAAATAGCGGTCTTGTGTTTGGATGTGACGATGGACGAACCCTGCACTGCCTGGTCATGACATCCAGATCCACGTTTGCGGCGGTCCCCTCTTTCTTCTTTGGCGTGACTGATGGGCATTCCCATATGTATATCACGCCTCTTCTCTCACCTCCCATCCCAGGTACCGCACAACGACCAGTCTCGATCGCCATGGAAGCTTCTCAAGATAAGGCTAAGGATTGCCGAGCCGGGTGGCATGGGTGTGGTACTGTAGCTGGATGTACGGTAAAGGAGGCTGAAGATACACAGTGCTTACGTAGTGGTAATCGGCACGACACCATCCGACCGCTGTCCGACTCTAGTCCGTCGACAACCTGCCTGCATACACTAGTACATTTACGAACACAGTGTCGGAAACCGGCAAGCTCATCACCACTGCACTTACGTACACCTTGACGTTTTGGTATTGGGTTTAACATATCTGACTCGGACTCGAACTCCAACATGGTGCCTTGCGTGTAAGTCTACGTATATTCAATACACTATATCAAATCGAAGCCACGATCCTAGATCCAAATCAACTGTCAGGTTTTGGGCCCAAAATACACTACCTCAGCCACTGCCCAGCACGTCCAGCCTCTTATTGAAAAGCTTCTCAACGGAAAGCTTTTTCTTGACTCATGCTCAAGCTCATTTCCAAGAACCTATCCGCGACCGTGATTACCGAGCCAAGCATTGGCATCACATGGAATGCATATCCTCGGCCAACAAGAAAGAAAGAAAAAGAACCCGGAGCTGTGTGATACGGTGGAGGCGTGGGAGGTTGAGAGAAATCCCTGTTTGGCTTTGCGGATCGATTCAGTCTTGCGCCATTTGATTCATGCATCTAAAATGAGCAGAAAGAAGAGAAGCAAAGATATCTCTCTTTTTCATATGTACGTGTGACCAACTGCTAACCTTGGGAAGGGGAGAATCTCAACCATGGGCCGGTGCGCTAATATGGTTCCACAACGGGGTCCTACAAGCTGGGTCGACGAATCGACGGCACTTTATACATACGTACTAGCAGTGACTGGAAACTGTCTTTTGGCGGTGGCCGGATCGTCCCTGAAATATTCCTCGACCACCGCTTTTTGATGCTGCGGCATGTCCGACAAGCAACACAACATTGCCGTGATGAGTGAGATTTGTCCGAAAGGGAAATCTACGGGAACCCAACAGGAAACGCCCACCAAGACGTGCTCACAGGAAAATGTTCTAGAATAGGTCAGTGTAGCAATACGGGCCGTCACGCGGATCGGGGATTGTTTCTTTCTTAAAGGCCCGCCAGTTTGGGTTCTGTATCCCTCAGGTTTTCCGACTGTTGGTAGGTAACGGTATGTATGTAGTGTACTATGCAGTATATATATTTCTAGGGGACGGATGACGATCACATTTGTGCATCTGCACCTATGTGTATTTCCGGATCTATTAGATATATTGAGGGCAGCATTTATCTCTTACTTAGAATATGAGCAAAATGATAGACTGGCAGAATGGTCCACAATCTCTTTGCCCTACTCTGGTCTCTGGCCGGTGTACAACAGGAGAGGGGAGAAAACATCATGTCAGAGTGGTTGGAAATGTTCCATCACAGGTCCTTCATTGAAGGTGAGGAAACCAAACTTGCACAAACCCCATGAATATCTCGGCCTGGTGGCATACGTCATCGTAATCGCACACAGGTGGTGTGGATGTTAGCAGTTAAAGACATGGCTACCCCATGTTTCGCGGGTACCTTTTGGTGTTCTCACCGAGGTGAGGATGGTTGCAATTCTTGGATGTCATGTTTTGGTCGCTGGGTCTTCACCGTGGTTGCCATGGTTCGTTGCCCCCCAAAAGCGCCAGGGGCACTGCAAACAAATTGCAGGGGAACCCCCCGCCTCGAGCCCCTCACATTGTCTGATTCCGCTTCCTATCGCCCCGTGCACGGTCCTCCGCGTTTAGTGGAAAATCAAACGAACGCGATTTTCCCAGACGAACGCGTTACCTGGTATCGCTATGGTGTGCCATTTTTTTGTCAAATGCACGATGACAACTGGAATTTAATGATCCAATCCGAGCCAAGACTTTACGCCAACTCGACCGAAAGGGTTAATCGTGAAATTAGCGTACAACGATACTTTAGCACTCGACAAGTGGTGGTCCTGTCCCTCTGAGGGGTCGAAAGCTGTATGAAGACTGGGCTGCTTGCCGGTCACCACCTGCTCCTGCACCGGGCCACCATCAACCTGAACCTTTCCCCGAACTGGTCAACCTTCCAAGCCGTTCTCGTGCACCGCGCACCTCTGCGAGCCCATGTACACAACTCTGCCCCCAAGTGTGCCGCCTTCCCACTCGAAGCACTCCACGACGAAGACATCATGTTTGGCAGGGCAGTCCAAGCAAAGGCCGCCGAGGCCAACAACAACAATAACAAGTCGAAGCCCGGTGCTTCGTCAATAAGCAACAACGCTTCCCTGAAGCAGCAACTCTTTCCTTCTAGCAGTCCCGCACGCGCCCCCTCAGTCGGCTCCCAGTCCAGGACATCATCCGTCGCCGACATGTTCAAGAAGCCCGGGTTCGGTGGTACCTCTAGCGGTGCCATTTCCGCCAGTTCAAGACCTTCAGCGACTACCGACCCGTTGACGACTCGACCCGCGAATAGTGCTCCGCGACCACCTCCCAACTACGGCAGCAGCGGCAGTGGCAGAGCGTTTGCGTCGCTCTACAACGCTTCTGACTCCTTCAATGATACCCCAGATGTGATCGAAGTTTCCATGCAATCGACAAGGCGACCTCAGCATGATTTAACTTCGTCGGTATACATTGAGGATGACGACTTCAGCGATGACGAGAACCTCGATTTGGACTTCGAAGCCCCATCCGCCTTGCCAGTCCTCCCAACTGGGCGAATAAGCCTCGAACAACATCGGGAGTTGCAAAAGCAGCAGGAGGAGGAAGTGAAAGAATCTCGGTTCCGCGAGCCCCCGTCAGGGACTCATACCAGTGTTCTTTCTTGGCCGGAGTCGTCGCCATCCCATCTTCAACCCCCCAAGCGCGAGCTGAATCCCCCTCCCAATACCAACACGAAACACGCCCGCCTGCAAGACGACGACTTCGATTTCGAACCGCCCGCCGCTGTGAAGAAACCAAAGCGCGAACTACCTTGGACGATGGAAGCAGAATCAAAGGAGGAGGACTGGAAACATGCCGAAAAATACCCACTAGAGAAGAGCGGATATGCTCCCACGCCGGAATCGAAGCCCAAGGGGTCCATGCTATGGAACACTACGGCAAGCGCGGTCAAGGAACAGAAGAAGCAGCTCAAAGACAGGCAAAAGTCTTCCTCGGTCGCTCCCAAGACGGAAATACCCATGGACGAAATCAAGAAGGTTGTTTCGTCCCATCTTAGCAAGGCGTCAGCCATTACATTGAGCGGCGAGCAGCTTCACGTGAAGAGCTTGGTGGTAGAAAAGGGGCAGAGTGTCTTCTTCACAGGTCCGGCTGGCACAGGAAAGTCGGTGCTGATGAGAGCGATCATTTCAGAACTCAAAAAGAAGTTTGCTCGGGAGCCGGAAAGAGTAGCGGTTACAGCTTCGACCGGCCTTGCAGCGTGTAATATTGGCGGCATGACATTGCACAGCTTCGCTGGCATCGGTCTCGGCAAGGAGGATATCCAAACGCTCGTCAAGAAAATCAGGCGCAATCAAAAGGCCAAAACCCGATGGCTCAAGACCAAGGTTCTCATCATCGATGAGATTTCCATGGTTGACGGTGAGCTTTTTGATAAGCTGTCCCAAATCGGTAGAATTATCCGCAACAATGGCAGGCCTTGGGGTGGTATTCAGCTGGTCATCACTGGTGATTTCTTCCAGCTGCCTCCTGTACTGGACAAAGATCTGAACAAGCAGAGGGATGTCAAGTTTGCCTTTGATGCAGCAACATGGAACATGTCCATCGACCATACCATTGGGTTGACTGAAGTGTTCCGTCAGAGAGATCCTGGTAAGCAGTTCAACTCTGGGATATCAAGTCCAACATGCGGCTAACAGCCTTTAGAATTTGCAGAGATGCTCAACGAGATGCGGTTGGGAAGGATCAGTGACAGGACCGTCAAAAATTTCCAACAACTTAGCAGACCTCTAGCCTTTGATGACGGGCTTGAAGTAACAGAACTGTTCCCGACGAGAAATGAAGTCGAGAATTCGAACAGACAACGACTCGCTGCCTTGAAGGGCAAAATCTACCGCTACGAAGCGTACGATACCGGTGAGCCGGCGGTCCGCGAAAAACTTCTTGCCAACATGATGGCTCCTCCCGTAATAGAGTTAAAGAAGGATGCCCAGGTCATGCTCATCAAGAATATGGACGAGACGCTCGTGAACGGTTCCCTCGGGACTGTCGTTGGTTTCATGAACGAAGCAACATTTGAGCTGAAAGCTGGCAGTGACTTTGACGACGATGAGGATCTGGACAAGAAGAGAAGAATCAAGGCCTTCACCAGCGCGCTTTCCAATGCAGCTATTGAGAAAGGCGACAACACAGAGTATCCGTTGGTGCGATTCCACGCCGTCGATGGGACCAGGAGAGACATCCTGTGTCAGCCGGAGGACTGGAAGGTGGAACTTCCTACTGGCGAGGTCCAGGCTTCTCGAAAGCAGCTTCCCCTGATTCTTGCATGGGCTCTGTCGATCCATAAAGCGCAGGGCCAAACGCTTGAACGCGTCAAGGTCGACCTCGGCAGGGTTTTTGAAAAGGGACAGGCATACGTCGCGCTCAGTAGAGCTACCACGCAGCAGGGTCTGCAGGTGCTCCGCTTCCAGAAGGACAAGGTCATGGCGCACCCGAGGGTCGTCAGCTTCTACAACAAGCTTTACAGCGCCGAGTCGGCAGTGATGAAACGAACGAAGGTGGACCAGTCCATCACCAAGTTTGCGTACAAGACTCCATCTGTCGCCCAGGCTATTACAAAGCAGCAGCAGCAGAGAAGAGAGGTGATTGACATCGAGGACGAAGAGGAGAGGATGGCAGGATATGGTTGATGGTCGACTTTAGCGAATAAGGTTAATAAAACAAGATGGAAGGGACATGATTATGGCAGCATCAGGCGGTGTTATGGTTGAGTTGACTGTTATTTTGGGTGGCGTCAAGGTCGTTGAGCCGAGGATTGGCTTTGGTTTATGTATCGGTAAGGTGGACATATTCAGGGAAAAAGGTTGCCCCAGGTGAGCTGGTACTTTGGGGGCTGGGACAACCACTCACAGCCCATAGACCTAGATGGTCTCGAATGAACGGAAGTGTGCGGACAGCAGCAGATAGCAAGCCGGCAGATATCGGATCATGGCGAGGTATATCTCCTCTCCGTCATCCCCAATTGTCAAAAAAAAAAAAAAATTGTTGTAGGAAAGATCAGCAGGCACATATAGCGGTACCTGTAGATCTAGGCTCGCGTGGCATTATCCCTCTACTTAGAGACAACCTCTTTAGACATTTTGCCAACATAACCAATTATCCAAAGTGACCACAAGGCTGAAGGTCAGCTACAAAGGACCAACCTCCTTTGCACACAAGGTGTTGGCATTTTCAACTTTGGAGGCCATGCTTTGATAAATAATTTAGGGTCAGGGGCTTTGTAGTAAGTAGTGGCCTGAACTCCTGCTTTTGGTTGCAAGAAGAATCGTTGCCGGAATTGAGTTGCAACTGCAGGGGTTTATTTTTACTGGTGTACATACATACATAGTTGTGAAACACCGACACTCATGTTTTCCCTCTTCATTCGGCCGCCCACCTGCATTTGGCCCCGTCCCCTGTCAGGGTCTTGTCTCTTATTGCCTCGTGCTCTCAACTCCCCTTTTGAGATTGGACAGACGTTGATGAAGTGACTCGACGCCGAGAAGGTTCGTGGTAGATCGCTGCATTATCCAAGTACTGCGGGCACTTCGTGTGTGGCTACTTACAGTGCCGTGTTTTATGATTTACTGTTCTGTATCGGCACAGTTGCACGGCTCATTCGGGTAAGAATTCACGTGCACTCGTACCGGGTATAGAATTTCACACTGTATTTCACGAACAAGACGCGCAGTGCCGGTACACCGCTGGCGGTTGCCAAGCTTTGTCGTACCTGTGCAGCTCCCTTCCCTTCACCACCAAAACCGGCTGTTATCGATAAAGTAAAAAGTGGAAGGGGGAACTGAAGCCAGGACGCGCGACCTTCTTCCACTTGGCACCAAAATCGCCGGGCGACGGACCGGCACCTTCCCAGTCTCTGGCACGATTCCATCACCCGACTTCACGACGACTCGAGTCGTCTCCTTCCACTCCAGTGCTCGAAGCGTAGAGGTAACCACTGCCCCGACATCGATCCAGTTTCGTCGCGCGTCCCTTCGCCATCTCAAGTGTCCAGAAGGCACCGGGTCCAGAGCTGCACCCCACACACCGCACCGCATCCACCGTTGTCGGCTGTCGCATTGCAGCCAGACAGCAAAGGACGGATCCGACGAGATCGCACGCCTCGAGTAACCAGCCGACCCTGCTCGTTTCGTTGTTGTTCATAGTCTGTTCATCGACTACTACACATCAATTCATCACACCTCTTACTATCTACCCACCCGGAACCGTCCCTTTGTCTATATCGTCATCCTCGGACAGTTCGCAACCATGGCGGAGGACTCGTTCATCGGTCTTCCCATGTTGGTGACGATGCGTAATCCGCCGGCGAGACTGAAGGGCACTGTCAGCGAAGTGCAGGCTGGACACGGCTTGACCCTGACCAATGGTTTGTTCATTCCCTTTTTCTTCCTCCTGTCTTTCGAGGTTCGCCTTGCTAACGTGAATCTCTTTTCTCAGTTTGGAATGTCGACAACAACCGGTGGGAGCCGAGAGTCTCCATTCTCTCCTCGAACATTGTCGACATTGTCTACTTGCGCGAAGATCCTTCTCCCCAAACCGCCGTGCCCCCTCCGGTGCCCCCTCCTCACGTCATCCCACCTCCTCACGCCGTCCCCCATGCCATTCCGCAGGTCGCTCCGCCTGTTGCTCAACCGCCGCCGCCGACTAAGCCAGCAGCCTTTGTGGATCCCGCCATTCTATCTGTTGGGAAGCGCCCTGGCTCTCTGTCAGGTCATGCGTCGGATACCTCCCGTCACCAACCTAACACGAGTGAGAAGAGAGACCCGACTCCGGCTGTTGTTCCGTCGAATAATGCTGTACCCATCCCATCCGGGACTGCCACCCCGACTCTCCCTGTAGTAGATAGGCTGAGACGCCTGGAACTGGACGCTCAAACCAGCACCCAAGAGTCTGCGGACGAAGACCTTGCACCCGATGCCAGCTCGCAACAAGCAGCCGCAGCCGCTCAGAAGAAAAAGAACAGACGGCCACGCAGGACTGGAAACAACTCGAGAAGTGGGCTACAGGAAGACTCAGAGGCGTCTCCGCAGGTCTCTCGCGCAACTACAAAGGGCAAAGGCTGGAGACAGACGCCTATTTTGCAGAGTACCTCCTCCTTCCAGCCCTTCAATTCTCTGAAGAAGATGCGAGGAGCAAACGACAACGGTTGGGCTTCGGAAGATGTCACTGATGTGCAAGAAGCCGGCGATTTTGACTTTGAATCTGGTCTCGCCAAGTTCAATAAGCAAGATTTGTTTGAACAAATGCGCAAAGACGATCTAATTGACGAGGCCGACCGCCTGGTATCGCACAATCGTGTACCCAAGCACAAACCTGGCACCGCCGGTGGCAAGAACCTGCACCATTCGGAGAACGTTCTCGACATGCCATCTACCATACTGAAGCCGAAGCTGATCGTCAAGGAGACATCCAATGACTTCTGGAACAGTGAAGCTGATGATGGGGTGATCAACGGAGCCGATCGACTGAGTGGGAGAGATCAAGCAAGCAGGCAAGGGTCACGCCGAGGGGACAGCAAGGTGGCATCTAACCGGAGGTCGAATTCCCGTAAGGCGAGCGGCGTCCCGGCGGCGCACCCTTTGAGCAGAGTGAATTCATCTGGTGTAAGCCACTACCGCACCCTATCAGCTAAGGGCAGTCGGCCGAGTAGTCGGCTCTCAGCGAGGGCAGCTGTCGTTGACAAGAAGAAGCAACCGGCGACAACGGTTGCAGCAAGTCCGCAGGGCCTTTACGTGCTTCCGTCGAATCGCAAGATCGAGCCCGTCTCGGCTCTGCAAATGCTCAACCTAGAGAACATTGCACACAACGAGATTGGCCTTACAGAGGAGATGATGACCGAGAATGCCGGACGTGGCATTGCAGAGGTGACGCTTACAGCGCTCTCAGACCCGGCTATCAAGGTGCGCCACTCGAGCATCGTCGATCCCACGTCCGGTAACCCGCCGCCACCGACAGTTGTTGTACTTGCCGGCAACAACAAATCTGGTATCCGGGCTGTTGCTGCCGCCCGGCATCTTCGCAACAAGAACATCAGCGTGATCGTGTGCGTGGTTGGCCTTGAGCGTGGTGAGCGTGATCTCCTCGAAGACATGCGCCAGCAAGTTCGCCTCTACAAGAACATGGGCGGACGCATCTTCTCCAAGAGCGACTTTTTTGAGCACCTTCGCAAGATCAGTATTCCTATGCTGACAATCGACACACCTCGCTCGTCACTCAGTAGCCTTGCTAACCCGGCTCCTATTATGCTCATTATCGACGCGTTGCTGGGCCTGGCCATTTCTTTTGATGAACTGAGAAACGGTGACCAGGCGACGGTTTACGAGCTTATCGAGTGGGCTAACCGTAATGAGGCATTTGCCCTTGCAGTTGATATTCCCACAGGTATCGACCCATCGACAGGCAAGGTTAGCGTTGTTGATGGTAACAAGTTGTATGTCAAGCCGCGCTACGTTGTTGCCGTTGGTGCGCCCAAGCGTGGACTGCTCGAGGCTCTGATGGTGGCGGAGAACGATGATGGGGATACGGTGCTGGCTGGCGGGGATACCTCGTTGCCAGATGATGCCGTGCTGGAGTGGAAACTCTACCTGGTGGATCTGGGTCTTGGCCCTGCTATGTGGAAGAAGGCAGGGACGAAGATGCGTAGGGGCATCGACTTTGAGGACCGTTGGGTGGTGGAGATGAAATATCGCGGACTAGCGGAGGAGGAGGAAGAAGAGTTGGTTTAGGCATCTTGCTGTTCCCCCACAGGAAGAGGCATGTCGGATGCTTACGCCGAGTCACTGAGGTGGTATCCATGCGAAGATAAGCGTTTTGAAGGTCGGTGTTTTTTTTCGGTTTACACAACGTCGAAGCCAAGACTGGAAGGAAAGAATGGGAAGGAAAACACTCGAGATGGGGAAGAGAAACGAAAGTTACGCATGCATTAACATCTTTCGGTTGGGTTCTTGGAAGCGAAACATGGGCGGTTTGTGCATTTACTCGGAAGCGGATCCATTTTTTTTTCTTTTTCCGGGCGTTGGTGTGTTGTCTGACGGTTTACTTCGGAAAATATATCTATTGAACAGGGAGTTTCCTCAACATTCGGATCACACAAAAATTACGAGAAGTTGCATGATCATGGTCCAAATCTTGCTTGCACTGACTTCGACTTCAATGGTTCGTCTTATGATCACACGTTTGGTGCTAATCCTGGAGAGCAGTACGGCTTTTGACCCCATGCAATCAGGAATCTACTGGGCCTCTGAGAAAGAATGCAGGTAAGAGTCTGAGATACCGCCTGTGATCAATCCAGTAGTATTCTCCAATGGGGATTTCAAAGGGTGGTGAAAGGTGTTGAGGCTAAGTGTCAGGGCAACTGTGCTGGCACGAGCTACAAAGTAGCATGGCATGCGTCACAGGCCGGCCGGCAAGTATTGCTCACCGAGGACATCACAGTGGTCAATATTGACCACCAATTTTGGTGTCGATAGACTAGAAAGAATTGGTAGGTAATAGCAAGGAAGGAAGGTTTTTCTTTGATTCCAGTATCAGTGTGAACGGTCCAATGTGTGTTGTCATCTCCAGTGTTTATCATTCCTTGGCATTCTATTGTGGGGCTCCGACTTCAGCGTTGATGATTTCACCCTTGATTGTCTCTTGAACCTGAACTTTCGCAACAACCTCAGCAGAACACTTCGCGGTATAGTCTGGAGCATCGTCTTGGTCACGCTCTAGCAGTCAAACATTATCTCAATATCAACAATATGTAAGTTTTCTCCTTCTTACCTTTCACCGAATGATGACTGACGCCTCTGTTCAGCGACCGAAATCGGAAAACCCAACGCCAGCAGGCAAGCACCAAACTCCCTTGCCAAGACTTTTTACCCCTTATCACTCCCTCGATCATTGTTTACATTCCCCATTATCTCACCTCACCACTACACTATATCCTCGACAACACCAGTCAGATACTTGACCATGGCACCATCACCACCACAACAACCAGCACCTGGATCCCAATCCCAACCAAAACCAGCCAAGACCCTGACCTTCGCCACCCCCCTCCCCCAATCCGCCCGCTCCGACATCCTCGAATGGTCCCTCCCCAAGCCCTTCTCGCACTACATCCTAACCGGCAAATCGCGCGCGGCCTGGCACACCTCCTTTGTGATCCCGCAACTCAACCTCCTGCTCGACGCCGGCTTGGTCATCAACAAATCTCGGCCCAAACACATCTTCATCACGCACGGACACAATGACCACGCGCTTTCCTCTCCCGTGTTCATCAAGCGCGAGGATCCGCCTGATTTTCATTGCCCGGTGGGGATGAAACAGGTGCTGGAAGACTACCTGCGGGCGAACACGATGCTCAACTTGGGGGGTTTGATAGCGCCGAGGCCGGGGAAGGAGTTACCGCTTGAGATACGGGATCCGGAAACGGGGGAGGTGGTGCGCAGTGAAATCAGGCCGACGCACGTGACGTACGGTCTGGAGGCAGGGGATGTGGTACCGTTGAGACGGACAAAGAATATCAGCGCTGTGGCTTTTGCCTGCGATCATACCGTCCCTTGTCTTGGGTATTTGTTCCAGCAGACGACGCATAAGCTGAAGCCCGAGTTCGCGAAACTGCCGCCCAAGGAGCTAAAAGCGATCAGGGCCAGTGGACAAGAACTGACGGCTCCGGTGACGAGTCCCATCTTTGCGTTTTTGGGGGATACCACCACCAAGACGCTGGAAGAGGAGCCGATGAGGGGGTGGTTAACGAACGATAAACTGCCCGTGGTGATTACTGAGTGCAGTTTTCTGTATGAGGAGCATAGAGCCCAGGCGGAGAAGACCAAGCATACGATTTGGGCGGACCTGGAGAAGGTCATAAGGAAGTACCCCGAGACAACATTTGTGGTGATGCATTTTAGTCTAAGGTATAGTGTGGGACAGGTCAGGAGGTTTTTCAAGGAGAGGGCGGAGGGGTTGGACAATGTGGTGGTTTGGGTTGACGGGGAGGGGGAGGATGGGGATGATGTGGGCGGGGAGGGGGAGATGGGTGATGAGGATTGAAGACGAGTAGAAAGTGGGCGGGAGGTCTCGGGTTAATATCTTGCCATCGGTATATATTGTTCGAATGTAGATATGTTTGGACGCACGAATGAAACGCTACTTTTGAATTCGCTCAATTTCATGCACAATGTATCCCACGTTCTGCTTCTCAGCGAGGGCTGCAATCATATGTTGCAGGCCAACCCAATCCTAACCACTGACGACCGCAAGGATATCGACCTTGGTCTTTTGTATTGTGAAACAAATACTCCTCCAATATCCAGAAGCGGCGTTGGTGGCTCTATAACCCGATGAAGCCGATCGATGATGATCCGGATTGTCCTCTATTCTTTCTTCTGGTTATCCGAAAAGGAGGCAAATGGTCTTCAATTAGGAGAACTGGCCAGTTGATTTTGTTCAAGAGCACTGCGAGCCACGTTGGGCTTCTAACACCCTCTTTGAGTGGTGTTCGTTGGGTATCAGATTGTGGTCCCGAAGAAGCTTTGTGTCAGAGAATGAGCATAACTGGTGATTACAACGGTTATCTCGGGTGTCAACCCCAATTCTTGGGTTGTGCAGTTGAGCAGACGACTTGCATGATATTGAGACGAAGTCTTTCCGTCGTGCATTTGAACTTGTCTTGCCGCCTTTTCAACCGCCAATGATTAGTTATTTTGATCAGCTATGGCCCACGGGCGGCAGGACCGATGAAACGACTGCCATGTAGGCTAACAGCGAGGGTAATACAGTGGACTTCTTGAGGTACACCCTTTGGTCGTCGCTGCTGTTTCAGTCGCGACGGAAGTCTGTGACTATCCTATCTGCTAGGTTCGTCTGACGTGAAGCCAAAAAAAAGGGATACTTCCCATGTGGACGTTTCTGGAGGATTGTAAAAATGATTGTTCAGCTGAGGGAGGAATAGCCACGGCAACGAAGGCAGGCTGACAAGTCTCACTGCTTGGAGGGGTTTGAACCCAAGGTCTGGATATATAAGCGGCAAACCGTCGGCATAATGCGTCTGTTGTATCTGCTCCAGATTCCGATGTACTTAAGACAGCCCAGGTCCTCTCCTCAAAGTAGCGCGACTGTTGCTGGATGATGGATGCTACGGCATTGTGGTCTGAATACCCCATTTGCCATGACTACCTACGCTCGTGGAGTCATTGTTAGCTGTAAGAGATCCAACATTCCCACAGATTTAAGCTCCGAATGGAGTTGAGAACACTTCTCTCGAGTACCTCTACTGAGGTTTCCCCAAGATCAGAATACGTAAGTCACCCGCCTGGGTCTCGAGAGTTTGCGGATGACTTCTCACCCCGGGTTGTATATCAGACAGCCAGCCGAGTCATGGTTGACTATTTGTTATACCCCCAGTACAGCCCTTCAACAAGACATTTTGGAAGGCTAGAATTGATGACTAAATCCTAGAAAGATTGTACATATTCCGACTGTACAAAGAACCCAGTGCTTATAACCAACTTCCGAACACACTTTGACAAGTCGAACATTCGTAGATGCAGTGAAGGCACATGTGCTTGGTGTAATATCGTATTCAATCACGAGTAGTCCGAAAAATTTTATGAAATTGGTCACGAAGCAGAGTCACTCGGATTCAGTTGCACGGATATCACCACTTCAAGCCACTCGGCTTTGGATGCGCGTAGTACAGAGAAATGTCATGTATGAGACTTCATACTATGTCTGTGCGTCATGCACCTGTCCATGTTGCCCTAACGGTCAACCCTATCATGTGCTACGAAGGCAATGATATGGGAGCCTATACCATGTTATGAGATACTTCCAGAAAGCTAACGAGATATCAGTTCAAAAAACCAAATATCTCAGCCAACCAAAGCTTATCTTCTTTTACCGGCATGTTCCTTCCCAAACACCGAGTGATCCAGTTAGGAGAAAGCCCAAAACAAACCAGCCAAACTCCAACCGAGACAGAAGAAATGTCTTTTCGAAAGAGAGAGACAGTCAAAAACCTAGGGTGTGACAGCGATACCATAACCTGAAAGGTCAATTAGGCGCCGAAGACAGCACCCAGGGCGGCAGAGGCAATTAGAGCCACCGCAAGATGAGTGTAGCTGACGCTGGAAGAGGTCGCAGCGCCGGCGTGCTGGGGATGGTCAGCAGTGGCGGTCGGAGAGGCATAAGTACCATTAGCCGCAGAGTGGTAGGGTCCGGTGGCCCAAGAAGAAACACCAGTGCCGGTGCCGGTCATGGCGATGGCTGTCTTAGTGGCGGTGCCATTGTACTGAGTGGCAGTGGTCGTCAGGTTTCCGGCAGGCTGGGTAGCCTTCACGAAGGTAGTGGTATGGGTCAAAGTGGCAACGGCAGTCTTGGTGATGTAAGTCATGGGCTCGCTAGTGGAGGTGCTGCCCTGAACACCATCGACTTCGCCAGTGGTCTGATCGGCAGCGGCGCTGACCGAAGGCGTGACAGTGATAGTGATGGGAATGCAAGCCGAGGCGCTAGACACACAGGTACTGTCAGTGTTAGTCTTCGTCTGAGAATCGAGAAATCAAAGACTTACCTAGAGCTGGAAGCAGCTACGGCACCCGCGCTGCCATAACCCATCTGAGCGTTGGCACCGGTAGCGCTGAGGGCAGAGATGGCAGCGGCCATCAGCATCATGTTGACCTTGCGGCCCTTCTTCTCGGTACGCATAATAACGCAAGGCTCCTCGGTGTTCATGATAACGCAGGGCTCCTCGTTGCCGTTACGCATGGGAATGCAGCCGATGACACTGTTGTCAGACATTGTGGCGGTCAAAGAGACAAGCTAGAAAGGATGGTTAGACGACGCGCAAGATGAGAGAGTAACTATAACTCATGGGCGCGGGGCAGAACAGGGGAAGGGGAGAGGGGGCCCAGAAAGGCTTTGCGACAACGGCGACGAGGCATGAACACGCCGGTAAGAGTCCGGGATCAAGACCTCTTGATGCGCGCAGAGTCGCCTGCTATGGTGATAAGACCAGGCGCATGGTGAAGAGGTGCCCCACGAAGGTGTTGCAAGACCACTGTCATGTTGCGACCGTGTTGCGATCGAGGAGCCTCCCCACCATGCGACGAGTCGTCGCAACGATACAATCAAATGGACGAGAAATAAAAAGGAAGCAGAATGATGGGACTCGGTGCTTACGAGTGATTAATCCTGGAGGGCTGGATGCGCGCGCGCTGAACGAGTGGCTGTTGAGAGTGGAAAGACGATCCCGCAGTTGTCGAAGAAGAGTGCAAAGGTGGGAAGGAGGAAAGGTGGAAGAAGAGACTGCGGGCCAGCTTTGGGATTCTTATACGCTGGGGAAGGAGGGAGTGAATGTCAAAACCACTGCAGCAGCTGCCATTGTGGACGACTGTTTTCGACTGGCGACCGAGGAGGATGGGATGAAAACGGGCCGGCAAGAGTTCCTTGAGAACCTAAGGAGTCCTTCAGACGGGGAGGTGCGCTTGGTTGTTGGAAACGCAATTCCGTCACCTGAAGCTTGTCCGTACAATTAGCGGCGTACCTTCCATGTCCAAAGGTTCCGCGGGTAGAGGTAGGTACGATGAAGTAAGGTAACCCTGCTTTCACCTACTAGTCGAGGGTTGTTCAGACGTGTGACAAGGCTAGGTTCTCTCGAGACGTTTACGTCTGCTCTCTTTGGTACGGTAGATGCTCAGATCTGTTCTTGTGATCTGCCAGGCTGAATTTTGCAGGTTTGTGCGGAAAAGAAAAACAAGCAAAATGCTATGTCCCGTAGCGACCACTCTGATTCCAAGTATAGGTAGCCGCTAAAAGGGGGTGATCTCACAGTATCTCGGACATAATCACTTGCACTATTCGATTGTTATTCTGCTGCTGTTTGATCCAACGTAGGATGATTCGTGGATGTATCCATGTCCTTGTGAGCATGATACAAACGGATGATAAATGGATTGCAGTGCCGTAGGAAGTGTTAGATATGAAGAGAAGTTTAGGTATGTCTGCTTTGTAGATTCTGGGAATGTAAGGTTGTCCATTCCGCCGAGCAGGTAGACATACATGACTTTGCCACATATGATTCCTTGTTGAAGCGTAACGATCTTAATTCGTAAACGTCAAACGATGCCGGAAACTTTCAGCGATGAGACTCGCAAGCAAGGCACTGAAGACGAGAACGAGGTAACGCATTATTTTAGACTGTGAAGTCGTGAAGCCCATGAGGATATTCATGAACGTATCGAATAAAGTGAACTGGAATGTATGAATGAAAGATCTCAAGACTTCCTCTTGCGCAATACGTCGAACAAAGTGGACTAGTGACGGGGTCAACGTGAACATGTTACGCTGTCAAAGGCCCCCATCCAGTACGAATGTAGACAAAATAATTCCAGAAAAATAAATACTGCTCAGCGATGACTCGTATTTCACATACTTTGGGTAGCTTTCACCATGTTAGGGATGTTGAATAAAAGAGTGTCATGGATGAGTTCTAGGTGGTTTGAGAGGCTTTGTTGACGTGCGGTTGAAGTTCAAGTTGCATCGATTGACAGCGTTGTTTGGAGTTTGACCATACTGTAATTACTGATACCATATTTTCATACAGATGTAATGCCTGTGCGGCTTGCCGAAACAGTGAGTGGTAATTTGCTGTAAGCTGATCGCAACGTTTCACAGGGCCCCTTGCCAGTGGTCACAGGGCCCCTGTCATCCATTGCGGACGCTGCAGCTCCTTGGCTCTTGGGCAGCTCTCTGCCTGCCATCGTCCCGCCAATTGTTTCCCCCCCCCCCCAAGTGGTAGTTCACGAATTGTTGTACTGCCCGTCACGCGAAGGAACAGGACGGGCAAGCGCGTAACACAGCTGTTGCCGAACCATATCAACGACTCATCATCCCCCCGCAACTGACTGTATCCTCCTCCGAGCTCAGTCGGCCTGTCGCGCGACATCTAGACACCACCTGCGCATATCATTATCTCGGATCTTAATTCGTGGCCCGCGATACCAAGCTGCCCGTATATCTCCAAGGACCCGCGCGCATCGTCAATCGCGAGTCAACGGCCTGAGCCTCGACGTTTCTCGTTAACGTCGCACCACGACACCACGCGCGGCTTGCGGTCGCCCATAGACTCTTAGGCCCTCCCAGCTCCTTTCTGCCTCCGCCTTTTTATTCGAATCAGTTTCCCATCCTCGCCGCTTGGTCACTTGGCCAAATCAATTATTCAGCTAGCTCGTCCTCAAGATCATACGCAGGAAGGTAACCGATCGCAGCGCGTCAGCCGCCATGGCGCCACGTCGAAGCGCTCCCGAGGAGGAGGAGGAGCTCGAGCAGGAGCAGGAGCAGGAACAGGGACTGGTCGCACTCGAGTTCAACGAGCCCTTGACATGGCGCCCCGGCAAGCCCATCTCCATCGATACACTGCTCAAGAGGCTCGACGCCCTCTCCAAGGAGCTGTCGGAGATGGATCAGGAGACTGTGGACACCAATTCACTGGTCAAGGTTGCTAAGGACGTAGCCTCTCATCAGCTCATCCAACATAAGGACAAGGGCGTACGAGCATACACGGCATGCTGCATTGTCGATATCTTGAGGCTATGTGCCCCCGATGCGCCCTTTACACCATCGCAACTCAAGGTTCGAGAGCCAGAATACACCATCTCATGGACCACTTGCTGACGTTGGTGATCGCAAAACAGGACATCTTTAACCTCAGCATCAACTCCATCATTCCCGCCCTCTTCGATCCATCGAATCCCTACAACAACCAACACAAGTATGTGCTGCGATCCTTTGCCGAGATCAAGAGTATCGTTCTGCTACTCGATGTTGAAGGCAGCGAAGCCTTGCTACTCAAGCTTTTTACCACCATTTTCGACGGTGTCTCGGGTGTCAAATCTTCCAAGGGAGAGCAGGTTGGAAAAGACGTCGAGTTTAGCATGCAAGAGATGCTGGGAGTACTCATCGACGACTCCGTAACCCTTCCAGGAAAGGTTGTGGATGTCATCATGGCCCAATTCCTGAGAGCGGCTGCTCCGGGACTAGGCAAGGAACGGCAGGATCATGTGCCAGTCGATGACAGCCAGGCAACGCTGCTTCTGAAGGAAGAGCCCGAGGCTTACCAGATGGTCAGGAATCTATGCCAGACTTATGACGACAAGATGGCCCGTTTCGCCAGTCAGTATTTTAGTGATGTGATTGTCGATGCGACAGGGTTTGCGGGGAGGTCGAACGGCAACAGAGACGAGGATGACGAAAACGATGAGGATGATGGCCCGACAGGGCCCTCCGAGTCCGACTTGAAAGAATTGAGGAAGGCACATGTGCTTATTCGGGAGATCTGGAAGGCCTCTCCCATGATCCTTCAAAACGTTGTCCCTCAGGTTGATGCAGAGCTCTCAGCAGACAATGTGCACTTGCGACAGATGGCAACGGAGACGCTCGGAGACATGATTTCGGGCATTGGCGCGGCAGGTCCGCCTCCACTGCCCGTCCTTGATCCAGCCGCATACCCGCCATTGAGCCTGGAAGAAGAAGAAGAAAGAGCGGAACCCCAAGTGACCAACATCCTCACCACGCCACTTTGCTCCATATCCTTCTCGCAAACACATAGTACGACGTTCCACAACTTCTTGAGTAGGAAGAATGATAAAGCCCCGTCAATTCGCGCTGCATGGACCACGGCGGTAGGCCACATTCTCTCCACCTCTGCTGGAGGAATCGGACTCAGCCGCGAGGACGAGGCTACTTTGATCCGAGGGTTGGGAGAGAAGCTCTCGGACAGCGATGAGAAAGTCAGACTTGCAGCTGTTAAGGCTGTCGAGACCTTCAAGTTTCAGGACATTATTGCTAAGCTAGGACCTAATGGAGGAGTAGGCAAGGATGGATCGGTTCTCAATACGTTAGCCGATCGCTGTCGCGACAGGAAACCCGCTGTCAGAGTTGCTGCCATGTCACTGTTGGCTAAACTCTGGGCTGTCGGGACTGGTGAGATGCTTGCTGGAAATGAAGCGGTAACAGCAGCATTGTCTGGCATCCCGTCGCGCATCTACAACGCCTTTTACGCCAATGATCTGGAACTCAATGTCCTGATGGATCGCGTCATCTACGAGTTCCTAGTACCTCTTGGGTATCCGCCAGCCAAAAAGGCGACCAAGAATTCCAACGCCAACGGCAACTCCCAGTCGCAATCGGCTAATGCGACATCCATTGACCATGATGCGATTAGAGCAGAGAGGATTCTCCTCCTTGTTCGCTCTCTGGACGAACCGGCGAAGAAGGCATTTTTCGCCATGCAATCTAGACGGCCTCAGTTCGCCAAGATTATGGAAACCTATCTCGACCAGTGCGAGAGGTACAACGGTGGTGTTATGGAAAGCAATGCCGACAAAATCACCAGCAACTTGAACAAAACGGCCGATTACATTGCACAGTTTCTTCCAGAACACGTCAAGAGCAAGACCGACCTACTCAAGTTTGCTAAAATTCACGACCGCCGCAATTACAACCTCATCAAATATGTCATTGGCCAGGAGAATGATTTTAAGACAGTGTATAAGGCCTTGAAAGAGCTCATCAAGCGCTGTATGGCCAGCAAAGACCCCTCAGTTATTGACACTCTGCTTCCTCTACTCTACCGTTCTGGCTGTCTTCTCTTCAACCGCAGTCACTTATCTACGATTATGGAGTACTCCAAATCAGATAAGGACGGATTGGGATCGGTTGCGCACGAGATCTTGAACGAGATCTCTCAACGCAACCCAGACCTCTTCAAAACTCACATCGGGCAGCTTTGCAAGGATCTTGTTGATCAGGCTCCTAATGCCACAAAGCCGAACGATCCCATAGTAGCGGAAACGCTCAAGGCTTGCTCTACGTATGCCCGGAAGTTCCCTAAGGATGTCGCCATGGATCGGAAATTCGTCCAGACCATGATCAACTATGCTCTGTATGGCCAACCCGTCAAGGCCTCGAAGCATGCCGTGAACATTGTTCTTTGTAAGAAGGATGACAAGAGCATGGTTACCGCCACTGATCTTCTCCAAAGGATTTTGAAGGATTGGTCATACGGGTCGAGTAATTTCCTTAACAAGCTTACTGCTGTGAGCCAGTTGGAACTGCTTGCACCCAAGGTTACCGAGGAGGCGAATGATGAGATTCTCAATATGGCCTTCAAGCAGATCCTCCTCCAGGTGCGGACCGACGCCAAAGACAGCGATCCCGATTGGGTCAATGACGCCGAGATGGATGAGGAAATCCAGGCCAAGTGCCTCTCCCTCAGAACACTAGTCAACAGGGTGAGGAGTATCGAGGATATCGAAGACGCAAAAGAGAAGGCCAGTAATGTTTGGAAGGTGCTCAGGAAGATCATCAAGGAGAAGGGCGAAATTGTCGAGAACAAGGATACGCCCAAGCATCACAAGACAAGGCTAAGGCTCTTGGCTGCGCAGTTGATGCTCAAGCTCTGTACACAGAAGCATTTCGACGACATGCTTACGCCATCAGACTTCAACCTGTTGGCCTTGACCACTCAAGATATGGTCGAGGAGGTGCGTCATGGTTTTGTGCGAAAACTCCAAAAATATCTTGCCGATGGCAAACTGCGGTCGCGCTACTATACCATCATCTTCCTCACTGCCTTCGAACCCAACACTGAGTTCAAGAACAGGGTGGAAACATGGATCCGTTCTCGGGCGCGCCACTTTCAGAACCTCAAGCAGCCTGTTCTCGAGGCGATCATGGCCCGCCTCATCTCGCTTCTGGCCCACCACCCCGACTACAGCAACGAGTTAGACTACCTTATCGACCACGCTCGGTACATCCTCAACTACATCGTACTGGTGGGCACCGAGTCCAATCTGGGCTTGATCTACAAGTACGCGGAGCGTGTGAAGCAGACGCAAGATGGTCTTAATCCGAACAGCGATGCGCACAGGGTCCTGAGTGACTTGGCGCAATCTATTATCAGGAAGTGGCAGGAGAAGAAGGTTTGGGCCTTCAATGCGTTCCCCGGAAAGGTCGGCCTACCCGTCGGTCTGTACACGGCCCTCCAGTCCCACAGCGAAGCGCAGACAATTGCAGAGAAGTCCTATCTCCCCGAGGGCTTGGACGAGAAGCTTGACGATCTTCTGAGGGCTATGGATCGCAAAAAGGTACGTACACTTAAAATGACTCTACGCCGTTCTGATGCAATGGCTAACGATCCTCCTTTTTTTAATAGAAACGCAAGTCCATGTCCGCTGCAGCCGGTACCAATAACCGCGACGGGCACAAGTCCAAGAAAGTCAAGCAATCCTCCGGTGACCGCGACGGCGACCGCGAAGCCAAGTCCTCGCGCAAGATCGCCACAGCCAAGTCCAAAAAGACCCCGGCCAAGAAGAGGTCCGACCGCGACGACTGGTCTCCCGGTCCGGCTGTTCCCGAGTCCGAGCGCCGGCAGAGTTCCCGTCGTGCCAACAAGAACAGTCGTCCCTACACTGAGCGCGACTCGGAGGATGACGATGAGGAGATGTTGGAGGGCGTGGCCGAGTGGGAGTACCTCGATGAGGACGAGGACGATGACGAGGACGAGGGCAGAGAGGAAGGCATTGATGAGGAGGGAAGCAAGGAGGTGACGCCGCCTAAGCGGACTGCTGCCAAGGCGAGCGCACCAGCAAGGAGTAGCCCAAAAGAGGAGAAGGAAAGTCAAGAAGACGAAGAACGTGACGAACCCGAAAAGGAGCAGGAGGAAGGGCCCGAACAAGACGAACCCCCCGCCGCTGCTACCAAAAAGGCCAGCGCCGCCGCCAAGGGCAAGAAAGTCGCCTCTCTGCCAGTTAGAAACGCTACGAGAAAGAGCGGGCGCGGTAACACCGTAACAGTGCCAGCCAAAAATGGGGACGATAGTGATCTCAGCGAGCTAAGCGATGTCGAGATGGTTGATGAGCCTGAAGCTGAAGCTGAAGAGCCAGCGGAGGCGGAGGAGGATGAAGAGGAAGAGGAAGGAGAAAAGGCACCACCAGGTCGCGCGGCTGCGAACGGTCGCAAGGCAAAGGCTTTTGTCCCAGCTCCAGCAAGGATAAAGGCTGCTGCTGCTACGACGACAAGGGGGAAGGCGAAGGCTGCTGCCGTCCCGGTTCGAGCTACGAGAAGCAGTAGGAGCACGAGGGGAAAGCAGCCAGTCGAGGAAGAAGAAGAGGATGATGGTGCTATGAATGACGAATGAGGGATAAGGAGTAATGAGGTTTGAGAAAAGAGAAGAAAGGTTCGAGGAGGAGGAATTCAATCGCGGTGGACACAGACAATGGCGAACTGTGGCCAATTCCGTTATTATGTGAGTTGAGAATTGAGTATCGATATGCAGGATGCTTTCCACTTGGTAGTAGCGTATTTTCTTCGCTCAAAATGGATGATTGCGAGCATGTTTGCGTGCGTGCGTGCGATGCGATATTGAAAGCCGGAATTGGAGCAGGAGCTGTGTCTGTTAAATTGTGGTGGCATCGTTTTATCACTGGATCAAGTTTATATCGACTTTTTACGAGAGAGGATTTTCTACAAACAGAAAAAAGGAGACAAGTCTCCTAGGGATCAGTATCTGTACGAGGACGTGGATTTTCGGTGTTATAGTCAACATCTCGAGATCTTCTATTCATCTTCTTTTGTCTGCTTCCGTCGGTGTATGTAACGGAAGCGAAAAGCTCCCTATGTAGGTTAAAAGAAAAGACAGCTAGCTATTTCAGACAACACGTCTCTCCACCGTCACCGAGCAATAGCATCAAGATCCAAAGAAGAGTAAGGTGTAATAGTATCATACAGCTTACTCTTATCAAAAGTCAGAGAGAGAGCATTGAAGATTTCGCCTTGCCTGTTGGCAATGTATACACACTTCCCACAAGCTGGGTCGAATCCGTCCGGCCGTCTGTCCGTCGAAGTCACCAACCAAATTTGCAAAGTTTAAGTCGACCCCATCTCTCCCGTGTACATGTAATTTTTTTATTTTTTTTATTTTTTTTTTAAAATTTGTCTGTTCCGATATCCATCGTTCAGTTATTTCTCTTGTGGCTAGGTAATCATATAACTGAGCGAGGTTAAGCTTCACCTCCATTCATCTGAACCTCGACGACACGAGCACGAGCAACAAGTACGTCAAGGATCGATGATAATGTTTTGTTCAATGTAAACCTTTTCCCCGTTTCGTTTTTTTTTTTTTTTTTTTTTTTTTTTTTTTTTTTTTTTTGCCATGTTCCATCAGTTACATATCGACAATGTGATGAAACAAGATAGATGATTCTGGCGAGACTGCCGAGTGAACCGAACCCTGGATTCTGAAACGACGAGACAGCCAACCGTTGTTTCATTTGTTGAATTTTTGTTTTAATGCCTTCCTCGCCGCCGCCGCAAACCGACCTCTCCGAACCTGTCTGTACCTGCCTGCCCTGTCTGTCTGTCTCTTCCTGCGTGTCTGACCGAAAATACTAGAACACTCTCGTGTGACCAACCAGGCAGCTATGATGTCGTGTAGTATGTATACATGGACAAAAGAAAACCTGCGGCTCGTGGGTTGATTACTCGAGGGAAGGACGGTTGGTTGGTTGGTTGGTTGGTTGGCTTGTCGTTGGCTTATCGTTGGCTGTTGGCTTGGGTGCCTGCTCGGGTAATCGTCAGAATGAGTGTGTGCGCAGACAAGGCAGGGCGCGGCGGCAGTGGCGTGAGCGGGTGATACAAAGGAGGGCAAGCAAGCACTCGGGCTAGGGTGGGGGATCCAGATGGACTTGGACTCTGGATTTGGCTGGCTCTCACGCAAGACTTCGACGTTCATGGGAGTCAATCAAATTCAGCATCAAATAGACTTGTTTATAGGATAGGCAAGCGAGCCTCGCTGTCTCTGCTCTGCTCTGAGTAAATTCATTTTCGCAGTCCCCTCTCAACCCATAGAGATTATAGGTAAGCCTGTGCACCATAACCTATGCAAACCCTAAAACATGGAAATTGTACGAAAACCACAAGACCCAACAAAGGATATTAGTCGTTCCCAACATCTGGCTAGGTTTCCTTCCCACCTTCCCCACAGATCATCATGCTCATGCGTCCACATCTATATCACCGTTGTGAAGTACCGCCGCATCACTGTCTGCGCTCTTCCTTCCGTTACTCTTACGCTTTTTTCTCCTGGGAGGCGCTGGCTCCTTGGTTTGCTTGGCGTTGGCGACATCGTCAGTCGCAGCAGGCGAAGAAGGCAGTTCCTTCTTCACTGTTGGTGTGCCCTCAACATCGCGGACCGTCTTTTCCGACTCCCCATCTGTGATGGACTGCGACGAGTTCGTCAAGCTCGGGACCTTAGATGATACCAATTGATCCTGGGAGGCAGCCATGGGAGTGACAGGCTCCAGCATGCTCCTGATTTGGCTTGTCATCTTCTCCATCTGGGCGAGCATAGCACGAAGACTCTGTTGGTCCATATGGTTCAGGTTACCATTGGCAAGGTGATCAGAGTTGCCGCTCGCCATCAGCGAGATGATCGAAGGATCAGCTTGGGCCTGTGTTGAAATGTTAGTCATGGTAATCGCTGAGGCAACGGATGAGGAAGCACATACCAACAAGGTATCAACTAAGGTATTAACGCCGCTTGTGCCTTGTCCACTCAGCGCAGCAAGGTTGTAAACTGCTTGCTGCTCTTCTAAGCTCCGCTTGTTGAGGAGAGATGACCCAACTGAGGCCGCAGCGCCGGTGGTCTGAGAAAGGTTGAGGGGGGGAATAGGTTTGCCCTTGCGATTTTCACGGACGCTGCACAACAAGTTAGCCCTGCCGTTGCCGATAAATTTCGTACAATGTACATGAACACATACCGTGACAAGAAATCGAGCTTGATGCCCTTGGCAGGCAATCTCACAACCTTGCCATAGGTCTCGACGTTCTTCCAGCCGCTCTCGTCGTCGCTAGCCTCGGGTTCCACCTCGATGTAGCCGTTGTTAATATAAGCGCGACCATAAGCCGGCCTGATTACTGATGCACCCTTGATCTTGCGGAACTTGTGAGCCGGCGCCAACTGGCCTGGCACCTTGGCGAGCAAATCATCAACGTGGCAAGGACACTTCCATGTTCGGAGAACAGGCGGGTTGGCCAGAGGCGGGTCAAGACAATCCAAGTGCCAGAAGAGACCGCATAGACTACAGGGGATTATGGCCCTGGTACGAGCGGTGGCTCCTCCTTGACACAGATGGCATATTGCCGGATCTCCCTTATCATCACGTAACCTGAAAAAATCGGGTCCGGACTCCTCGTCGCTCTTTTTCCTCCTGCGGGCGTTTGTCAGTATTTGAGGCGCAACCAAGACATCACACGAGGAAATGGAACATACTTAGCCGGCGGTTTGACTAGAGGCACAATCTCTTCATACTCGCCATCTTGACCGGTGCGAACAGCCTCGAAATACTCGCGCACATCAAGCGGAAGAGCGAATGCGCTCGAGTTCTTGGCTTCCAGCTTCTCCATCAAAGACGCAAAAGGGCCGCTATACACGGGGAAGACCGGAGGATTGTGAGCGGTGCGACAGACATTGCAGAACCACTCGTCGGGCATAGCACCTTGCACCAGCGGCGGATCCACGCAACTGAAGTGAAAAGACCGAGTGCAACCATCGCAACAGATGAGCTGGCCGTTACCACCACAGGATGAGCAATAATCATCATTGTCGTCCTGAAGTACCTCATAATAAGCGGTTAGCGACGACAGCCTTGACTTGGGAAAAGCGGACGAGAGCGATGATTTGTGCGGCATAGTTCACGACCGGGGACTTTTTATGAAGTGACCAAATGGCAGCAGGCGGAACAAGAAAAGACAAGTAGTATGTAGAATGTGGATGTTGGTAGCGTGTTGTTGTTCGCCACTAAAAATATCACAGACCCCCCCGGTGCCCGTCCCTGCCTTGCCAACTACTGCGGCCTGCACGCGTTGTGTTGTGCGGATGGAGGCGTGGCATGGGCACGAGGGATGGCGATGATGGGAATGGGCGTAGACATGGGCATGAGATTGGGAGGACGAGAGGACGAGCAGGATGGATTAGAACGGGGTGATGTGATGAGCAAGGGGCATGGGGCTGTTTTTTTTGGGGCGGAATGGGGGAATGGGGGATTGGGGGGATGACGGGAGGGAAGGAATTGGGTGTACGTATGTTATGGGGGATGGGCAGGCAGGGCAGGGCAGCAGATGCTGTGTAGGGTAGGTAGCCGAGTGATGGGGAGGGGTGATCAGACAGTGAAAAAAGGGTCTCCGGAAAGGAGCGAAAGGCCGCAAAATCCAGTCCAATCTGTGTTCCGAGCTAGCCAAACGCTCCCCCCCCCCCCTCCCCCAGCAAGCCCAGCACCATTCGCGTTCTGGCATCGCTTCCCAATAGGAAAGCCCAGCCACGCACAAACGGACAGGCAAGAACACACATCATACGAAAAAAAAAAGAGCAGAAAAAGAATAGAGAGGAGTTTGATTGATGAGAAGTATCTTCTTACCTCCTTGGCATAGTTGCCAGTGGTGACGGTCGGACTACTTCGTTCTCCGCTCGCCCGCGGGATGCCGGCCGCGGACGTCTTCTTCTTCATCGGCCTGCATTTGAAACTGTTAGCGACGTGAACAACAGGTATAACGACAGATGCAGCGTTTAACTATGACCACTTGATGGTGCAAACTGCTAGTCGTTTCTCTCTCCATCCCTCTTCATCGTAGAGTCGCGAAGGTGAGGGTACCAAAGCCAAGGCAGACAGACTCTGGTGTGACACTTGACGCCAGCAAGAAGATTTGACCATGACAAACCATCCTGCCTAGTCCATTCATGGCTTGCACGCAGCCGCCTTAACATTGACCTTTCCGTGACGGATCACAAGATGCACGAGAGACAAACTGCCGCGAAAGAACTCTGGGGACATATAGATAAAGGAGCGACGGATTACTCACGAATTCTTCACCCTCAGACCCGTCCTGGGTTTCTTTGCGGGCCGCAGCGCAGGCGTCCCTGCTCTCGAGTTCGCAGCCGTAGAAGCAACGTCCGATGCAGGAAAAGTAGCCGCCGTAGGTGATGACTGCTGCTCTTCCAGTTCAACATGCGACCTCTTCCTTGATGCGCGCGTGCTCCGGCCTTCGGCTGAGACAGAAGTAGCACGCGTTGTCGTCTCTGGTGCTGCTGAGCTCAGAGGTCGCGTTAAAGGCGCACATACCAGCACCTCTTCCACCTCCACAGAAGGCTCCTCCTTGGGATACGACTCTCTGGTGAAGCTCTCGGGGAACGGTTTGTTATAGTTGGCCGTAATCTTCTTGGCGCTCTGTCGCAGGCGATACTTCGGGTCATTCTCATCAATCCGCCCAACCTTGCTAGGGAACACAACGCCCTGGACACCCGACTTCGAGCCCTTCTTTGAGTTCAGATTTGGGAACAAAGGTGCGTCGACGACGGCAGGCATTTCATATGGATATCCAATAGCGGGATCCAAGGAATCGCTCTGCCTACCCGTGGGTGAGGCCGGTGATGGGAGGGCAGGTGAAACGTTCCTGTTCCTCCTCACGTTGATGCGGCGACGAACCGTGATTGGGTGTGGCGCAACGGCATCACGATTGCCGCCCTCGACGCCATTACCAGCTCCACTCGCAGCAGAATCGACCGCCGCGGCGGGAGAAATGATGGGCGCTGGGCTGACACGAGAGGGCGAGATCGAAATGGCAAAGCTGCTCCCTAGCCCATCTTCATCATACACGTCTGCTGGTGGTGAGAGCGATCGTGCGCTCGATAACGACGACGAGCTTGAGATGGAGGTCGCCCGCCCCCTCTTCTTCGGCGAAACTGACTTGGCCTTTCCATTCCCCCCGTTGGCGACCATCTTTGCCCTTGCTGATTCGGGTTTTCTTGGTGATTTGTGCTTCTTTCGGACATAAATTTCTCGGATTTTACCCTCAGCTTCCTGCTCATGGTCTGGCGGACGCTGCTCTTGTTCCGGTTCCCGTGATGCAGGCGCAAGCGCAGGCGCGAGTGCAAGCACCGGTGTCGTAGCAGACGTCTTCAAAGCCAGCAAGTGCTCTTGCTCCTTTTCCCCTTCTTCCTCCGGATCCCGTTCAAAGTGAGATGAGGAAAGGTTAAGAGGTGGGTCAGAATGAAATTGCTGATCTTTGTACTCTTGCTCTTCCTTGTCAGCTTTGCCTCCAGTGAATGAAATCCTGGGCGTAGGGTTAGAGACCAACTCCGGCTGAGGTGCTTGTTGTTTCTGTTCTTGTTGTGGTGGTGATGGTGGTTGCGGGGATAGTGGTGGTTGTTGGTGTGGAGGATTAAGAAGTTGAGGGTCGAGCGGAAGATGTTCAAGAGCAGGCTCAGATGTGGGTGCCAATTCGGGGTTGGGTCCTGCCACTGGCTGTTCAGGCTGTTTTGGCTCAGGTCCTTGTTCAGGGTTGGGTTTGGGGTGCGGACCGGGTTCAGGGTATGTTGGCTGGTAGTGCTGAGGCTGCCGTTGTTCCTGCTGGAGCTGGAGCCGCTGGCGGGATTGGAGATCCTGCTGATTGTGCTGGTGCAACGATTGTTGCTGGACAACAAAAGACGGTTGACGGACCCGCTCCGGAGCATCTCCATGACTGGCTTCCTCTTGCTTCACATCACCGGATCCAGCTCTTTGCTGCTCAACCGCATCACGATAGCGTCGCACGGCGGAAATGTCTAATGTGACTAGATGGCCGTACGAGGCCCGCTGGGGCTTGGGCGGCGCCTGGCCCATGGCCGTCATACCCTCAAAATAATTCAAGCCCATGTTTTTCCTCTTCGCTTCCTTTTTCTTTTGGTGGAGCATCCGGGCAAATTCTTCGAGCATCCCGGCATCTGCAGTCTGCGTGAAAACCTTCTCCGCAATAACCCGGAACCTGGAGTTGTGTCGATCCTCCTCGTAGAGCGTCTTGAGGGCGTACGCCGTAGGATACCGGTGATGCGCAACGGCCTCTTCCACCGCCTTTTCTATCACTGCGTCCATGAGCTGCGTCCGAGGATCCACCATGAGCCCGTGTGAGGTGGCTAGGGTTTGAGAAACTGGCAGAGGGCGGCGCGTCGAAGCCGAGAAAATAGGGGCAGGAGTCATCCTCTCCGATCCTGTCTCATCGGCGCCCGTCATGATGCTGCCGTTCCCACTTTCCTCTTCATCTTCAGTCTCGTCCTCCTCAGGTGCCGGAGTAGTAGCTGCGGGAGCCGGCGCAGGTGCTGGGGGCGCTACAGGCCGCTTGATCACGATTCTCGTCGTCTTGAAAGGCTTCGACTCAGGCGGTGGTGGTGGTGCAGGTGTAGCCTTCTTGAAGAAGCCCGCCTTGGGCATCGTCCCCAGGGGCGCCATTCCCTCGACAACACCGTGGCGCACCAAGCCGGCGTCGGCAAAGCTGGGCTTGTTCTGCACGGGTGGCTCCAGCCAGCGATCCATGAACGTCTTTTGGCTTTCTGTTCCCGAGCTCTTACTGTTGCCGCCTCCGCCTCCGTTCCCTTTGCTCTTTCCGCCGCTGCCGCTGCCGCTGGCGTTGCCGCTCCCACCGCTCCCACTCCCACTCGCGCTAGCACTGCGTTGCCCCTTAGTCGATTCAACAGAGCCGAATGGTATTTGGCGTGGACTGGAGTATCTCGAGCGCGTGCTTCTCGTACTTGGTGACACCATGTGGTATGGCCAGAAAGACAGGTCTTTCCTTGTCCTCGACGGATGGCTGTGCTTGGTGAAGGGATGCGCGGGCCGCAAGCTGGAGGGGGTAGGCAAATCGGAATGCGGGCTACGAGATTATCGAACGGACCGCGGGTTCGCCCCCTTTGCAAAATCCCAAGTGCTGAAAGGTGTGTTTAGGCGGCTTCGATGGAACCACCACCCCAGGAGTCCCTTTCGGTGTGTGCACTCGCGCCTATACCAGCTACTTAGTATCGCCGCGATAAGGAACCGATAGGAGGCTGTGAAAGTATTACCTGCTCTGTGCCCAAAATAAGAAATATGCCGAAATGACCGCCTCCGAGGCGATGGCACGCGTGCAAAAGGGTAGGGATTTAAGGGGAAGAACAAGGCGGGTGAAGGTGGAAAGAGGACGACAGCTGGTGTTGTTTGGGGGGTGACGGCAGGAAGGGGGCCGGACTCACGGTCGTAAATAAGTCGACCTAGGTAGGAAAAGGAGGGATGCTTGGGATGAAGAGGCATTCAGTAGAGGGAGGAGCAGTCGAAGGTGCTGCAGTGGTGCTTGCAGCGAACCCCTCAGCGGCTTGTAGTGGCCAGAAGAACGATAGCTTCAGGGGGTCGTCAACGCTGTTGCTGTCGTAAACAGCCGCTAAAACTGATTTTCAGCTGACTGCCCTGGTTAATTGATTCCTTCCCGAGCAGGACTTTGGTTCAACACCGGGACCCGAGTAGATGATGCGCAACAAGGAATTTCAAGATAGGTAGGTAGAAGCCGGGGCTCAATCCAGAGTGTATTTTCAATAGCTGGAGCTTTTTACCTTGGACCGCAAGCCCGATATACCTTGTCGTTCACGTGGGACGTGAGGTGAGGTGAGGTGATGGTGATCTGTGATTCATAGGCACCGTAACCCAGATTCAGCGATGCCTCAAGGAGACTTGTTGTTGACGTCCCCTGACAAGTTTACGTCACGAACCTTGCGCACGCATCTGAACGATTCAACCCTTTGTCATATGGTCCCCAACCGGCACGTAGGTGGTCCTGGTTTCGTTTCGTGACAGCGAGTGCTGGGTGATTGATGGTCAGGCTGGATAGACGTCCTCAGTTGGCCGCTTGAGCAACACACAAACCACGGGTTGCACGATGCTGAGGTTCCGGGCTCCAGTTTGCTTTCCGGCGGGCTACTGCTGTGGAGTTAGTAGGGTAGTTGAAGCTGTTGTTGTTCTTGTCATACGCTGCTAGGCTCGAGGAAGAAAACATGAGAGAAAAACGGGTGCTAGGAGCGCGCTAACTTGAGTAGATGTAGCATGTTCTGTTTTCCTCTTTTCAGTGTCGGTATTGTGGGTGTGAGCGAGAGTGGGATAAGAAATGGAATGTTGATGAGCGGTCCTGCAAGAAGTCGAAGTGCTGCCCGTTTCATTCTGACCGAGTCGGATACAGAACGCACCTGATCACCTAATACTGGTTTGGCCAACAGAACACAACTGTCCATCGAAAAGCCGCAGCAACCCCCAATTGCAATTTGACTGGAAGCAACTTTAGACAAAATGGCCAAGCGGGACACTTTTGCACAGTCTTTGGTGACGGAGCTCCAAATTTCGCACATGAATGCCTATTGCAGGGCAAGTGCATCAGCCATAATAAGCCATAGAGGAAAAAAAAAAAAGAACATCGATTGAGTGTATGTACGAATCCGTATACATAAACATAATACTGGCGCTGCCTTTCCCAAAAACTACCTAGATATAGGTACCGTAAAAAACAAGAAACTGTGTGAAGTTACCATTCGATTAACGATTTGTTTAGTCTCTTGTTTTGTTCTCTTATTACTTATTGTTCAATCGCTTTGATATTTCGAGGACTAACCCAGGATTATGTATTGACCCATCGCTTAGCGGACGCCATCCTGCTTTGTACAGTGTTGATAAGCTAAGGAAGAAAAAAAAAGAAAAAAAAAAAGGTTGCAATGAGAAAGGTTCGGCACTGGGATGAATCCTCCCACCTTCGTTCGGTCCCCTCCTGTCTCTGATGGAACCAGTTGTCGCTTGCGGGTTACCCCTCGTAATGCCACGGGGATGCAGAGCGTGCCGGACCAAATGTTCCATCCAAGGACCAACAACCCAAAAGATGCACCGGAATTAGCCAGGGAAGAGGCAACTTTCGAGCTAAGGTAGCCCAACTTTCCACATTAATCCATACATCAGACTACTACAGCCAATCATGTCCAAACTACCCATTTACTCCTCATCGGCCTTCTCACCCTCCTTCTTAGCGGCCTTCTTCTTCTTGTTCTTGTTCTTGCTGCCAGTGTTCCTGGAGAGGGGCTGGGCAAGGATGGCAAGAATTTCCTCATCCTCAATCTTCTTGTCGGTCTTGAACTTGGAGAGATCGAGCGCAGGGGCGGCGCCAAGCTTGGTGAGGCCGTTCTTGGTGATGGCTATGGAACCAGTTAGCTAGACTGCTTGATTCTAGTAGTCAAACGTTCGATACATACCAACAGTGGTAAGGAGTCTGGCAACAGGGGAGTTGTCCTTGTCACCAACAACCTCGTAAGCGCGGAACACGTTTCCACGGACGCACTCAATGACACCAGACTTGGCATCACGCTCGTCCTCAAGCTGCCTCAAGCTGAAAGGGAAGGTACCGAACTTCTTCTGGACCTCAGAAAGAAGCTTGCGCGAGCTGGGACGCTTGAGGGCATAGGTGGTGGTGGTGCGGCGGTGAAGGGTGGTGCGGTTCTCGAACTGCTTGACCTTTCCGGATCCCAAGCTGACGCCCATCTCGACACCCCAGACCTCGCCAACCTCGGGGATACCCTCGCCCTTGGTGTTGTCGCCAGGAGCAATAACGATCTTCTTCTTGCCCTCGATCTCGTTGCGGTCGAAGAGCCACGAGGTGGTGCTCTCAACAAGGTTGCAGTCGTAAGCCTGGACAACCTTCTGGAGAAGTTCGGTGATCTTGGCCTGCGAAGGAGGCTTCTGGGAGGCGGCCTTGGCCTTCTCCTCATCGGTACCGGTAGCGAGGAGGCCAGGGGGAACCATAAGGCGGAGGAGGAGCTCGTTGGCGTAGTAGTTGGCGAGCATCAGGTCAGCATTGCGGCCCTCGATAACATCATCGGTCTGGTCCTTGGCAGGGGCAACGACGGTGTCGCAAACTATGGAACCGAAGCCATCGATCTGAGCACCGAGCTGAATCTTGACGGGCTCACCGGCCTGGATCTCAACAGCGGCCTCCTTTTCGTCCGAGGTCAAGGGAGTGTAGGGGGTGACGAAAGCGGCGGGAGAGACGGTAGTGGGGTGGGAGAAGCCCTTGGTGATCTTCTTGCCGCGATAGACCTTGGCAAGCTCCTCCTCGATGAGCTTGTCACCCTTCTCGCAGATGTCGACAATCTTCTCGCCGGCAGCAACGAGCTTGGAGACCTCAGCAAGGACCTTCTCAGAGATCTGAGCAGCGGTCTTGTACTTGGTGAGGGTATCCGGGTTGTTGAGGGAGTAGTCTGGCAGCAGGGTCAGCCTATGAGAAGCAAGTGGGCGCATATACAGAGCAAGCCAGCAACAAGCAAGCGCCCGAGCCTGTGTGTCGCAGGCTCGGGCCGGCTTTCCCAGGAATGATGAGGAACAAGTTAGGAGAGTCTAGACGCCAACCTCTCAAAGTGCGTAGCTGGAGGAGGGGGGAAGTAGAGGACGAGAGGGAGGGAAACGGAAGAGAAAAGCTTCATGCTTGTAGCTCAGCTTCGTTTGCAACTAACCGATCTCCTGCTTGGTAGTTTCGGAGGCCATTTTGGGCAAATGTACAGCGATAGACTGCTTACTACTAACTAAGGCTTAGAATAAATGTGCGGCGTCAAAGATTGGGCGGATGTTGAAGCTACCTACCTTGGGGTGTGGATGGTGGAGAGTGGAAAAGAAGGAGGAAAAACAGCAAAGTCGGGAGCTTCAAGGTGGACCTGCTTGATGCGTTGCGATTTTGCTTTTGCTCGTGGATTTTGTGAAGGCGGGGGAGGGGGTTCTTTCTGGATCTGGGTCTTGTGCTCGCCCAGTGCCCAGTGCTCAGTGCTCACGCCTGCTGTCATTGGATTGAAGCCTGTGTGCTCCACTGCCTCTATGTACGGGATCCAGCCAAATTCAATGCATGACGATGCTCTTTGCGATTGTCATTGCGACCGCGACGGTCACTTTGGCGGGCTTCTTCGCTGTCACAGAGGAGCGCATTCACATCGCATTCTTGCGCACTCTAGATACTTACCTTTGATCAGTCTGGGCCATTTTCTCGCTCCGGGATTTCCAAGTCCACCAACGTTCACGGTTCCTGTGTCGGCGCAAGTCCACGTTGACGTCCGTCTTGTTCTGTTGCCGTTTTGGGCAGGCTCGCGGCAGCGCAATGGCACGGCAAAAGAAGCCTGCCGGGACTCTTTCTCGAAAGTCTTGCAGTGCCATCGATGAATGACAGTAACACGGGGGGTTCAGGCGCGCCAAGAAGCAACTGCTTTGGTTAGAAAAAGAGATCCGCTCAGGCCATGAACTGACAGGTCCTCAATACCTCTTCTGACCAAGTATTGGCGCCAGTGACTGCGTACCCAGTACTTCTAGAGCGACTGACACACGCCCTCCCTGTCTGGGACACGGCTGTCTTCTGCTGTTGTTCCATTGGTCAGGAACAGCACTGCGACGCTAAGTCGCTCTCACCTTTGGCATCCAACTGTCAGTGAAAGATGCGCCGTGCGGTGCCAAAGCTCAGTTGCCTCGCTGCCACTGCCTCCCGTTGTACCGACCTGACCTTACTCAAGCACACTACCTCTACCTCTAGTAGCCCGTCGTGGTGCATGCCACAGCCCAGCCTCATCTCTTCTCCCAAAAATTGGAAGCTGACAGAAAGGACAACAAACACGCAAAGGAGAAGCAACAGACGATAGACGAGAATTGGCATAGCTTTAGGCTGCATCGCATCACGGCGACCACGAAACACGAGAAACAAGACGGAACATCGCCAACCAGCTGCCCTTTCTGCTGGCTCCAGCGCACGACAGGATTTTGGCAGAGGTTACCTCGAGACAACGCGACCTGTCCAGTTCCTCAGTTCCTCGGATTTACACCAACATTACCACGGCGACCAGAGCTACCAGTAGCTAGCTACCCAGCATTGACAACCGCCATCCATATCGTTCATTCCTTCCTCTGTAGTTGAAGACGCGACCGACCGGTACGGCGACGCATAGCGACTGCGACTCTCCATGGCCGCCTCGCTGTCTTCTGCCTCGGCCATGGCCTCTGGCAGTGCCGGCGCTGAGGCTGGCGCTTCTTCTGCCGACGCCTCGTCTTCGATCAATGCTTCCGGAACGCCTGCCGCCTCGGCTTCGCAGGCCCCCTCGGCAGCCTCCAAGGCCGGTAGCCCTCAAGATGGCGCGACGCCGCCCGTCACCCAACGCGACAAGGATAGTTTGAATAGGGTCTTGGTTGACCGTTTCGTCACGCGCGACATGATTCACGCCGCTGCTCTGAAAGATTCGCAAAAGGCCCTGAACCAGGACATGAGCAACCGGTTGGCACGGGTCGACCAGTACAAAGCTATGACCAGTCGCGATAGTCGGAACAGGGTACCTCCAGCTCAGCTCTACGGCCAGGGTTACAATGGTTACGGGAACGGGGTGACGGAAACAGGCGGGCCCGTCAAAATTATATACCCTTCACAGAAGCCTCGGCCGGGCAAGCGGACGACACCGCCGCTCAAGTTCAGTCGCAAAGATCTCAAGAAACAAGCCGAGCAGCATGAGGAGCTGGTACCCATCAGGATAGATGTTGACTGGGACAAGGTGAAACTGCGTGACACGTTTACCTTTAACCTCCATGAGCGCCTTATTCCTGTCGAGGTCTTTGCCTCACAGTTAGTCGAGGACATGGGCCTGAAGCCGCCTATGGACAAGCACGTTCATGAACAAGTGGTCACGCAGATGGTGGAGCAACTTCAGGACTTTTATCCCTTTGTCCATTCAGAAGAGGACGCCTTGGATCCTGAATTACCCTACTCAGCGTACAAGAATGATGACATGAGGATTTTGATCAAGCTGAATATCACTATTAGAGAGCACACGCTGGTGGACCAATTCGAGTGGGATATCAACAATCCGATGAACTCACCAGAGGAGTTTGCCGCGAGAATGGCCGATGAACTATCTCTTTCGGGAGAATTCACAACGGCCATTGCCCACTGTATCCGCGAGCAGACGCAGCTCTTCACCCGCAGTCTCTACAGCGTAGGACATCCTTTCGACGGGCGTCCCATCGAAGACCCAGACCTTACGGCCGCCTTCCTCCCAACACCGATTCCTTGCACGCTGCGACCCAACCAACAGCAAAAGGACTATGCCCCCTACCTGTACGAGAACACCGAGGCGGAACTGGAACGGACCGAGACTATGTTCTCGCGCGAGCAACGCAGACAAAAACGATCTGTCAACAGGCGTGGTGGGCCCCAGTTGCCCGATCTCAAGGAAAGGCAAAGGACGATTCGGACAGCCATTGTATCTTCAGTCATTCCTGGCGGAGTTCTGGATATCGAAGACAGCCGGCTCTTCAAGAAGACAACGGGACCAGTGGCGACTACTGGTGGTCCGGGACGGGGCAGGCGCATCATCCGAGACGGAGACCTTTCCGATTCAGAAGACAGTATGGACTCCGCGCCAGACTCACCCGCCATGTCGGTACCCCAAGCAGGAACCGCACGAACACGTGGAATGCGTGGGGCCGCCACGGCCGCTGCCCAGCGCATGGCAAACATCGGACGGTCGGAAACCCCTGAGACCATTGTGCACCATCACGAGACTAGGATGTCGCGTAGGTTTGGCAGGGAAGCGACACGGGAAGAGACTGAGGAGCCTTTGCAACAGCAACACATTGTTACTCTTCGGGTTCATCCCGCTAGGCTACGGAGAATCATACAAGGACGAGACAGCAGGACGAAACCGCCGGCGCCGGCTCCGTCTGGCTCTGGGACGCCCGGTAACCAAAGAGCCTCAAGCATAGCACTGCCTGGCTCAATGGGTCCACCGCCCACTACTCCAGCTGCTGGTTCACAACACAACCTAACCATCAAGGTTGCTACGCCGCCGACCTCTGGGGCTGGAGCTGCGGCTGGTGGTGACGATGCTATTGTTGGTGCTGTACCGGCTCTTCCATCTCCGGCCAACGGAGAGGCGCTTCCTCCATCGGAAATACCCTCTCAGTTCACACCTGGTCAAGGATCGTTCGTGGTACGCAGACAACACTGACATTGATCTTTGTTTTTCTCTATGCATTTTTGTATAGCCCCAATTATCAGAATGGCTCAATAAACGCCTCGAAGTGCACCAGAAGTACCCAAATGACTCTTATGACTGCATAATGCGCCACAACGCCGTGGTGATGGCCTGGGACGGCGGCAGCGGCGGCGACGTGGTGGTCAAGATCGTGCCGGAAAAACAAGCTCAAGAACTTCCGCCCAACGCCTAGTACATGTGGCTTCCGAGAACTCAATGTCCCAACTGTGACGGTACGATGCATGTTGTAAGTCCTGTCCTGACTTGACGCTACTCGGGTTCAAGGCGCACTCAACAAACCGAGCTCGTTTGGAAAACAAGATAGCAAAGAGGACTTGACGAGTATCGGCAGCAGTGGGTCGTTGATTGAGCGAGCGAAGCTCAAAATCATGCAGCCACTTAGTATACTCTGGCCATAGCCGCGGTATCAGCCGGCGATTTTCACCTTCAAGGAGAACCACAAGCCCCGGCTATGACAACTGTCAGCACCCCCAAAGACAATAATAGGACGTGATCCTTGTGAACGTGTCCCTGGCAAACAACAACCCGCCCCCCAAAGAACGCAAGAGAGAACACCCCAAGAAGCGAGGGATCGACAGCAACGAACCCCCTGACGACAAATCAATATAACACAAACAGGACGCTTCAGCCAATGCCTATCATTCCATTCCTGGACGCAACGTACCCAGATATGGTGCTTGAGATCGATCTCGACATTGACGTCAACTCTGATCGCTCTCTCACTTGTCGCCGCCGCCGCCACCATTATCATCAAGCCCCGAGTGCACTACACGTGTACAACAAGCATGACAGTTGAGACAAGGTTCAAGGTGGAGGAGGAGGACCAACCCGGACCCATGTTCCTCGCCCTGGAATAGGGTAAAATGGGTGGTTGCCGAGGCGAAGCAAACAGATTGGGAAGGGAATGCGCGTTGGGGGAATTGGTTTTAGATTCGGACCTGTGAGCTGTGAGGAAGACGGGCAAAGGGTGAAGAGCGAGTGACAGCGTAAGGGACGGGAGCTTGTGTTAGAAGAGCGGAGAGCAAATGAGAACAGAAGGAATGGGATGGGCGATAGAGGCAGAGGAGGGGGGTCAGAAAAGAGGTAAATTTGGAATCAAAGAAGCAGTTGGTAGAAAACAGCGGCAGTGTCATGATTGAAGAGATAGCCTTAGCATCGGCATAAATGGAGTAACAGATGGAGGTTTGAACCCAAATTTCTGGACAATTGGGGCGACAGCAATAATCCAGCCTGTGATACTGGTTGTTACATTAGAGTTACTGTTGGACTGCCTGTTACATCCAGTTTACTAAGTAACCGGAATAGGAGATGTGATGTCCAACGTACAACACAGCAATGAAGTATAATACGAGAACCACAAAAAATGATCTAGTTGATGATAGGGTGACAGGCACACTTGGTATATAATATACCCATCTCTCTCTCTCGGCACCCTCTTATTCCTTATTTTGGACACGGATACACACAATCAACGAAACATAATGAAGATAGCTTTGAGAAGAAGCTACATTTCAGTAAACTTTCGACTTTTGGGCGTCATTGCCATCCGCCTAATAGATTAATCAGCCCACCAAACGCAGTCCAGTCCGGTCCAGTCCAGTCCAGCCCAGTCCAGTCCAGTCCAGTACATCCGTCCCTTACATAAAAACGAACATAAAGCAACACCTAAAACCTAGCAGCCAGTCCATCCATCCATCCATCACACGCGCGCGCCCCCAACCCGGCTCTAGTCGCCGTACCAATGCCACCAACCCATTTAAAGACATGAGAAGAAGAAAGATGATTGTGAAGAAAATAGATTTTGGAGGTGATGGGCAGTAGTGGTAATAATCATACCCTGTCGGATAGAGGTAATGGAAGAGGGGAATGTAAGAAGAAAAAAGGTGTGAAAAGAAGGGAGGCCAAAGCTTGAAGCTTATTAGTGCAGCTATGTAATTGATATTGTGATAATGCGGGTATGATATCGCTTGGTAGCAGTAGTATCATCAGGAGTGGAAAAGATCCCAAGCTCTTTCGCAAAGCCTGATGAACTCCTCCTTCTTCGCCCTTTGTGTCTCGGGGCTATCTCTTCCTTCGCCGAACGGCCCTGACCTCCTTTGTGGCGCCCTCCCATTACCGAGCGGGGGGGTTCCACCTTCCTCGTACTCGACCCGCGACCTCCTCTTAGGAGCGGACGACGAGGGAAGTGTGCTGCTGTGAATGTTGCTGCTGCTGTAATTATTGCCGGGAGTATTGTTACTGGCGCTTCGGCTGGCGTCGGTCATATGATTACTGATATGGGAGGGCGGGCCTCTTTGAGAGGACGATGCGTGCGTAGAAGGCAGATATGTCGGCGGTGGTGGCGCGTGATGATGCGCTGGGCCGTTGGGGGGAGATGGCGGTGTCGGGGGTTGGTGTTGACTGCTACTGCTGTTATAGTGTACATACTTGGGCAGTAGTTCTGTTCGGCCGGCCGCCAGGTCTTGCTGTGCTTCCTCGGCGGACTTGTACTCCCTTGTCCTGGCAGATGCAGGGGCTTGAGGTTGCGGCGGTGGAGGCGGCGGTGGATGGTGAGGTGATGCCAGCGGTCCGTGGTTGTGACTCTGGCTGGCAAAGAGAGCATGCCCACTTGAATCCGGATGGCCAGACAGGCCCTGACCAAATACATCTGAAATCGGCGGCAGTCTATTGTTTGTTTGCTTGGCAGGCACATGGTGGATGTGCGATGTGCTGGCGAGATTCGAACTATGGTTCATGAGGTGACGGGTCAAGGGGTGAGGATTCTGTCTGCCAGGGAACGACTGGCCAAGGGGCGCAGACTGGATGACCCTTTCGTTGGCGAACTGCTCGTGGGAGGGAGCGACGATGCTCAATCCTGGCGGAGGGCCACGCTTCCGTGCTAGGCCTGGTGTCTTTGCAGCGAAGTGTCCTCCATCCTTATCCCTATCTGGAATTTCGGGGGCCTTGAAGCCGGCCGACTGTTGTTGTAACCTGGACTCGATGATCCGCTTCTGCTGCTCCTTCACGCTCATACTGCGATGTACTTGCTCCTTCATGAGCGGGTCGTGGGTAATGAAGCCGGGCGATAAACAAGCGATGCCGACTTCCTTGATACCAAGTCCACTGGTGTCACGGGCAGTGAGTGGTCGTGCAGAACCCGGAACGCCGTTGTTGGTGTTTGTGTTCTTGGATAGATCCAGTCTGCTGGGTCGGTGCCTGGCAGTGGGGGGTGGTGGTGGTGGCGGTGGTTGTTGTTGGACGTCGGGCGAGCCTGGTTCCTTCTTGACAATGATCCTGGGCGCCGAGCCACCAGCGCTGCGAGAACTGTATTATCGAAGACGGTGGACTGGTTAGTGACTGCTCGGTAGCAATAGCGAAAGACGAAGATCGAGACGAAAGATGGAAAGAGGAGAAAAGGAAGACGACAGACATGGACAATCAAAAAAAAAGGAGATTACTTACGCGCTGGGTGGAGAGGATTTGTGTGCAGCGGGTGTCGCACCCACAGCTCGGGGGCTGCCACTACCTGACCGGGGAGCTGGCGCATTCGGGTTCGAAGAGGATGGGGGCGGCGGTGGTGGTACAGCGGCCGTTCGTTGCGCGCTGGGCGACGATGTGGAAGCGGACGCAGCGGTGTTAGCAGAGACGTCGGAGCCGTAGTTGGGCCTGTCGTGAGGAGCCGGAGACGCGGCCATGGCAATGGCGGTGCTCATGGTCGACTTGGACACTGTTGGAGGTTGTGAAAATCAGGAGAGCGTGATGGGGAAGAAAAGTAAAGATTGGAGCGACACGGAGCGAGTGGTTGGCTTTGGGATGAGTGGTTGAATATCCCTGGGAATGCTCTGCAAATCCGGGGGGTGTTGGGTCGGCAGGAAATTGATTGAAAAGAGGCGAACAGCTGTGCCTTGAAGCGCGGCGGACGGGATTATTGGGGGATGGGGGGATTGGAAATCGACGTCGGATGGATCGCAGCAACGTGCGTGTCCCACGTCCCAAACCAGGTTGGTCGCAGGTGAGCAGCCCCCCTGGGACAAGGTATAGTCGGACTAGTTGTTAGGTACCGAGCCTGGGTTGGTGCTGGTGTGCCGCCGGCCTATCAATCGCGACGCTGGCTGACGTCTCGACGCACTTGGGCACTCCTTTTCTCCAGGGCCCCTCTCTGCTGTGTTGTTCCTGCCCCTAGTGTGTGTGAGGCGATGCAGAAAATGCAGATAAACCCGAGGATGGTGATGGTGCGGGTTCGAGACCGCAGGGAAATGGACTTGGTGGAGGTGAGAGTGGAAAGCGCAAGACGGCAAACGAGATCCCGAATGGATTCCTCAGGATATTACTTGCCGGGTGACGAGCGGAAGCTAAGGTATGTCAACTGTTTTGCGAGTCCTCAAGCAGAACCTTGCCAAGCTTGTATGTGTCTTTCAATATTTCGGTCTTGCTGCTTGCGCACTGCAACGACCTAATCCGAGTGCCGGGCGCTTCCAGACTGGCTGAGACAACAGTGCGATTCCCAAACAATTGCTTCTGCTTGCTTGGGTTGACCTGGGAAGCAAGACCGATCCAGCTGCTTGACTCGCTGCAGATGTCTTGAAACAAATTCGGGTTCTGGTAGGTGTCTGTATGAATGGTTTGTCTCTTGGGCACAGTTTGTGGTGGTGGTGGTGGTGGTGGTTGTTGCCAGTGATGGTGGCAGGTGGTGTGGAAGTGGAAGTGGGTTGCGCCGCCAGTGTCAAATGCGTGCCGGAAATGTGACTGATGCGTCCGGGTGCTGAAGTGTTTCGCTGGGTTTGTTGCGGATGTCTGTGGGTTCGCGATGCACCTTCCTCTTTTCGGCAGACTCGTCCGTCGTAATAGGAAAGTGTCGCTGTCGTCCTCGAAACCTTGCGTTGCTGGATTCGCTGAAGTCGCTGCCTACAGACTTGCAATCGATGGCTCGTATTGGCTGGAATTTCCCCTCCGAGATGGAGAGATAAGTACGACTCTGTGAAAAAGAAGATGATCAACAATTTTTCCCTTTTCCTTTATTTTTCGCCTTTCGATGATTACCCCTATTCGGCCATTTATCGAGGAAGAAAACAAACGCTATCAAGTACCCTAAAGTGGAAACTGGTCCGGTGGATTGCCCTTTGGTACACGCCGAATATGCGCGGTCGCTACAAGGTGCTTTCTGTCGCCTGTCGGAGCTCGGTCGTCGGAGATGCCGGATGCGCCACGCCGCAAGCAACCCAAAAATGGGACACAACTGAAGGGCAAAACGTGGAGTGCGAGAAGATAGGTAGGAAAGTCAACTACGCGCGAGGAATGGGAGCCAAACCAGGGACGGGCAAGAGGAAATTATATTCTTCTTATGGGAACCGGCGCAACGAGCTCCAGGTTGGCAGGAAAGTTAGTCCCTCCCCTCACTTTGTTTGGGCTGTAGGTAGGGGTCCCCGCCGATTATGAAAGGGGACGACCCAGCGATAATGATGCAAGTTGTGTAAGAGGTTTGTGGCTACATGGATCCAGCCCTGGTACCTACCATGTTGGGTCACATCTTTGTCCCCCATGATCCAGTGGTTCAGCGTTTGATGTTCAACGTTGTCGCGGATCATGGGTCGGAGATCTTGCAAGTGCCAATCCGTACCTGGAAGATACAGCAGAGGCGATGGCGGGAGGTCTGGCAGGTTGCTGGCTCATACACTCCAGCATGTCAAATAGGCGTCCAATCAGTTTACAAGTACCTGCTTGAAAATGCACCAGAGCTGTGCAGCTGTCTCGGCCTCCATTACCTAGCCTGTTGCTCACACTGGCTGTTGCGATGGTCGCGAGAAGCTGTGCCTTTTGAACATCGAGGGGAGTCTCTGAAAAGGTCGGGTACATATCTTCCACGAGGATCATCTGCGCATAATCTGGCGTCGATCCACGCGGCTCTCACAGCCCTTCCATCTGACAGACAGTCCCCAACTTCCCCAGAAGCATGTCGAAAATTCGTGAGTTGAATGGCTGACGATAGTACTTGACAACTGAGTCCCCGGTCGGTACATTACTTTTCGCGTTGAAATCTAGCGTGATGGGGAAAGGGGGAGGGGGCCTGCAGGGGTCGTCTTGAGATTTGGGCTGTCCTTGTCGCTGATTGGGTTCTGGATTTCTCCCCCACCATCGCCTGCTTCCATTCTCTCACAACGCAGCCTGGCCGACCAGCCAACCCGATTCACCTGAAACTCGTCAACGATAGAGAGAGGACGACCAAGGAGGGGCACATCGTCACCTAAACATCCGGTCCGAGCTCGCCTGTGCCCAAAGTGCCATCGAATGAATCAAACATCACCCAACCCACACGACGAACACGAAGGCAGCTCTCTCATTGTCACCTGAAAGTCAAAGCTGGTATCAAGGATTCGAGCTGCTCGTCTTCGACTCATCAGGGACTAGTATTTCCCGACCAAGTATCGCCCCCATGGCTTATCAAGTCAGACTCGAGTAAACCTGCCCCGAGAGGCCACGAACAGAAGATACACCTAGATTATTGTACATACTACACTACATATCTTGAAGCATGCGGAGACAAGTGCGTTGACACGTACATGTAACTGCACGACGTACGTACTGTAAGTGGACACCTCGCCCATGAAACTCGCAATCTGCGACAGTAAAAGAATTTCCATCTCGGACGTCTGGATCGCTCGGTTAGGTGGATCTCGGGCACTTCCATACGGAGGGGTCACATTTCACATTTCTCACCCGTGCAACGTCTTGTTTGGTCCATGTTCGAGCGGTCAAAGAGTCATCCTGTTCTGCCCATTCTTTTGTCCTCATGCTGCTCATGATAAGTCTGAGACTACTCCTAATGAGTAGCTACAACATGTAGTTCGTCCATCTGAGACGGCCTCCAGCTGCTTCAGGCCAGAGGAAAAGGGCATGGAACGACGAAAGGAGTATAGACGCTACTCTCGCTAGCGTCCCGCAAGAATCGAAAACTCTCAACGAGCATCCCAGTTTTTGGATATCTTTCTGCCACTACGACGGTATGAAACGGCCACAAACGTCGGCCCAATGGAATCCCTCCCTTGGCGGCCCCGAGGCCCCGGAACAATTAACGCCGGCAACAGTCTGTGCATCAAATAATGAATGTCGTGCAGCAAGCCGTCGACCATCATGTCACAAAGCCCTTAGCTTGGTCTGGGCAGACCGTTGAACGACTGGACAGCAGAGTCATACAATTACCGTTATCCTCGGCCAAGGTCGCACCAGCCAATCTATAACAAATGAATTAATCCAGGGATTCACGACCGCGCCGAGTTCGCCTTTACGGAACTCGTTGCCATTTATAACTCTGCTCACTGGAACTCATTGGCCAGCCTGGATCAGATGGTTCGCGTGGTGATGATGAGAAGGAATCTGCACAAGATGCAACCCACTGGCACAGCACCCATTCAGTCGGTGTTAGGTAGTCATCAAAGAAAAAAAAAAGAAAAAAAGTTCTTCAAATGAGAGATACATATGACGTTGCTATAGCGAGGTTCGGATCACGAAAACATTGCTTGTTCAGTTTTTGTTGGTCTTTCTCACGGATACGGAGACGTTTCGTTCACTATTACCCACCATCCATATAAAACCCCCATTCGGCTGTCGGCTGTTCGAAAACTTCCCGCTTTCAGGGTTTAATTACCAATTCGTGTTGGCTTCAATATTTGATGCCCTCTGATATCACCAGGCATCATCTAATAAGCGTTGCATGCTGATATTTCCGACGAGCATTCCAGCCAAGACTTATCCCTTTTCAACACCGCACTCGAAGCAGAGATAGCACACAACGGTAACGTGGATTCGTGCAGACCTCCAAAAAGGGTATGATGAAACTGGTAGCATTACATGCTTGAGCCTCATTATACTTGATTACTGAACCATGCCGTTAACTTGCTGGGTCTTCTGGGTTTGGGGAATATATGCAAGCATGTTCGAAGACTGCAACTTGAATGGGATGCCCCTGTTTCGTGAATGGATAAAATCCCGAGAAAGACAATGATTTCGTTCTTGCGGTAGATGGAATACACCGTAGCTATTCCATCCAAGGACAACTCATGTTACTTCCAGGTGAAGGACGGAGACGGTACAGAATATGAAGAGAGGAGAAACAACGTTACTTCACAACGAGGTCCACAAACTGAACGTAGATCTGCCAACAGCCTCTCAAGACCAGCAGCCGACGTGGTGGACAACTTGACTACGCGCTCAGAAATAGGACACATTTACCAATGAACCCCTACCCACAATGTCTGTCCACTCCCGGCTTGCCGCATTATCTTGAGCCAGACGGGACTACACTACAATACAATGCTGGTTCCTTTTTATTTGTTTGGTGGCTGGTTCTTCGGTCATAGGTTTAACGGATAAGTTTTAGATTTCTTATTAGTCTTCATGAGAAATTCCATCATCCATTTAAAGTAGGTAACATAGGACAAGTGGCAAAGAGTTTGGAATGCCACAGAATCCTCTGATATATGTCTCCTTATATCGCTCTCCATCTCCTTCAAGGCCTTCAAGACCGGAGAATATCAGTCTCAAACCGTTACGCGATATAAACCCGCACGCTTCTTCTAGATCTATCAAAGCTTTGGCTCCTTTGTACCAGACTGGAGAACAAACCAGGGCTAGGTTGTACACCATAGAGGTAACCAGCCCCTACCTAGCCCGTGATCTCTTCGTATCTGCGGCTCGGCGAGCCGCGGAATTACCTGTTCACTGTTCCCCCAGGAACAAACGGGTCCTCACCTCTACATGATGATTTTGGCCCTGGCTAGGGTAGTGAGAGAACGGTGAACTGATGACGTGCTCATAAGGTAGACGGATCACGGCTATTTGCCGGGCTGGTATGGTGGAAGTTGTGATAAGCCGGCTGGACTGACTACGTATCTGGCAGTCGCCTTTTTTTCTCTCTTTTTTTTTTTTCCATGAGGTTTGGCTTCCATCATTTTAACCATCTAGTCAACGGAAACAACACACTTGTTCTTCTTAATTGATGAACTTTGGTTGGATGTTGTGGCAAGGTGGAGATGATGGGTAATGATGATCATATCGATTATACCCAAGGTCTGCCGGCGATGAGTGACTTGAAGAAACACCCCTATTTCTGAATTTTGTGTAACGGCTGCCAAAGTGGGAATCGGTCGATGTCTGCGGCTTAGAGGTTGAAGTACATTGCCGAGTTGTGAGGGCACTGAAATACATTCAACAGGATCAATAGCTCGGGTCATGATGTTCTTTCGTTGCAGCTTCTAATGTTCGCAACGATTGAAAATACATGAGAGGTTGAGATGTTATTGTGGAAAACAAACTTGGGTTCTACCAATCCGATGATACTATAACTACCTCTACGCCACTCCATTGGCTTTGATGCATTTCAGAGTCCGAGTAGACTGTTCCTAACGTTGTGACATCTTGTCTCCTGCTCCTCAACATACGAACTGTTCATCGAGCCACAAAACTCAAGTATATTGTCGACAGAGAGAGCAATATTGCTCACCCATTGTATTCAAAATGATGAAATAGTAGGATGAGGATCAGCTTCTGAATTAAATTCGATCTGTAACAAAAACGAGACGGAACCAAGGAATCAACAAAAGTCATACTAGGTATGCTTGCCGTTTGCTTTCCAAGCAGTTCACAGTTCCTCCATACCTGCAATCACTTTCTAGTAGTATAACTGTAGTATAAGTCCTGAAACGGTAGCTAAGCCATATTTGTCGAGGCCCCCGTTTTTGTTCTCAAGACATACCTAGGTAGCCATCCCACCAGGCAGTCGTCACTTCACACTACCAAAGTATCAACGCACTGAAGATGAACAGTTAAAATGCATGTAAGGAAATGGGAGTAGGCGTTTCATGTCCCAGCGAGTACCTCCCACCTCACATGGCCAGCTACAGTGCCTACCAACTATCGGAACCGCCGCATCTCGGGCAATAATTAATGCATACCTAAACTTGGTCCAAAGACAAGTAATTAGGCAAGAAATAGAAGAATACAGACAACGCTTCTACGTCATTTGAACCTTTAACAACAGTATAGAAGGTCAAGTACCTGAAACTGAAACATTGTCCTGGGGAAGACCATAAGCCCGATACTGCTCGGACCGACGACACGTTGTGGAAACGCTCGGATTGCTGTATACCAGACGATATACTTGACGTGTACCAGAGATCCAAGTCGAGAATGGTGTGCATGGTGTCACTTTTTGGACAATGGCCTCCGATTCCACCTCTTAGTGTACCGCGAGCGTCACTCTCTGTACTTGTTTTCCTTTTCCATCTTTCTTGATCCTTGTTGAAATGCTTTCCCTTACTCCCTAACATTCAAAACAATATTTCATAGCTCCGCCAGCTTGGAGTTATCTGGTTCTCATTCTCTGACGACCGGAGACGGATAACGACCTTGTGTGAAGTCTATCCTTGTCTCAAGTCAAGATTTCGAATTGCGGAGCGTATCAAATGCCATAGAGACCGTAAAGTTTGTGATGACTCTAAAACCCTTCCAGTACAATGTAGCTACCACTGAGTCATTTTGAAGAGGGAATGGTGATGATTTGAGTAGTACAGAGTCCAGGAACCTCGGGTTCTGGAGTTGGGGGTTCATCGTCAACGTGATCGAGGGTGTTCTTGCCTGAGAGTTTCGCAATCCCAAGATATTGGTCACGGAATGATTGCTATACGTGAACACCAAAAGAGCTTATTCAAATTCCGGGAACACTGGCCGATTAAATAGTGAACCGAATGTGAAGTCAAGTATTTGGAGTCTTGAGTCCGGGAAGTGAATGTTGAACCCGAGTGACCTCAAGTCCCCAGCGTGGAGTTGCGAAGTCCAAAGGCTCATCTCAGCTTGGTGGAGTATCCTCAGCAATGGAACGCGGGAGCAGGCCAATGCCCGTCAGCAGGTGGGGTCGGTAGCTGCTCGCCTAACTTTCAGCCGCCTCCATCTTCTTGCTGGGGGGCGAAACCCTGCATTTCCCAAATTCTTGGCGACGGATAAACTCTTTCTTTCCACGCTAAAAATTTCTCCGATAACAGAGGCAATAGAGGCTCAGTCAGGTTGTTGTTCACCACTCGCGTGCCGCCGACTGTTGAATTCAACCCATCCGTGTGTTCCTGGAAGGATTTACACAATCGAATAACAACAACTTTACGCAAAGATCCAAACCATCTTTCAGTTACCGGTAACTCACGTTACCAACAACCATTACAGTCAAAATGGGCAAGATCACCAAGTTCGGCGACGAGGGCGAGGAGGTTACCATGAAGGAGACCCCGACTTCTCACCAGCCGGAGGCTCAGGATGATGTCTCTATGGCCGATGCGGGCGAGGAAGGAGAGGAGGGAGATGAGGAGTATGAGGAGGGAGAGGGTACTAAAGTTAGACTTGTACGTGAAACCCTCCATGACGAATATATGTCGACTCGAGACTAACACCTGAGCACAGCTTCCTGGTTCTACGCCCACGGCCGCTTCTTTCGAGTTCCTTGATGAGAACCATACCCTTGGTAACGCGCTCAGATACGTCATCATGAAGAAGTGAGTACCGGGAGCTTCACTTGTCTCATGTTAATGAGCTGAGCTGTGACTGTGCTAACACCATTTCATAGCCCTGATGTCGAATTCTGCGCCTACGCCATTCCTCATCCCTCCGAAGCCAAAATGAACGTTAGAATTCAGACCTATGGTGCGTCATCTTTCTCGTCCACTTCTTAGCGAGACCTGTGAATACAGAGGTGAACTAACAGTAACATGCAGAGGGCACAACTGCTGTCGAGGCACTCCGCAAGGGTCTGCGTGACATTCAAGATCTTTGCGACGTCGTTTCGGATAAGTTCCTTGAGGCGCGCAAGGACTTTACTGATAAGAAGGCCGCTGCGTCTGCCTAAGCCTCTTGTTTCTCACCTTTCTTTTCATCGTTAATTTTCACCAGCATGGGTAACGGCGTTTTGGGGCTTGAATTGGTAGTAAATCACAAGGGGGAACAAAAAATAGACAAAGGAAAACTCGCTGTGAGTGGCCATCAAGATAAGGGGGGAAGATAAAAGAACAAGCGGCTGCGTCCATGGATGTTCATCTGGCTTGCGTTATATACATAGGCTCTAGAGGAAAGGCTGACATTGATACCCTTCGTTATTACTCTTCTTAGTTGCGACCCTAGATGAAAGAAGAGTATTGTGAGCTACCCGCACAATGAAGTGGCCATCATCAAAGACAAAAGAGCTGCATGTATAGGCTTACCTGCAGGAAGCCATCGATAAAGCTGGAGGGAAGTCTCTTGGCTCCACGGAAGCTCTCCTCGTTGAAGTACGACATCATGTGAGTCGTCTGGCGCCAAAAGTTCATGGTTTCCTGATAGACGCGTGGAGAGTCAGCGTCAAGTTACCAGAACAATCAGTCCGAATCGCCGCGACGCATAACATGCGCCAGCGCTCTGATATTCCCTTCTGACCCCTTGCCTGGAACCCTTTCCCTCTTCTTTTTGGGTGTTCTCCAGATTTTGGACATGACCCCACTGCTGTGCCCGTTTCTGGGGATCCCCTGATTCATGTCCGTGTGGATAGTGACGATGAAGTGGAGCCTTACTTGATAGTCGGCATGGCCCTTTGTGAGCAGAACATCCACCACGGGCAACTTGTTAACGAAGCGGTTGCGCTCGAATTCCTGCCTGATGCGAGTGCGAATGACCGAAATGGGGAGGGGTAGTGAGTACATAGACTGCATCTCGGGTGTCTGTTGTATGTGATATCCTGGTTAGCGAATCCTCGGTCGGGATTGTTCGCACTCCTCCCATTATATACGTCGATATCCAACGTGTTCGTCGAAAGCTGGAAATGCTCGTTCTATGTAGGTTCGCTCGTAACGTACCGAACGAAGCCATCGCCGATAAAGGGCGAACACCCTCCGCTTGGCGTCGCTCCAGTTTGCCGCTACAATGTCCGTCAGAGTTACTCGTTCAGCTTGTACAACTGGGGTCACTTACACTGCCTGGTGGTGATGGCGTACTTGGTAGGTGTGATGGGCATTTTGGGCCAATTCGTGACTTGAGGACCTTTGGAGGTTGTCGCCGTTCCGTTCGCCAGGGTCGGTCGATTCGTCGTTCGCATGACAGCTTGTAGCTTCAGCAGTCGGCTCGGGGTCGGTAGCATCCAGCTAAGCCACAGTTGCTCTTACACACAGAGTGCGGGCGCTGATAGCACTAGCCACAACTACAAGAGGCCAATGACGTTGGCGCCACAATTCCAAGGCGTTTCTGGCAGGCAATTTTGAGCCAGTTCACTGCACTTACGCCGGGGATCACAGCACTCTCCTCTGGTCAGCTCATTAGATTTGAAGTTCTCCATCCTTCAACCGAACAATTGCGATATCACCACACACTCCGATACTCTTCCGAGTATATACGTTAGCGCAACGCAAAACACGTTACTTAAAGCACCGCTTACTAAATCCCGAGGCCGAGGACCAGCGACGACCTCAAAATGCCAGCCATTCGCCCCGCCTCGAAGCGCAAGCCGCCCCCAGAGGGTTTTGCCGACATTGAGGAGGATCTGCTCATCTTCGCCAACAAGATGAAGGACGCACAGAACGCCCCGACGGACAACATACCCAAGCACCAGGCCAAATGGCCTATCTTCCAGATCTCGCACCAGCGGAGCCGGTACATCTATGAGCTCTACTACGAAAAAGAGGCCATCAGCAAGCAGCTGTACGAGTGGCTGCTCAAGAATGGATACGCGGACGCGATGCTGATCGCCAAGTGGAAGAAGAACGGCTACGAGAAGCTCTGCTGCCTGCGCTGCATACAGACCAAGGAGACCAACTTCAACTCGACGTGCATCTGCCGCGTGCCCAAGGCCGAGCTGAAGGAGGGCCAGGATGTGCAGTGCGTGAGCTGTGGGTGCAGAGGGTGTGCTACTGGTGATTGAAGAGGAGGAGGCACGGATTTGAGGTTATAAAATTGAAAAGGGACGGCAGGGACAAGCAACTTTTTTCAAGGCTGAGATGTGGTGGAGAAACAATGAGAAGCCAGGGGCCGACGAACGGCTGTTCAGCGCCGCGATAATGATACCAACAACATCTCTTTGTCGAGCACGCATCGGGAGAGGGAAGAGGCGTTCACGGGGAGAGGGTAAGATAAGATGCTTTCTCCTTTGCAGAGCTATGTTTGACGCTTACTGTTGAGGGAGCAGATTGAACAAACATACGAACACGTTATGTCATGATATCATGGAATGTGAGGACCGTATCAGTATGTTCTCGCTACAGATGTGCAATAATATGTTTCAGCTGCCCAGTACTAATGGAATTGGTTTGCCCAAGCCTTACCACATCTCGTTTTTGCACTTCCTCTGTTGTCACCTTTTGGCGAATCCAGTCTTTCCTCCACGACCACGACCAAATCTGACACTGGAGGGTACGAACTGCAGTGCAGACATCTTGCCTACCAAGTCTCCCATATCCACGTCAGCCGGCTCCTCAACGGCCTCCTCGTGCGGTTGGTCTGTCATCTCAGCATCGGGTTTCGTCGATGTTGGAGTGGGCTCGGGCCGATCTACTTCCATCCGCTCCTTCATTTCTGATGGAGGCTTTGACTTGGAGTTGACCTTTGGGTCGGAAGAGCTGGCATGTGTTTCCGCTGCCGATGGCTTGTGGACCCGTTTCTGTTTCGGCCGCCGTTCATCCAACAACATCGACTGCCGCCCGTCAATACCGTGCAGTGTCACCGCGAAGAAGAAATTCTTTGGGTACATGTGCTTATCAATGAGATGCATCCGTCGCTTTTGGGGGGTCATGCATTTCCTTTCGCAACCTTCCACGAAGCAGGAGTACTGGAACGTTCGTTAGTGGCAAGCCTGCCAAAATTGAATCGGCACTCGGCAAGGCCAAGGACACGCCAGGACCAGGAGGGGAAAGAGGAGAAGTTGGAGGGCAGGACATACCGTGTGTTCACCTTTGTCTCTTTTGACAGCCGTGAAGGAGTCATGATTCTCCTCGATGTGCAGCCCAAGTAGATGAGACGAGGGGAAGTTTTTACGGCACTCGAGGCACCGGTTGGTGTGGATGCTGTTGTAATGGGATTCGTACTCGGAGTATGTCAAAAACACCAGTGTGTCCTTGTGTGGCGGCAGCGAACATTTCATCTGCATCCTGGGTTGGCTGAGGCTTTCGGTGGGATCTAGCCCAGCGATCTTTGCAGCGGGTGGTGACCCGGAGGCATCGGCGCTGGTAGATCGGCTCGTTGTTGTCTCGGTGGTATCACCCAATTGCTGTTGGTTTGGATAAAGAGAGCTTGTCGTTGTTACTGTTTGTTGATAGGGCAGAGGGTCCTCCTCGGGTTCGCGTGACCGCTTCATGTTTGTGCCTTATCGGTATTCTTTTGGGTGTGTTGATGGACTAGATTTGCAATGACATTTATTTGTACCCGAATTCTGTTGGTCATGGGCTAGGTATACCGCTTGCTTCCTTTACCCTTTGTTTTGGATTTGATATTGAGGTCGGTTGTAGTGAATCAGACCAGCAACGTTGTCGTGGAACGATTCGATATTGTGGTTTCTCCAACCAACCCTACTCCTTGAGTTTGAGAACTTCGATGTTCTATCATCCGGTTTAGCCCTCTTTATCACTAGTGATATGTACGTAATCCATTCGCATATGACTGATTGTAAGTTGACGCAAGCTCAGATATCGTTGGAGTGGAATTCGATGTCGACAGGTGATGAAAATCACTGGAGTGAAAGCTTCCACTTTCATCATGTCTAATATGCACGGACCAATTGCCCTCTGGGACATTGTTAGCGTCAAGTGCTAGTGAGCCGTGGGTGCTGTAGGGTACTACTTACTGTGTAGGTACCTAGAACTAGGGACAAGTGGAATCCTGTACATCGGCCAGCTCAGTTCAACGTCAAAGGACCCGGACCCGACTCTTTGGCGAGCGAGCGGCAGAGGGGACGGACCACACACCCACATGATTGCGCGCGTTATCCCCTTGATCATCTTTTGCATCTCTATCGATCCCGTCCGACCCAACTTTTTTTCTTTGCAGACCCCCAATCTTCGTTTTGGAGGTTCCGCCTTGCGCGCGTCACCGGATCGGCATAGGATTCCTCGCAACAACCACCACTACGCCCGCCGCGTACTCGTCTCCGATTGCCGCGATACGGGTCTCGCCTCGCCGTTCTAGTCATACAATTTTTTGTCCCGCCTTCCAATGTGCTCAACATCGCCGGACCGTTGTCGACCTGCAGCCCGCGAGACGCAGCGCCCCCCTGCGCACATCCGCCGAAGAGAATTTCTGAACGAGTGATGGAGCACTTGCAGTACAACCGCCCCATCTCGGTTTGTCCAGGCTTAGTGTAGAGCTTGATGCTCAATTGCCCGGAATTTGCACAACATTTAGTCCGGTATACCTCCGACTACGACACGCCGAACTCTACGCATACATACATAGGTACTCCTGCTCGGGCGCCCACCCTCCACCATCGTACATAACGGCTCCAGTCGCCCCTCCAGACGGACGCCCATCGATTTGTTGTCGCCTTGCCTTTTCTGCTCCACACAACAACTTCATCCGCGGTGGGTGACATCGACTGCTCGTCGACTACGCCCAAACCCGGCATCATGGCGACAACAGGTGCCATTCCACCGGCCGAGGAGGCATGGAAGTGAGTAATCTTCGAACCGGGGCATAATGGCCGTCTAGATGTGGAATATCTCTGCTGGCTGGACTGTTCACTAGAGATTCTTTGCTAACCAAGTCGGTGTCGTAGGGCCGCCCAGAAGCTGCGAGCTGCGATCCACAAGGAAACTCAAAGCATCCAGCATGGCGGACCGGGCTCGAATGAGGAGGCTCGCTTCCAAAAGATCGAGAAGCTAATGGAAAAGTGGGAGCTGTCCTTGACCACCAAAGACTTCACGTTTGACTAATACGCTGCTAGCTACCGTCTCCATTGTGTTAGCATCATCTGGACCGACATTCGCGCAGCGAGCGAACTGGACGTCGAGCAGACCCTCTGGAGCACCCACAGCATGGTCACCAATGCCTACCGAAATGCCATCGGCAAAATTCAGGGATCTGGTCAAGCGGTCCACAAGCGCAGCATAGAGAAGCTCTATCTGGCCTTCCTCAAGACGACCCAATATTTCTACAAGGGCTATCTCCAGCGAGTGTGCGCCCGCTACAACATGAAACAACTAAAGCGTGTTGCCCGCATGGCCGACCTGGAGGACATGTCTGTGCCGGAAGAAGACAGGGTCGACGCTACCGCTGCGAACCTAGAGGGGCTTGTCACCGCGTCCTGCCACAGAACCTTGGTATATATGGGCGACTTGGCCAGATATCGCACCCTCATCCGTTCCAAGGACCGCCGCTTCGACACCGCCCTGGCTTACTACTCAATGGCCAATGACCTCGTGCCAGAGTCTGGATTTGCCCATCACCAGAGTGGACACATCTATGCCACCCTCGAGAACCATCTGGAGGTTGTTTACCATTTTTACCGCGCCATCGCCTGTGACAAGCCGCACCCGAATGCCCCGGCCAACCTCGAAACCGAGTTCAAAACCCTTCGGAAGCGGAAAGCTGCTGCCGCGGCTAAGGGTAGTGATGATGCTATGATCTCTTGGTTTGTCAAGCTCCATGCCTTTTACGCAAAGGGCGAGGAGTTCAACGAGCGCAAGGAACTTGAAGCCGAGGTTGACACGCGTTTGGCTTTGGCTTTGACCAAGAGCAACCAAGCCGATGTTACCAAAGTTCTTCTCAAAATGGTTCTCATCAACATCACGGCTTACGTTGTTGGAAAGAAGAATGTTGAAGGTGAGCAAAATCTCAGTGATTGCGACATGACCAGATGCTGACATGACTACGTAGCTGGCTGGACAACCGAGAAATCTCTGTCCTGCCAATTTATCTTGTTGCAGAACGTTCGGGTCATCCATACGATCTCCCGCATCCTCCACGAGGAAGTTCAAGATATCCTGCGGCGCCCGGCTGCCCCTGGTGATGCTTCCACGAAGAAAGCGGATACGACCAGCAGATATACTGCCACCTTCCAACGCACGCTGCCCCTTTTGCGCGTGTATATGACCTGGCTATGCTCCTACAGCAAGGACATCGTGGAGTTCCAGGCCTACCTGGAGCCGCTTTACGGAAACATGTGCAAGGCTCTCGGCCGCGCGCTCACCGTTCTGTTCGAGTTGTGGCTGAGCGACACCAACCTTAAGTCTATCGTTCCATACCAGTTCCCCGAGGACGAGGAAACCATCGGTATCAAATGCCTGAACGGGCCCGACCTTCATGACGGCTGTCAACTGTCTTATGATCCTACCACTTGCAAGCCGAAGCCCAGAGCTGAGGACGTCAAGGATGCCAGCTTTACCGAAGACGACATTGCTTTCACTCGCATCTTCGATGTCCTCTTCTGTGCAATTGACCTTGCTGAACGCTCGGCTTTCCCTCTCATGGTTTGCAAACTTATAGAGGATTCGCGCGAGGTGACCAAGTTCGCGTATGCAGAGGGCGGAAAGCAGGAGTCCGTTGCGCAACCTGAAGTCGAACAACAACCTGCCTCCGAGACCGGACTTCCGGTTACTGAGCATATTCCGTCTCCCATAGCTGAGCAGGTTCCCGTGGATGCTCCGATTGCGAACCCTGTTTCGGCTCCTGTGGCTGCCGCAGTTGCCGCTCCCGTCGCGGCACCTATTGAGGAGATTGCTCTAGACAGCCTAGACGAGTTTGCTGAAGATCGTGATTTCTATAGAGATCCTAAGGAGATGCAGCCTGCTGTGAGCCGGGCTTCTGCTTCACGAGCACCAAAGGCACCCCAGGCTGCTTCAAACTCCGAGTACTCCATTGACGCCCAAATGTATCAGCTCTTGAGCGATTTCCTTGCTCCCCCCGATACCACGGACCATACTCGGAAGCCCAGCAGCCATGGACCAGACGAAACTTCGTACGGAATCGGTTCTGTCACTGCTAACGAGCTTCGCAATGCTTTCGGATCTCCTAGCCCAGGCTCAGGCTCGGGGCATGGTTCTGCGTCGGGGTCAGCTCCGGGGTCAGCTACTGCCAGAGGATACCAGCAATTGCCTTGGAACTATTTCTACACTCCTGCGGCTGCTGACAACGACGTCCCGAGGTCTTCCGTGAGCCGTGGTACTCCCGGTCCTTGGGGAGGACACGGATCACCATATCTGCATTCTAAGAGCATGAGTAACACCGCAATTCCGTCAGGAGCCTCGATTACCACTGGCCCTAGCACCGTTGAACAGCAACTGGCCAACCAGCTGGCCAGCCTTATCCCTTCCACTTCCGCAAAGCATCAGTCTGCTTCTCCCCGCGGCGTATGGCCGGAGCTGGGACAGGCATCAGCTTCGCATTCGAGACAACGGTCCAATGTCGGCGGGGCTGGTTCCAGTTGGAATCCTGCTGTCGGCAACCCCCCTGGGCTGTGGGGTGACATGCCCAACTCCCCCTTTTCCTCTATGTCCTTCTCGGGTGCAACTTCGAGCCTGCCGCCAGTGAACAGTCCTTGGGGCTTGCCAGCAAAGTCCCACTGGGACGCTGTTCCCAATCGCAACCCCGGCGTGTCAGCGGCTCCCAAGTCCGCCGGTTTGGTTGGTAGGATCCCCCCAGGCTTCGGACCTGTTCACGGAAACTCGAGCCCCAGTGGCGCATATGGGAATGGAGGACAGTTTGACGCAGTCAACAGCTTCGGACAGAGTGGCATGGCTACCAGGACCGCACATCAAAATGCCTTCAACCAGTCAAACGCAGACACCTATGCCACTTCTCAGGTTGAGGAGTACAATAGGCAAGCTCTTATGAACGCTTGGGCTAATGAATACGGGCGCACCTCGGCTGCCTTCGCTGCTGCACCTCCGGGCTTCGAAGCTGGCGGAAGGCCCCAGCCCCCACCGGGGTTCCCCAAGCGCTGAATGTCGACGTTGATCATACGTCAAAACACAAACACTGGTTTTTTTTACCATACTGGTACTCTTCAATGATGGCAACAACAGTTGAATGGTCGGCCGTGCCTCTCGCCTAGAAATCTGCGTTAAGGAACCCATCCGCTTAGTCTAGTCCGGAGTCCATAATATTGTTGGGAGTAGACACCGACACGACAAGGATTTGCGACAACACGTTTACGATGACTTAAGCGATGATTCGCAGAACCCCATTTCACATTGGGGTCACCAGATGGCGAAATCGGATAAGAACATTTGCGATAGCTTCTTGCCATACCATGCTGGAGGCTTCAGTCATTCTAACTGCCGTTAACACCTCGACAACTGATTGTCTGCACGTCTGCGCTGTCCCTCCCTTAGGAGTCGGGGAAGAATGACGAGGCATAAGGAATACAAGACGGAACGCGCTTGAAAAGGAATTTGCAAAACTCAGTCAGCAAGGTGATCACCCACCCAATGAGTTATTCTGCTTCGCACAGCCTCGTGCTTCCTTTATCAGTGGCGTATCACGCACGCATCTTGGATTCATTTCACTATTTGCGCGTTTGGTCTTATTCGACCTTAACCGTCCCGTGGTCCTGCCACCACTTACCGGAGGCAATTATGCAGGTTCTTGTTGCTTTCGTCTCGCCTCTTTTGAGTGACAGGAACAGCGTATTACTATTGACCCAAGTATGTGTATGAAAGGGCTTTTTGGAAGGAAGGAAAAGGTGAGGAGTTGCAGAGAAGCGAAAGAATCAAGAAGCAGTGGGGTTTCCGTTCTCGAGGTGGAAAAAAAAGACGAGGATTTGAGCAAAAGAGGAATTGGGCGCTCCAGATGTTGAAGCTTAGCCAGAGAGGAATGAAGACAAGGAAGAAGAACGAAAGATACTGAACAACACAACCAAAACTGAATTTGAGTTTTTAGCAGATTGACAGACGCGCGCTTCGACACATGACTTTGAAAGCAGAACTTCAACGAGGAAATTCAAGGCTATATTACCATACACCATGCCTCTGAATGTGTCAATGCTAGTCATCTTATACCTATCTGGTCGGGGCATGAGTACGCTGCCTCCGGCTGATCTTCCTTTCTTGCAAATGAATAGATGTATTTCCGAGATCAACCTTTTGGTAGTTTGCCCGACAACTAGGGAAGGATGGGTAGTTGTCACCATATGTAGAGGTACGTGGTTGAGGGAAGGGAAGACTCTGCGGTCTCCCTTGTCGAGTCGAGCCGTAGACTCGAAAGTGATCCGAGTTGAGTAGGCTGGGTAAGCAGAGCCTCTTGTCGGTCATGGCCAAGCCGAAAGGAGCACTGTGACGGTGGATCTCGCTCAGCATGCCCCCTTCGAGAAAAAAAAAGAAGAAAAAAAAAATTATGATAAGGAAGAAATCCCGGGGAAGGGAGAGAAAGAATCGCTCGTACCCAAGTCGAACTTGTTCAAGCTGGAAACCCATGGACCTTGATACAGGAGGAACGGTATGTATCCCCTTGGCCGACACAAAGCCCATCCCAAGGAGGAAATTTGAAATACAACCTGGGGGCCCAATAATATAGGTGATTCATAGAAGGACACTGTCGCATCCACCTTTAGATGGCCAAAATGGTATCACATGAGAAGGAGAGCCGAGGTTCTTGATGTCAAGTCGATCAGGTCCGCTGTCAGGATCCAACCTCTATTTACAGTCATTCCAGCTTCTCGCGCTCATTCGTACCAGCTTTCTTCACACTACTGTTCGAACAAAAACCCTAGCGGGAGTAAACATAAAGATATTGATGCCGTAAAAACCCGTGGTATATTGTGCCGTTGTTGAAACCATTTTATGACCAGGATGAACTAGTCATGATCCTATGCCAAAATTTGAACCATTTGTATGCAGTCAAGTAACCTAACCTAAGCCTGATGTTAAAAGGCTTCCTGGATACCTCACAACCAACGCCTCTTCTCCTATTGCGCTGAACAACAAGAACGCTCTACTAACAACTCTTCTACTGCCTCTTCAATTCACGCCCTGCTAGCCAACGATACTGGTCTCCCAGATTTAGTTGTGGCCGGGGTAAGCCTGCTTGGGGAAAGGGTAGCTGTTACATACGTTGTCAGTTGATACATGTGGAATAAAAAGTATTGCAGAGACGAGAGTTGTGAGAACTTACGAGGGACCGAGCTCCTGGATGGAGAGCTTAGCGAGCCATTGGCCCATGTGAATGGACTCCTCGATAGACTTGCCCTCGACGACACCGGCAGCGAAGCCGCCAGCGAAGGCGTCACCGGCACCGTTGGTGTCGTTGATCTTGGCGGGGTCGATGGAGTGGACGGGGTACTCCTTGACCTCATCCTCGCCCTGGATGGCAACAATGGTAGGCTCGGTGCCCTGGGTGATGATGGCAACGCGCTTGCGCTGGGTGTTCTCCTTGGGAAGGTTGGCAAGAGCCTTTGCGATCTCCTTAACATCTGTGGTGTTGAGGCCGTGGGACTCGGCGTAGGCGGCGGCCTCGCCCTCATTGCCGATCACGTAGTCCCAGTAGGGAGCGGAGGCATCAAGGGGTTCCTTGAAGAACTGGCAGATGAAGGGGGCGGAGAGCGAGAGGATGAAGGGCTTGTTGCCGCTGGCAGCCTGCTTAGCGAGCTCCATGATGGCGGGAGGGCAGACGGTGAAGTGGTAGCCGCCGACATAGTAGACCTCGGCGTTCTCGACAAGGGACCAAACCTCGGGCTTCTTCAAGTGCTCAAGGTCGTAGTGGTTGGCGGCACCGAGCTCAGTGCACATGGAGCGGTTGTGGCCAGTGATGACAACACCGCAACGGCCGGTGCTGATCTTGGGGTCGACACGGTACTCGACGCGGAGGCCAGCCTGCTTGACAGCATCGTGGAGGATGGCAGCGTACTTGTCGTCACCGACACCGCCGAGGTAGACGACACTGTTGGGAGGGAGGAGGTACTGAGCACCGCGGGCGGTGTTCTGGGCAGCGCCACCGGCAATCAGCTTAGCATCGTAGTTCTGGAGGAGGTCCTCGAAGAGGCCCTGGTGCTTCTCCTCGGCGAGGATGGCGTCGTTGGCCTTGAGGCCGTACTTCTCGAGGAGAGCCTCATCGCCAAAGGCTTGGATGTCTGAGATGCGATTGTTAGCTACAGCTCACTTGCATCATGCAGGTTCTTGCGAACGAAGGAGGACGAAGGGTTGCGCCGTGGTGCTGCGAGGCGGATTGGGAGTATGGAAAACCTGGATGCGCCCGAACTGCCAGAGAAATTTGACAGGCGCCAACTCAGGTGTAAACAAGATGAGACTGGCGGGAAAGAGCAGGACTCACCGAGAAGGGGATTCTCAAGGCAGAGAAGTCTGTAGTCCTTGGTGGCGGCCATCTTGCTGAACGGGTTGCTACGAATGCTGAAGCGACTTGGGGTTGTTGTGTGGAAAGAGTTGTTGACTGGGATAAGATTCGAAGCTGACAGCGAGAAGCAGCCCACGGCGGGGTCGCAACCGCGCACTAGGTTCGAGGTGGAAGGATTCGCCGCAGGGAATGGATTCACTGGGGCGGTGGAGTAGAAACACCGAGTTGCCCCAGCAGCACTAGGTTGACCATGTCGGCGAGCTCCAACAGCATAGGAGACACCGATGAGAGACTCAAGCTTGCCAGCGATGAGACGTTGTGGTCGAGTTATTGGATGTGTCAAAAGCATTTTGGACCTCAGTTCGGTGATATCGCGAGGAGATTGCACGATAACGCACCACGCTAAAAATTGGGCATGTGTTGCTGTAGTGCAATGCACATCGGAGTAAATTTAGGAGCTACTACAATCCAAGTAGACGGTCCATCGTCTCCAGAATTTGACGTCAGGTGCCAGTACGTACACAACAGCGTAGAGCAATTGGGTATCAAGTTTCTCCCTGCTAGCATCAAGAGTATTAGATGCCGCATAGTCTTCTCTCCTTTTCGCATTACCCCTCATACATAGTCTTGTCACAACGTGTAGACCAGTAACTGTAGTTGCTTCCTCTTGACCGAAGAAAAACGATCATGTCCGCTCATCAATTTGCCTAGGATGATAGTTATCATGCCCTTCCGAGTCTCCTTGATGTGATTGACGCGCCCTGAACTCAAGGGTCATGCTCGCTCACCATCTGAAGGACCACGGCTCGCATCTGGCACCCGTCTTGCTGCTTTGTGTGGGAATCATTTTTATTCCGGTACGTCCCAAGATGCTTGCAAAAAGAGGAAGTCTCCCAGCCGCCTTCGCAGTACCGTAACTACAAAGCAGCAAAGACCAATGCAATCCCAGAAACCCCAGCCCAGATGACAAACAAGAAATCGCTTTACTCCTTGGTCTTCTGGGTACCGCGGAGGAGACCAGTTCTCCTGGCGGCAATGAGACCCGCCTTCTGACCCTGGGCAGCGTACCTGGAGATGGTAGAAGCCTTACCAATATGTTGGTGGTTACCCTGTAGCACCATGTCAGCTCGCGTTCAGAATTCCGGACACCTGTAAAACTTACACCACCGTGAGGATGGTCGACGGGGTTCATGGCAACACCACGAGTCTTGGGCCAGCTGTTGCGCTTGACAGCGAACTTGTGCTTGGCACGAGAAGCCTCTGTAGAATTAATCAGCACTTCCGCTCTTTTCGGAGGACCACGTATACCGGGGAAAACGTACTAAGGAGGGGCTTGTCGGTACGGCCACCACCGGCGACGATACCGATCATGCCACGAGCGCTGCTGGAGACAACCTTCTTGGCACCGGAGGGAAGCTTGATGCGGGTCTTGCCCTCCTCGGGGTTGTGGCCGACAACAGTGACGTAGTTACCGGAAGTACGGCCGATAGCACCACGGTCACCAACCTTCTCCTCGACGTTGGAGACGACGGTACCCTCAGGGACGGAGCCGAGGGGGAGGACGTTGCCGACGGTGAGAGCAGCGTTCTTGCCGGCGTAGATGAACTGGCCGGTGTACATGCCCTCGTTGGCGATGAAGGTCTCGCGCTGCTTCTTGAACTTGTAGGGGGAGTTGAAGACAACGCGGGCGAGAGGAGCACCACGACCGGGGTCGTGGATGATCTCCTTCACAACACCACGGATGTAGCCGTGGCGCTCGGCATAGTCGAGAGATCTGAACTTAGCCGGGGCCTTGTTCAACCGGGTGTTGGCGGTGAAGATGGAACCGCGGCCCTTACGTTGGTTGCGAATCTGAGGGTAGAAGATGCATGGTCAGCATCGACATCATTGCCGTTTCGTGCTCCGAGCCTTTCCTCTGCCATTTGGGGCCATGCGCTGGTGCATCCCAAATATCCTCTCGATTCGATCACTTCCAAATCTCCAAATCGCCGCCCCCTTGCCGCCCTGGGCGCCGAATTTTATGCGATTGTCGGTTTCCCCCCATTGTCGTCGTCGGTTTTCGAGTTTGGAAGTTTCGTCGCGATCGTTTCGAGAGAACAGCTGGATAATGAAGATATCGGGATTTACTTACGACGCGACCCATTTTGTCCCTCCTACCTCAAATGACTGAAAGTAAAGGCCGGGTTTCGGTAAGTTGAAGGTTGAGTTGCGCTTCGTAAAAAGCTCCCGAAGTCAGTGCAAGACGATATTTTTCCAAATTCTTGTGTGGACTTGCGCGAAAACAAGCCACACACTAGGCCTGTGCGGCTCCCCAAGCTGCCCTAACGCGGGGAGTAAGTGTGGCGCGCAGCAAGGGACCTGTGGCTTGCGCTCTTCTAACTGTTCAATTGCGTCACGTGGAGACGCAACCACACGCTTAGAAACGACCGTGACTGGTGCCCCTCCACTCCTCCACAGCGAGCCTTGTGCCATTCACGTCTCAGCGCTGTTATTTCCATCAAAGCAACTTAAAAGTATTTGCAGATAGTGGCGCATAGGTCTTTGTGACATCTTGGAACTCGTCTGAGCTCACATAATTTCTGTGAAATCCCCTTATTCTTTCTGTATATTGTTCGGGGTGTGATGATGCTGTTCGTAAATTGCATTGCATCTCGAAGCGCGACGGATGCAGTGAACTTGGAGTACGACGGACAGTGCAGCGTCTTCTGCTGTAGTTTGGTCACACGGTACGCGGCATTCGGATCACGCCAAAAGCAGGAACGCCGCCCACTTCCTATCGTCATCCGCCCAACTTCACAACTCTCGTCGGATTGACGCGCTGCAGTGATGCCAGCAATGTTGACTTTCAACGCAGGAGCGACCAAACAAACAAGTGCATGCTCTTAGTTAAGTACGGCAAATTCATCTCATTTACCTTTTTATCTCCATTCCGAAGGTGTTCTAACAATCTGATAGGTGTGATCAACTGAATCCACGAGTGCGTTGTACTACCAGCCGTCGGATGAACTACTCATCGTGATCGCAACTTTTGTGCTGCGATTTTGGAGTTCTTCAGGCCCGTGGTTCTGCTATGTGGACCGTTTCGCTGCAAGATCTTGGGTTTGTGAACTCAAATCGTTCAAGCGACCGATGCAGTGGATGCAGGCCCTCCCGACCTGGGACGAGAGGCAGGAGCAGCGTCGTTGAACTCTTGCCAACCTCACCTCCTTCTCGTTCACCGACAAAAGATGTCGCCAGTGCGAGTCGATATTGGATTGGTGCTTGCGCTTGTCCATAATCCCAAGACATTGTCATTATTGGGCACGTTGCATTTTGTTGGTAGGTCTCGCAACTCTTTTCAGGCGCATAAAATGTGGCCTCCGCATACGCGATACGTCATCTTATTTTTTTTTTTGTGGACAATGAGGGTCGGAATGCGAATAGCTTCAAGGCTCGAGTTGTTGTTGCACCACTTGTTTTGGCGATGGAGATGGAGGCACGGCTATCGCATCAGAGGGTCCCTGCTAGATCGCGTCTATATGCCGTCTCCTGGCCAGGCAAAAGCGGCGCCTTGGCTTACTCCCTTCATTCGCTCCCTGCATCTCTCTACAAACTTTCCATTCGCGTCTTGACACTTGGGGCATACCACACACCAGTTAGGAAACATCGAGGGCATGAGGATCTCTGTCCCCGTTGGGATCATACGTCGACCCTTGGAGCTCACCCTCTTAAATTTTTTTGGGTGGAGGGGAGGAAAACATGGGGCGCGAAAACAATCCCCCCATCATTCTGCTTCATAATACCAACGCCCGGCGAAACACCCATATTCCTCAACCGCCACCTCTACAACCGTTCTGAATAGCGACAGTTAGCATATGGCATCACGCGTTATGTACCTCGGGCCTTTCTTTGGGTGCTTGAACATTTGACGAGGGCTTGCCTTAAGCGAGCCATGCGGGCTTTCGCCGATATACATGAGCGCTACCTGGAAATCATGTTATGGCATCGACAGGATGCTCAAGCTCTGGACTCTGGGCTACGGAGGGGATGACCGACGGGCAGGATTCCAAGGGGAGGCGATGGATTGTGCGGTTGGATGGAACTTTGTCATGATAACAAGCGGCCCGTTGAACCTGACACACCTGGCTCCAGCGCTAGCTGTAGATAGAAGAAAGACGACTTTTCGCCTTGGATTCGTTGATGAATGTGCCTATGAAGCAGGCGCCTTGTGCAGTTCTCTTGCTGTGAACTTGGGCTGGAAGCCCTGGGACTGTTGCTGGCGGCCCGGTACGTAATTTATTGCGGCCGATCTCTTATAACATTCAGTTGCTCCTCACTGCTGCACCCACTTTCTCTCTTGCAAGCACCCTTGTTCGTTCTTCCACCTCAGCACCGCAACGCGCAACGAGCGAACGAAGTGCCATCGGCCACTACAGCACATCATGGCTGACGACGACTCTTCCGATCTTTCATCCATCTCATCGCTATCGGCGCCTCCCACTGATGATGAAGCCGACATCCAGGTGGAACGCCATCAGGGCATCTTGAAATTCTTCCACAAAGTCGACAAAAACCCGGCCTCGAACGCACCCAGGGAGACAACGCCACCGCGACGCAAGAGAGAGCCTTCCCCTCCTCATGAATACGTTTTAGCCGATAATCCTGATATTGCCGTATGTTATTGCGCGTTTCGTCGCGTTCAAAGGACGACATAGCACAAACAGTCGCGCGTGCCATTGCATGTGACGCCACCGGTTGCTAACATGGGTATTCTAGTTCATTGTCATGTTCCGTTCCCGATTCACCGAGGCGTTTCCGAAAAGCCTGGCCAATTTCGGACCCCAAGAGCTGGAGCGTGACGTGGTTGAGACTATCCCAGGCGAGCGCGTCGAAAACTTTCTCTGCGCGCTGCTTGGCCTTTTGCTTAATCGCAAACAGGACGTCAAGTGCGTATTGCCCCGCCTACAGCAGGCCAAAACCATTTCTAGCAAAACTTGCTAACCAACAAACCCAACACAGAGCCGGTCATTATGGACGCGCCCTCGAAGAAGCTATTCAGTCGCACAAGAGTCAATGGGCAAAAGAGTGGGAGGGCCAGAACCCTCTTGCTGGAGGTGCCACCTTTGCCTCCATGACCCCAGTACAACGGGTATGCCATTTCACGCCGTACTCAAAATTCCCAGAGATGCAGAAGAAAAGAAAGGCTAATCCGCAATTGACCTCAAGCTCGCTCTCCTACGCACACTGATCCATTGGTCCCTTGCGTCCTCCGAGGTCGTCAAGACCATGATCAATAAAAACTACAGGACCCGCCACGAAGACGATTTGAATGTCGGTGTCAGTGTCCAACCTTGGGGAACCGACGGCGACAAGCGGAGATACTACCTGATCGAGGGTAACGACGACACGCATTTTCGAGTATATAGGGAGAGCAATCCCGCAGGGCACACACGAACATGGTGGAGCGTTGCCGGTAACATCGAAGAGCTGAAGCTGCTTGCCGAGAAGCTGGAAAAGAATGACGGAGGACCCAAGGCCCGAGCCCTGGCCAAGAGAATCGCCAATAGCATTCCGCGATTCGAAGCAACCGAGGAGAAGCGCAGACGAAGAGAGTACCGGATCATGCGCAAGGAGCAATTCAAGCGCCCGGAGCCCGGTCTTTCGCTGTACGAGGGCCGCACCCGCGGCAAGCGCATGAAGTACACCTTTTCGGACGACGAGGACGACTTCTATACGGATTCGACCGCGACCCGGCGGTCCGCCAGGAACACCAGGAACCACACCCCCGCCGAGCCCGCCGGCCCCATCACCACCGCCAGCGGGCGGCAAGTAAGAGCACCCACCCGGTTCGAGACGACGGCCAGCAATCCTGCCAGTGCCCAAGGCGACGATGATGTCGAGATGACGGGAGGCGTCGCTGACGCGAAGAATGGAGACCAAGTAGAGCTCACAGTTGGACCCACAGGCCGCCCGAGACGATCAGCCGCCGTACATCACAGCATGAACGGATGGAGCTCTGCCGCCACCACCACCACTAAGAAGAAGCGCAGCAAGGACGATGAATACGATTCCGAGGACGAGGACGATGCTAGTGACGAACCGGACTTTGGCGATGATGAGGAAGACGAGCATGTCCCGGCCGCTGACGACGAAGAGGAGGACGAAGAGGACGAAGAGGAGTATGAGGAAGATGCAGACATGGCGGACGAGGACGATCTCGATGATGATGATGATGATGATAGCGATGCTAAGGGTGACGATGATCACGACAACAGCCTTGTGTTCAAGTTCCCCATCCGCGTTGGCTTCGACGAGAATGCCAAAGTCACCAAAATTGATGGTCCGACCCCCTCGCCAACGATTACTCACAAGCATCCCCGGACGGCACACAGGAATATCGTGGTGAGCGAGCAGGCGATTCCCGCACAGTCTCGAGGTCAGTCGGTCGGCGATGGTAAGGAGAATGATGTCCCCATGGTGGACGCGGATGATGAGCCAGCAGCCAAGGAGGAGATCGTTGCGATCCCGCTCAAGAAAGCAACGGCCGAGCGCCTGGTTGAGAAAGGCGGTGGTGGTATCAAACGTCCCTTATCACCGCCCCCGGGCCTGGGTCCGCCCGGAGGACAGCAGGGTTTACCGATTAGGAGCCCTGAGAAGCCTCAACCTCAACAGCTTATTGGCCTCTGAATGAGCTGTTGACAAGTGTCAGAGCATTTTCTGTTACGTATGGGTAGCCACGGTTTAGTTTTCTGTACCCTTCTATTGTTAGGTTATGTTGGAATTCAGTCACGGGTGAAGTAGGGAGTTCGGGGTGTACAAAACATGGATGAGGAGTATCGCGATGCACGAAACTATGTTCTGTCAATCAAGATTACGTTATGATTCGCGACTAGGAAGAAAAGAAAGACAAGTGGAAGGAATCAGTAGGTTTAGTTATGGGGTGATGGTTCTCGAGTTCTCGTTACCCTGAAGCGAACGGAACTGACATTCTAAGCGAAAGCTCGAAGGGGAGCTTCAGAGGGAACGGAGTAAGAATGCAGTGTGTGCCACACAAGACGGGTGAAGCAATTAGACCGGCAATTGTGTGGTTATGATAGCATCTCGATCCTTGAATTCCTTAGTTACGAGACAAGTTGAAATCTTGCGTGCACAGCATGTGACGGTCTCTTACCCAACGGACATGCAGCCAGTCGGATATGGCCAATGTTCCCATCTTACCATGAATGCGTAAGTCAAGATGCTTGATTCGAGTCCATTTACAACACCGTGCAATGCAGCGAGGCAAAGACCCTTCAACCAAAGCCCCTTTCCCACAACTATTTGTCCACTCAAGCGTAACCACCGCCCAACTCCCTCTGGAAGTTGTGGCTGAACGCCTCCACCACCTTCCTCCCCTCCCTTCCTCCGTAGCCACCGCCTCCGCCGAAGTTCTGTTTAACGTTCCAGCTACTGGATCGGCGAGTCTGGAAGATGCGTACATTTTGCGACCTGTTTTTCGACAAAGCGAGGGTGAAGAAAAGTATAAGAATGGATCCAGAAGATGAGTTTTCTTTTTGGGCCATATGATAGCTTATGGTTTTACAGAAGGAGAGGGACCAGGAGCAGGGGGGATCTCCCAGTTGTTGACCCCGTACCACCAGCGCCGCACCCGGGCTCCGATCGAGGAGCCGTGAATCTGGGCGTTTCGGTTCCAGGACTGCCAGCCGCAGACTAGGATATTGTAGAGGAGACCTTGAACTAGGGGCATCATGACCTGTTGTTTTTGGACTGTTAGTTGTCCGGTATTCATTTTGAGAGGACGGCGATGTATCTAGAAAGCCAGCGGGGCAAAGGCCGGGAAATCTCTAGATGAGAGCGATGATGGTGGTGTAAATATTCCAAAACAAAAAAAAGCAACTTCAACATGCCTGATCCCTCGCCGTAATCAACACCACCTTCCACCACGTATCTGCATTGCGTATACTGTGCAGGTAGCTCTGCTCGTACCGCAGGTCCGGGATCGGGGGTAGGTGATGGATGTTGCGCCGGGGCCTGGACTTGACCACGTTGTATTCGCTCGCCTCATCCGTTTCTGTTTCCGACTGTGCGTAGTCCTCCTCGTCATCGTCCTCGTCGATCCCGTCGTCAGGTATGAGTGAGTCATGATGCTGACTGTGACTGGTCTGGGTCCGGAGGGACGCAGGCTCGCGCTTGGACGCGGCGGTAGAGGGGTTGATGTCGTGCGAAGGAGAGGGATCGCGCTTGATGTGCGCTGTTTGGATGGTCTCAGCGATCTGTATGGGGATGTCGGAGTTCATGGTTTACGGCGCAGACTGCAAGTTCTATAGCCCGTCTCGAGGTTGTTGTCTATGGGAGGTGTAGAGGACTACTCTGCTCTGAGGTGAGGTTACGCGCGAGCGGGAGATAGCGAACATCGAGGTCAATCGACATCATAGCTTCAGGTACCTTCCGGGGTTGGCGCAGTCCACTGGAGCGGTACGTATTAGCTCCTGTACATTGCACTACACACCAGGGCAGTGTATAACACACGTAGGGCTACGGGCAGGCAAGGGGCCGACACCCAGCGACTACCTACCTCTAGGTACATATTGCTCTCTCCGGGCAGAAATGTGTCACAGTCGCAACTTCCAAGGACGTAACCATGGAAGACACCCGGCAGTATAAAGGCAGTAACAACATTGAGGCCAAACATCAAAAAGTCGGCCGTAAAGGAACGGCATAACACATCCCATCGAATTTCTAAGTGGTTGACTAGGTACCTAGGTAGGTACTAACACGGCCAGACCGCTTCCATTGTCATCGCCTCAAGATTGCCATCTTTGTTCCTGCTGTGACGACAATCCTCGACACAATCGTAGGCTGATTCGGAGCAATTCTCTGCAAGTTCAGTCTGAAACGGGAAGGAAATGTGGGACCCGGTGTGCTGGACGGCCAAACGCCACAGCCTGAAGTTGTGCCAAGTTGATGCGGTGTTGAACTGAAGGACGAGGTCAGGCGGGAGAAGGGATGTGCAGGTGTGAAGGGTTCAAGTTGCTAAGGCCCAGGGCAAGGGGCCCCCCACGCCAATGATGACTCGCGTTTCGCCCCACCTGTGACGGAGAAAAAGAGAAGGTGCCTGATAAACACACGGGCAGACAGGTCGAATAGGGCAGCGGAAACCCCTCTGTAGGTACCTTGTGGCAGGCGTGGCCCACTCGCTAGGTAGTGAACATAGGTACCGGCAAACTAGGTACGCACCTACGTCTGCCGCATTTACTCCAGATCAGGCGGGGCATTCTCCCGGCTTCTTTGGGTTCTTCTTACTGACAAGCATCAATTCAGCCAATTAGCCCATTGTGCGCTTTCAAACCAGGTTAGTAGTTCTAGAACTGGAACCCCACTGAATACAAGGAAATCCAGCGGCGAGGCACATTGGCCAGGCGAGGCATAGTCGAAGTAGTGGGCAAAAAGAAAAAGAACAACCCCAACCTGCCCACTTTGTGGTCCTGCCCTGCTCGCCGCCCGTTGAAAGCAGATCCAACCAAGGTCGACATCACAAACCTCGCTCGCTGCACCAACTTAACTTCAGGGGCGCCAGCAGCACTTCGTCTTCCTCATCTTCTTCACCACCCCAAAACAGCCAAGATGGATCCCAACGCCAACGAGGCCGAGAAGAACGTGAGTGGCTCATCATCATCCCTCTCCCGACTGCGCGCGCGCGCGCAAAAAAAAAGAGAAAAAAGACACAGTTCCCGACGTGATGTTCGCATGCTGACGAGATGCTCTTGTCCCTCATAGATTGAGATATGGAAGGTCAAGAAGCTGATCAAGCGTCTTGAGGCCGCCCGTGGAAACGGCACCTCCATGATCTCGCTCATTATCCGTACGTTTGTCTTTACCATGGCATTGTCACCGCCGTCTACCCTCCCTTGATCACACAGCGAGATCATTGGCAGTAATCCTCGCTGCTCTGCTGCTTACGGCCCAATGTCCAGTGGTGCTAACCCTTGATCGTCTCCAGCCCCCAAGGATCAGATCTCCAGAGCCGCAAAGATGTTGGCTGAAGAATATGTGCGTCACCATGCTTCCCTCCAATCTCGACACCCTTATTGTGTCGGACAGTTGTTCCTGACTTAGCACTATAGGGCACTGCCTCGAACATCAAGTCGCGTGTCAACCGTCAGTCCGTCCTTTCGGCCATTACCTCCACCCAGCAAAGGCTCAAGCTCTATAACAAGGTGCCGCCCAATGGTCTTGTCGTGTACTGCGGTGAAATCTTGACCTCAGAAGGCAAGGAGAGAAAGGTCAACATCGACTTCGAGCCCTTCAAGCCCATCAACACCTCCCTCTACCTTTGCGACAACAAGTTCCACACCGAGGCTCTTGCCGAGCTTCTCGACTCCGATCAGAAGTTTGGTTTCATCATCATGGATGGTAACGGTGCTTTGTTCGGCACTCTCAGTGGAAACACCCGCGATATTGTCCACAAGTTTTCGGTCGATCTTCCCAAGAAGCACGGTCGTGGTGGTCAGTCCGCCCTGCGTTTTGCCCGTCTCCGTGAGGAAAAGCGTCACAACTATGTCCGCAAGGTCGCCGAATTGGCTGTCCAGTGTTTCATCACCAACGACAGGCCTAACGTTGCCGGTCTCGTTTTGGCTGGTTCCGCCGATTTCAAGAACGACCTGAACGCCTCCGACTTGTTCGATCCCCGTCTCCAGACCAAGGTTGTCAAGGTTGTCGATGTCTCGTATGGTGGTGAAAACGGTTTCAACCAGGCTATTGAGCTGTCCTCCGAGACCCTCGGAAACGTCAAGTTCATCCAGGAGAAGAAGCTCATCGGCAAGTACTTCGAGGAGATTAGCCAGGATACCGGCCGCGTCTGCTACGGTATTGAGGATACCCTCAAGGCTTTGGAGCTCGGTGCCGTTGAAACCCTCATCGTCTTCGAGAACCTTGAGGTCAACCGTTGGGTTCTCAAGGACAGCAACGGATCCGAAGTGATTCTGCATACTACCAAGGCACAGGAGCAGGCCAGCCGCGACGCTTTCATGGACAAGGAGACAGGCCAGGAGATGGAAGTTGTTTCCCAGGAGTCCTTCCTTGAGTGGATTGCAGAACACTACAAGGATTTCGGTGCCACGCTCGAATTTGTCTCCGATCGCTCTACCGAGGGCAACCAGTTTGTCAAGGGCTTCGGTGGTATCGGCGGTATCCTCCGTTACAAAGTCAACTTCGAGCAGCTAGCTGACGTCAGCGACGATGATGAGTACTACGACGATTGACAAGTTGAATCCCTCGCCGACAACGAGGGACCCGGAACTCAAGCTATCCCGTCCGAGCCGACGACGACACCTAAAGCTGATTCAGCGCCGCTTCTCAAGCCAGCCAGCTCGGGCAAAATGTCCGCAGCTCGCTCCGGCGCAAGCCCTCATCAGCCGGGTAACCACCAGGTGTCCCGCCCGAGCCCGCTTCGCTCTATGATGACGGCTTCTTGAGTTTGATTTAGTGGAATCTAAGGTATGGCATTTTCTTGTTTGGTCGACCTCTGGCCACTCGCTAACAGCCGCAACAGAATCAAATTGCCTATGACTGAAGCGGAAGTTCTATAAATGGGATGCAGAGTTGATTCTTCGCAAGTCTTACCAAGACCAACGAATGAATTGTCCAAAATCCCTTAGCTGGACGCAAAGCAATACCTCAAGTTGGAAGATGGAAAGGATTGAATGTCTAGCGCGGAACCATGAGGAATGGATTTGCTTTTATTCCGGGGACTGACAGCGTCTGTCTTCATGAACACTCTTTTATGCTTTCGGTTCATAAAAACTGGGTTATGGAATTTTGGGTGGAAAAAATCAAACAGGTCGATATGAGATATGGTTTAACTAGGGCTTAGTACGCGGTAGCCTAGGACCGAATTCCACGCTCATTCTGTCTTTGTTAGATCCTGATGGCTTTTAGTTTCGATTGTTCTTGATAACCGTCTGAAGGGTAACTATCTACAGTTGGCGCTCTCAAATAGTGCCCATACTCCAAAGATCAACAAAAAAAAGAGCTGTCCTATTGTACTGTTATTAGCGTAAATACTAGGTTTCAAAAGCAGGGACTATGCAGTCCTCGGCGATCACAATGTCATCACTCGTTCATTGTGGGGCTGTCCTGGAAACGCGACTTTGATGAGGTCTGGGAAATCTGAAGCCGGTAATCGGGGCCGGAGCGGGGCCCGGCGGTCGGACCTTTGAGAGGTAACCGTGTGTGGCCGGTCGAAACCAGCATGAAGACAATTCGGGATGCCCGGTGAGTCTGAGTTGAAGGTATGCAATAGAGCAGCTTGTTGCTCGGGGCAACGACACATGAATAGTGGTACCCCGGGACTTCAAAATTACTTCTTTCACCAAAAATCCATCTACTGCGTCAGGTACCATGCACATGGGTCTTCCAATGCTCCGCTGTGCTCTCTGAATGATTGGTCACTGGCACCTTTTATTCCCAACTCATACACAAATCAGGGGACTTAACTCTTCCAACTTCCTACATCCGTCCACGATAACCTAGGATCTCTTTGAGCGGTAATCTGGGTACGTGTGTTATTGAAAGCATATTGGACGGGTAGACAGTACGGTTGTGAACGGCCGCGCAACATGAGCTCAAGAACGGCCACTGCGCCGACATCGGAAGGGACTCGGGAGAGGAGTCACCGGAGGAAGGTCGCCTTCTTGGGACCTTTTGCTTCATATTCTCATCAGGTATGTGATCCGCATGAAATGGGCTTAGAAGGGACGGTTGAGTGATTTCGGGTTACTCGTGGGCTTGAGGGACTCGGGTCACCTTGGAGAATGGGAGCTATCGCGGCCTGTCAGGGTTGAGACAGTGCATCAAAAGGAGCCAGAAAAAAATGGATAGTGAGACTATCCAGCTTGAGGGACATTCAAAGGCTTTGACTTTGATATCGCTGGACAATTTTTCCTTCCCAGTAGTGTTCATGAGACTAATATTATTGACTTGGGGTTGTTGCAACGTATAGGCGACAAAATCTGCCTTTCCAAACCAGGATAAGTGGGAACTCATCCCTACAACGACGATCAGAGGTCTGTTGAAGTCATATTTTTTGAACATGAGAAGCTTCACTAACACCGACTACAGAGGTCGTTGACGAAGTCCAGGCCTCCAATGTGGATTTCGGCGTTGTCCCCTTCGAGAACTCAACCCATGGCACCGTCAGCTTCACCCTCGACTGCCTTGCCGACCGCGCCTCTACCTACCCTAACATCACCATCTGCGGCGAAGCCTACCTAGACGTCCATCATTTCCTTCTAGGCCGGAGGAAGTCTTCCCTACTACCTAATGTTGACCAAAACGCAAAGGGGACGCCCCTAACTTCCCTCTCCCACGTCAAACGCGTCTACTCCCACCCCCAAGCCTTCGGCCAAACCGCCAAGTTTTTCGCCACCTATCTCAAGGGCGTCGAGACCATCGAGGTCTCCTCCACTAGCAAAGCTGCCGAGCTCGCTGCTGCTGACGCCACCGGCTCGAGCGCTGCCGTAGCGGGTGAAGTAGCCGGCGAGATGGCCGGCCTGGATGTCCTTGCGCGCTGCATTGAAGACCGCGAAGACAACACAACCCGCTTCTTTGTCCTGCGCAGACGACCCTGCAGCAGCCGCAGCGACGACGGTGTCGAGCAGGAGGTGCAGCTGCCCGAGGGATTGCCGTGGACCACGGATCGGGCAGAGTCTCTGCTTGGGTCTCCGACCTCGGGAGGATCGCCCGTTTCTCTATCGCCTCGTCCGTCTTCGTCGGTTTCTGGCAGCTACGGCGGGAGGAATGATGATACGGAGAGGATTGACGCTTACAAGGGCTTGTATAAGTCTATGGTCTCGTTCACGGTGCCGCATCATACGCCCGGCGCGCTGGCAGATGTCTTGGGGTGCTTCAAGCGGAGAGGCCTGAACCTGACGAGCATCAATAGCTTGCCGAGCCTGATTGCGCCGTTTCAGTATCTCTTCTTTATCGAGTTTGAGGGCAATCGGTGGGATGATCCGGAGGGGAGGGTGAGTGGGTTGGTTGGGGATGTGGAGTGGGTTGAGGGCGTGGCGGAACGGTGGAGGTGGTTGGGTAGTTGGTTGAATCAAAGGAGGAGGTAAAATGGAGGACATACTCATCGGACAGGATAGGCAAAAGATTGAGAAGGGGGGATCAAAAATAGACTGGCTGGTTTACATGAGGCGTGTCATATATGCCATGGGATGAAAAATGGGCTAGAGTATGTATGGTACTCGAGCCTCGAGCATTGATTCGGTCAAGCTAACTGACGAGAAGTACTAGGAAACCTCCAGAGTCATCCAACGCTTGAGATTATGCTGGCTCACGTTCGTCGACAGAAATCCTCAACCATCTACCAATCTAGTGCGAAGCAAATGGATTAAATCCTTCTTGGTGAGGCCATCCACCACCTAGGGGTCTGCCTCAGGAAGGATGTTGAACAGAGTACACTTGAATCGATAAAGCGGTGCGACTAACACTTCTTTGGGATGGCTTCGCATTGTTGCTTCTCTTGCGATTGCTTTTGGTCTGTAATCCGAGTATCAGGTTGAGTCATCGTGATCCTACCTCTCCAATCGGCAGCTCACCACCACTATTGAGCATTTTTCTGAGCCTCAAACGCTTATGGTCTTGGTGAGAATGACACCAAGTACAATTCAATACTGGTTTCTTAATTTGGTTCTTCGGCCATGGGTTGAATAGGGGAATTTTTGGGGCTCTCATTGGGCTCCAAAGAGAGAAACTGGCCTCCGTTTGAAGCGTCATGGGACAAGAGCCAGGGTGGAAAACGCCACAGAAGCCTTCTTATGCCTCTCTCCGTCTCCTACGGGACCCCCCAGACTGGAAGATATAAGAAGGTGGTCCCCTTTCAGTACCCGTCTGTCTGACAATCGAATGCTTTTTCCACATTTGGTAGCTCTAGAGTGGAAATGGGCGTTTTCTGTACCAAAATAACAAACAAACCAGGGTAATATGGTAGTATGGAAAGGGCCAAGAGCCTACTTCGAGATATCAAACAAAGCCCTGTCTCATATGATTACTCCAGTCAAAGGTAGTATGTTCGAGAATCTTACTTCAGCTGCTGCTGAAAGACGAGGAACCAGTAGACTGAACCAGGAACTCAACAACGACAAAAGCAGCTTTAACAGTGCAGAAAGCCTACATTGAACGGGACATATGGTCAGATTTCATCTTACTCTCCCAGAAAATGTCATAAACCTCCGACTGACATACGCTTCTTTCTGTGACAGTCCCGTTTACTCTGTTTGTGAACTCTAACCTTGACCACCCCATCCTCGATCAAAACCTCAGAGTCTCACCAAACAGACCATGCAAACGAGCATGACCACCCTTCGGCGCCTCTTACGGTACGGCCAAGTTCTCCGGGGCCATCTTTTCCCCGGGTATTCTGAAGCCTGAGCGAGTTCCACGGAACATGGAAGCACTGTCTTTGTTTTTTGCAGCGTGTCCTTCCATCCTCTTTGGGACTAGCATGGTAGAATTAACAGCTTTTCAAAAGCCTCCCAACAGTTATGGCAGCTAACCACTATCTTTCGTATCAACCACCTCGTTTTGCGCTGCAGCTCGCGAGCCGAAAGTGCCAAACTTACAATCACACCAACTACCGCTTTTGTTCTAGATTCCAGTGGGGCCAGGTTACTCTGAGCATTAAAAGAATTTCCATCTGGTTCTTCCGAACTTCTTCTCCTTTTCTTCCTTCTACCTCACCCCTCCGTCACTCCGTCACTCCGTCACTGATCTGCATACCTCTGCTACAGTCCTGTAACGCTTTTGACATTCAGCCCTTCTGATATTTTGTTGACTGCAGAATCGTCTTCACAAAAATTCTCCAAGCAACCATGGAGGCAGTCCAGACGGGCGACAAGCTCATGGAGGCAATCGCCTCAGCGGATGAGTCCACTCTTCGCGCAGTTCTGCGCGGCCTTTGCGCTAGGCGTGAGGTTGAACAACTCATCGGCAAGCATTTTTATGAACTGAACAAGTTCAACGCGGCCAAGGGAAGAAGTTCTGACTCCAAACGGAAAGCGACGTCTCCCGTTCATATCTGCGTTGAATGTGGCCAGGCTTTTGAGGAAGACGACAATAAGAAGGAATGTCGCTTCCACTCAGGTATGTGTGCGACTTCTGCCTCTCTCCTTGGGCAGATAGCTGACCGGCGAATAGAGGAAATGGAACTCGACGAGAATTCGTCCATATGGGCTGACTATGACGAGAATTGCTTTGGCGTGATGGATTCGGAAGAGAACCGTAATAATCCTGACACCCTCGGGGGATTCGTTTATCCATGCTGCAACAAGCGAGCCGATGAGGCAGAAGGGTGTCAATTGGGTTACCACCGGGCCGCTAACAGCAAAAGAGGAAGGGTTGATGTTGATGATTCGGCCGATCAGAAGGACGAAGGGGAGGACGACGAAGAGCAAGAGAAGGACGAGTAAAGCGATAGCAACGGCAAACAAACGAGGCGATTCCACACGATCCAGCACTGGTATGTTTGTTAGTCTCGTACAAAAAAGTCAAAAGCTTTACTAGGTGTATGAAAATTTTCAGCCCCATATGAAGGATTTTGTTATACAGGCTTATTATCCAATTTTGAAGGCCTTGAAGGAAATGGAGGGAGGCATTGGAGGACACCCATCAGAGGCTTCTGTAGTAGCGTCACAAACCCGTACCTTTATCCCATATCGCTTTACACAGGGAACAGTTCCTCTTTTGAAAGGATAAAAAGAGCTCCAAAGCTTCCCTATTCAACTCATAGTCGAAGAACCAAACCAACCACCAAACCAGTATGATAATAATATCCCGAAGGAGGGCTCAGTCTACTAAGTGCATAATGGAATTTCTCCCAGGTCGTCTCCCTCGTTTCTTCCCTCAGATATCATCTCTTCGGAATATAGCTACCTGCTCTGCCAGCTATCCAGAACCCCCCTTGGACTTAGCCTTTTCCATATACTTCCATAAAATCACCTCCTCATACCTCTTCAGGTGCCATGGAGAACAATTCCAAGGACGAGAAGCTCGCAGAGGCAATCAACAACAACAACAACAACAACAACAACAACAACAACAACAACAACAACAACAACAACAACAACAACAACAACAACAACAACAACAACAACAACAACAACAACAACAACAACAACAACAACAACAGAAAACACTGCCGCTTTTATTGAAGCAAATAAAGTCAGCAACGTTTTGCAACCTCCCTGTTACAAATGTCTAAAATCATGTGCAGAAAGCCTGGTGATCGACTCCTGATTTAAAGTGTGGATTTATTGGAACTTCAATTTTCATGGCCCAGGGGATACGCCGGAGAACCGCAAAAAGGACCACCTTTAGGAAGAGCCCGTGTATGCTTGCTGTAACAAGTACCTTTTTAGGAAACCGGCTGTAGAAGGGGTTACCATCAGGCTCCTGAGGGCAAAAGAGGAAGCCCTGATATTGAAGATCCTGCTGATGTGACGTGTCGCTTGGAGTGGGATTCGGTTGAGCTTGACGAGGACGCGAACGAAGAGGAAAAGGACTAGAGTAAGCAGAACGAAGAAAGTGTGACGATGGTCCAGCTTGTTGTGAGATGATCTTGAGACCGAGGGAAAGAAGAGAGAGGGAAGACGACCGGGAATTTGGAGTATTTCTCAATGCAAATATAAACAGTAAAAGAGAATTACAGTAATACTAAACGCTATGCTATGCTCGTTCGTTGATCATATGCTACTCATCCTCTTCGACGTATTTCCTCCTCGTCCGCCTCCTCTTAGGATGGCGGCGAATCTGATCGTCCTCTTCACTCTCATTCCATGACTCAGTTCTCTCACTGGCCTGCTGATTTTCCACACTCTCAGCAATCGCATTTTTGCCTTCACTCTTCATTCCCTCTATAGGCGGGACTCCAAGCCTCGATTCCTCAAACAACATCGTACTCCTGTCCCCAACATCCATCACCTGTTCCTCTGTGATCCAGCCCTTCTCCACCGCAAAGACCACCACATCCCCCGCCGCACCGAAACCAATGCTCCCTTCTTGCCTCACATCATCCACTTGCTCTGGGTCCAGGTACTTCCACATCTCCTCTGTTTCCTCCCTCCACGCTTTCAGCTCGCGTTTGTCCCCTTTGAAGTGTTGACAGAGGTAACTGTAGATGTATGACAGCCATAGAACATTAGTGTACGGGTAATATCCCGCCCAGGAAATCGATTTTCCTTCTGGTGTGTTGTCGAGCAAGTGGGAGCGCATGAGTCGGTAGATATCGCACTGAGGCGCGTGCCTCGAAGTGAACATTGCCGGGTCTTTTTCCAGGTCGTAGAAGACGACTGCTTCCTCTTTGACTTCTCTGTCGGCCGTAGTCTTCCGTCCGATAGGTGATGTCAGGCATGATTCTACATCAGGCCCGATCGTCTCTGGATCCGTAGCCCTTGAAAGACCATAGTCCAGAATGGTAACCTCCAATCCTGACCAACCGAACTTGACTCCTCCTCCTCCCGTCGTCTCATCATCCCCTTCGGCCGGCTTCTTCTGCCGCGCACCCCTGACCCTTCTCACACACAAATTCCCCTCATGCAAATCCCGATGCTCAAACCTCACCATCCCCTCCGCCCTCGCCATCGCCACCGCCGTACTCAGAAAGACATCCCACAACATATCCTCCGCCCCTGTTTTCACTTCAACCATGAAATCCTCCAACGCCGTGCCCGCGTCTCCCAACTCCACCACCAGAAACCTCGTGCTCTCCAAATACCGACTCGGAGACGGATAGAATTGCGCCCTTCCGGGGTCCTTCCTCTTCATCTTCCTCTGAAACACCTGATGCGTCTCCAACAACTCCTTTGTTCCTTTGCCTTCGACAATGAACCGCTCCTTGTAAATAACGAACCCCGGGATGTCGGCCAGCCATTCACTGATTTTCAATTCGCCTTGCAGGTCCGATTCGGCGTGGGGCTCTTCGTCCACCAGCCCGGACTTGATCTGGGCTTTGGTTTGCGGTTTGATGGGTGATTGCAAACGAATCACTTTGATGATGGACGTCCCGCGAGGGTTGGTGATGCGGTAGACTTCGGCGTAGGAGGCTTCGGCTATTTTCGTAATGGAGTTAAGGGGCGAGGGGGGACCGCAGATGTCAGACCAGGAAAGGGTGTGGAAGGAGGAGGTATCGTAGAAGGAGTATTCTTGTTGTTCTTGGTGGTCTTGGTCTTGTTGGTGTTGATGGGGGTTGGCTTCTTGGATAAGTTGGCGGACTCGTGGGGATTTGAGGGGAAATTGTTGTGGGTGGCGGTTAGTCGGGGACTTGGTTGTGGGTGGTTGAAGTGTTGCTGGACTTGGTTGTGATGGAGATGCAAGTTTCCTGAATGGAGAAAGTCGTGGAGATTGTGATGACAGTGAAGTCCTAAGTGGTTGTGGTGGTTGTATGGAGGTATTGTAACTCGTATAACTTCCTATTGAAGGTCGCGGCGTAGATGCGTAGGGCGCATCTTGGTGATCGTCCTCTTCATCAAGCAATATCGAGTCGAAGTGTTCTGTAACATCATGAACATCGTCCTCGTTGGACATTGGTTCCGGTTCTGGGGCTGATTTCGACTCGTGGTGCTCATGGTTGGCCGGATTGGGCTCCAAGATTTCGGGTTCCGAGATCTGTAATGGTTCCGGCTCCAGAATTTGTGGTATGGGTTCTCGGCGTGGCTGTTTCAACGGAGTCTTGGGCAGTTCCGCGAAAAGCAGTTCTGCCCTGCTCTTCGTGGTTGGCTTTCCGTACTTGCGGACCTTTGTTTTGGTTATAAGTTTCGACATCGTTGCATCTTACTCCTCGGGAGTGTTGCAATCGGCCAGAAAAAAAAAGAACGAGAGAAGTGCATGCGACCGTATTGTCGTTTGATTTTCATACAACGAGGCCGTCAAGGTTCTTTGACTCGTGCATCGCAACTCATACTCCTCCTGATTCGTTGATGATCGTGTGTTTTTGTTGTCAGGACAACCGCGTTTTGAGGTTCACTCAAATAGTAAGGTCCAGGGGCGCACGGGCCACCTTCCACACCTGCATGGATTGGGAGGATGTACTATTGGTTCCCAATACCATAAATGATACCTATATGACAGTGGTTATGAAGAGTGTTATGTAGATGACGAGAAGCGTAATGGTTAAACCACACATGTTCTACATCGATTTTCATTTCTAACTCCTTAGCCCTTCGCCCACTTCCTTCCCAGCCACATTTCCACAAGGACGACACATGCCTAGTACTTAAGTTGCCATAAGGGTATCGTACGCGCACAGTAACACTTCGAAACTCCATCGGAGAGAAGATCCAAAACCCGTACATCATGTTGTATATCACCGCTTGCTCTTCTTCTTTCTTTCTTTCTTTGACAAAATTTCCGGACCCAAACGACGATGAACCCACCCGTCCACCCATCCTCTTCACCCTACCACCCTGCCTAGGTATCCATCAGTATTAAACGTCCCTTTCAGGTTTCTTTCATGCAAAGGTTGCTTGCTTCTAGCTAAAAAGACTCCCTAACCATCCACCCCCACCCATCACCTATCATCACTGCCTCTTTCATCTCATAAACAACCCTTTATTTCGCCGACCTCTTGAAGGCAAGCAGCTCCGCCAAGCTGCTCAAGGGACATCCATGCTTCAAGAAGTCGTGCTCGATAAGCTCATCCGCCGATGCACGGCTCTTGACATCCACGCAGAGACACACCGACAAGAAAGCTTTCAGCTCCTTACTGAGCTTCTCGGGTTTCTTCAGCCTGGGAGTACCGTTGGTGGCGATGAGGTAGAGGGCCTTGAGCGGCTCCTCGTTCAGGTAAGGAGGCTCCGACTCGATCAGCTCAATGGCCATGATACCGAGCGACCAAATATCGACCTTGGGGCCGTACTCCTTCTGCTTGACGACCTCGGGAGCCATCCAGTAGGGCGTGCCGACCATGGTGGCGCGCTTGGACTTAGCTTCGGTCAACTTGGCGCAGAAACCGAAATCGGCTGATTACAGAGTTAGTTGAGCGTAAATAAGGACATATTGTGGAGAAACTTACTAATCTTGACATTGCCACGGGCATCCAAGAGGACGTTGTCACTCTTAATGTCACGATGGATAATGTTCCTTTCATGGAGATGTTGCAGACCGCGGCATGTCTGTACAAGTTTTAGTCAGTAAAGGATCGTATCACTCTCAATATTAGGCCTGCACGGCAACTCACCTCCAAGCAGATTGTAGAAATTTGCTCCTCCGTGATAACGGGGTTATTCTCAATGACATCAGTCAACGCACCACCCTCCATGTACTCCATGACGACCCAGAGTTCCGAGTCCTTATTCTTCAGGAAAGCTTCGACAAAGTTGACAATGTTGGGGTGACTGCTGTCCTTCATAACCATGATCTCGTTCACGATCAACTCCTTGCGCGGCTGGTGCGCGAGATCCATCTGCTTGATTGCAACCTGGCCGCGTCTTCTGGAAACGTTGGGATCCTGGCCCGGTCTCTCCCTGATCTTGGCGACGTACACGGAGCCAGAGGCACCCTGTCCGATCTTCTTCTGCTTGGAGTACTTGGCTTCGGGGTCTTCGTGAGACACAACTTCCCTTAGCTTCTGCATAACCTCCTTCTCCGACATGGTCGACATGCGAACATCCTTGGAACGCTCAGAAGCAGCGGGCTTGGACGTAAGGGCTGCTTCAGCGGCCTTGACGCCATCTTGAGGCTGCTTGGGACCCACGTTAAGCGGCTTCACGGTCGTAGGAATCTTGGATGGCTGGTTGGCCGATGGGTGAGGTGGTCGTGGCGGGGCCTGGCCGTTCTGGCTCCGTTGCGCCTGAGCCTGCTGTTCGGCCCGTCTCTGCGCCTGCGCCTGGGCAAGATCACGCTGTGAGCTGGAACTGGACTGCTGTGCGACGGGCGGGCGGCTCGAACTGGAACTTGGTGGGGGAGGCGCAGGTCTCTGAGCTTTGAGACTCGGTGCTTGCTGCAAGCCCTTGGGTGCTGGTGGAGCGGCGCGTGTTGGGTTGAAGCGATCGGCACCACCATAACCACCACCTCCAATCTCCTGCTGAGCCATAGGAGTCTTCGTCTTGGGAAGGGACGCATTATAAGCTTCCTGATCCCGGCGATCCCGCTCCTCCATCTCTCTCTGCTGGCGCTCCAGTTCGCGCCTTTGCTCCTCTCTCGCGCGCTCAGAGTTGTAGCTCGGCGACGCCTGCTGGCGCTGCTCGGGGGGTGATGAGCGAGAACTGGTGCCACCTTGCTGCTGCGGCGAGGATGGGTAGTTGGAGCTTGGGTTGCGTTGTTGCAACGGCTGCGTAGGGCGCGGCGGCGCGACGGAGTTTCCACCGCTCGGGTATCCGAGCTGCTTGCTCTGTGCGCTGTTCGATGGGGGAGTGGGAAAGTTGGGTGTGGGCGCTTGGCCGCCATTCTTGTTGAAATCGGAATAGAAATCGAGGACTTCAAAGACGGCTTGAGGGTTCCTTTCGTAGTCTTCTTGGGTAATGGCTGAAGAGTTGAGCAGCTTCGACCACTCAGGAGGCAGGCCGACGAACTCGCCGGTCTGGGGATCGAATCCGACGTGAACGGCATGCGAAAAGTTGGTAGGATTACTGACACCGCCCATGCCTGGGCAACGCGCGTAAATAAAGTCAATCCATTCATAAAGGTCGTCGTCGGCCTTCACGCGGATCTGAAGGGTCCTGATGCCATTTTCCTCCTCTCCGGGACTCGTGGAGGCACCGCTAGACTGCCTCTTGATCTCGAAAATGGTTCCTGCGGCCTCCACACGGCCGACATTGATAACGTCCTTGAGGTAGAGGGTATAGGCAACTTTACTGCTCTCGGCCTTGTGGAAATCCAGTGACTCCTTTCGTAGGATCAGGTACTTGTTCTTCCAAGGGTTGATGAAGTTCTTGCTCTCCTTGACACTGGCCCAACCTTGCTTGATGACGGCAAGGCCGCCGGTGCCGTCGTTGTTTGACATTTGTCTTTGGATGGGGAGGGCGATGGTCGAGCCGCTGTATGTACTAGTTACCCCTGGGGCAGGCGACCGGAGGCTCAGGTTGGACATGTTCCCAGGAAGGTTGGAGATGTTCCCGGGTGAATTGGTGTTGGGGGTGAGGCCGAGGCGGGGCTTGTCCGTGGGAGGTCGCGGCGCTGGGCCTGGGTTCATGAACGGCTCCCTCGAGTATATGTTGCTGTGGTTCAGGTCGAGGTTAGCATAATGTCCACGGACCCTGCTAGATTTCCAACAGGGGAAGGAATGAAGATGGGCCAAGGTAATGAAGCGAAGCTCCACTAGGGAAATTGACCAAGTAGCGGGAGCGAGATGTCATGTGGGAGAGGAGAGATTTGCGTGGTTGGGGCGAAGTGGGAGAAGCATAGCAGAGGGCGGGCATACCCATTTTGCGCCATTGTGCCGGATTCCAGTTACTCCTTGACTAGAGATAGGTCTGGTTGTTCTGGAGCCAGAAATAGACTGCGCGTAGTCGCGACGATCCCCTGAGTTGCGGGACCTGGAGTGTGACGGGTGTGCTTCCTATTGTCGCCGGGTCAATAGACGGTTCGAAAGGCGGGGTTGCGCATATGGTGGCAGGGTCGCCAACGCACCAGGAGGCCCAAAGATGAAGCCGGCTCCGTCCGAAAGACAAGGCGCAATGTGTACTAAAAGAATGGACCAGTATCAAACGGTGATGGTATAGGTGGTCAGTTGGCACAGGTGGGTTTGAGTTAGAAAAGGACTAAGCGAGTCGATTGCGACAGGGGAGAAGCAGCGACCAAGGAGAGGGTCGGTTCAGGCGCGTTCGAGCAAGACCAACAGGCGACCAGGGCGACATGTATTTGCGGTCCTGGCTCGATTACTTTTTGTTTCTTTAGTTGGATGCCACGGAAGGTTCAAAGCACGCCTCGTCGCAATGCTGTGTATTGCTGGTGCTGGTGCTGGCTGCTGTAGTGAATGGAAGACAGAAAGCCGAACGATGCGATGGCGGTCAGGCCAGACGATTGCCTGTCTGGTTCGCGAATCTGCGTTATCCTTGACGCCGGTGATCAACGGAGACAGGCTGGCGGGTGTCAAAGGGCAAGATGAGAGACCACGCTCGGAGTTGAAAGAAAGATGAGCAGAGTCGAAAGGGGTTGGCAAGGACTCCAGGCCGGCGCTGTGTGAGGTTGCAGTAGTAAGGGGTACACTACTGGTATTATTGCCTGTATGGGGCAAAAACGTGTAAGGGTCCTGGGATCCCGGTCGAGGTTTTGGTGCATCCAGGTTGTGGTGTCTTTCTTCTGGTACTTGGGTGATCCCATCTTCTACAACAACCAACGAGGGGACAGTACACTACCTCTACGCAGTAGGTACCTACCCACCTCACATATACCATCCATACCTAACTACCTTACCTACCTACGACCTATGGTCCAGACGCTCAACCCAGGAACAACAACAGTTAGCGATACGGGTGAGATGCCGTCCAGATGCCCTACTGTCTCCTCTTTGCGCTGAACATCTCTCACCACAGCAAGTTGAATGCCCGGTCGGATCCAAGAGTGGGAGCAGGGGCATTGTAAGGGTCCATCAAACCGTCAGTTACAGCTGCGGCACCCGTTCGAGCGACCATTGAACGTTGAAGCCTTGGACGGTTAGCGTGAGAATAGTGGGGAACGGGGCAGATGCAGTGCGCCAACGTGTGGAAGTGGCAGAGTAACCAAGACTGCGGCGGGAAAGGGGGGGGGGACAGCGCCGCGACCAGTCAGATCCATTGCAGACTTGAGAACGGGTACGTCTTCATCTTACTGCCTTGGCTCGGATGGATGCCGAGATACTTGCTTATGCAACACATTTTGTGCCTAGCGCGCAGGTACCGTCTTAACGCGGCTTATTGGCTTTTCCGTTTTTTTCTTATTTTTTATATCGACTTTACGCACCAGCGGCATGGTAAAAGAAGAAAGAAACGTCCGGCCACCGGGGAAGCCTGGAGTTCATTGCAATGGAAATTGATATGCTCTGCGCCAGTCTGGGACCTATGAAGTTGTAAATAACGATTGGGGAGTCCATCCCAAATATCTCTGCAGTTATTCCCTTCCCGGTCCTATATGCTGTCCGCCGTCGTAAGGCTCTCGCAGCACAGGCGTACAGATACCCATAAACTCGTTCTGAACACCCTGACCTTTGTGTGGTCTCAAAGATATTGGGTGCTACCTTCTTTGTCAGAGAGGTAAAGCCGTCATTACTTTAAACGCTTCATTCACCACCAACCTCTCGTCCGGTCCCGCTGAGGTGTTCGGGTCCGATGTGGACAGATCTCGACGGTACAAGACACCAATCTTAAACACCCTGGAGAATCTCTGCCACTAGTCCGACCGTGTTATGCCGCTACGATCAACCGACAGATAAGTCTCAGCTTTTAGACGAGGGTCATCGTACGTCGTCAATTAACACATGGATCACGTTCAGCAGCAAAAGCAACGGAGATGATACGAACGGTTCGACCAAGACAACTTTGAAGAATTCAAGGGTTTCTGGTCTTGTTTTCCCGCTGCGGAATGCGGATACGGGCATTCTTGAGGGACCTAGTGTTCCGTTGAAACACAGAAAGGAGAAGGACGGGAACCAGGTGATCGTCCCCTCGTACCGGATTTGGGTTCGCGTAGGTACCCCTTGCTTCAGCTCTTGGGTCATTAGTTACATGCCTACACTAGTAGAACCCCTGACTTTGGGGCTGTTTTTGGATCTGGTCCCTTTCCAGAAGAAAAATAAAAGAATCGTCATCCATTGAGCCCCTCTGGAGAGATCTTTTCTGTACATACCTTGTAAAAAAAAAAAGGTTCGTGTCACGTTCAAATTGAGAACCTTGGTACCTACACTGCGATACAAAGCCCCCAATCGCACGGGGCTCTTTTGTGCGTTACATACCACATATGTACACCGCACTAGTGTACAGATCTAGCCGCGCTTCTGATGCGCGACAGTGGCAAAGACAAAGCCTCGGGAAGGATAACCTTGAGACCACCCAAAACATCTTTGGGCGGTTCCAGTTTGGCGCTGAGGGGCTCGTGAATTGCACCCCTGTCTATCCTGAGACGGGAACTCGAGGCCTATGATAGCATGCTGACAAGGGGCGTCCGAGGGTTTTCTCTTACAAATGTTTCGAACATTCTTGTTTTTGTTGTCGTTGAGTAGGTGTTCGATTCGTCAATGGAACGGAGAATGAGAAGGAAGGAAAAACAAGGAGAAACAAGAAACGAAATGAAGAGTACGGCGTTTTGTTTCAAGTTGTGTTCCTATCCCTCAAGCGCCCGACCAAGCCACCGGGCCGGACCCGTGAATTAATTCGGCGAGGCCACCTTCGCATCACATCTGTTTGACGATGAAATACTACATTGCAAAGAATCTCAAACCCTTTGGGTGCGCATCACAGTTGACGTTGGTTTGCGAATTCTTGTGTTCCTACCAACTGCTGTACGAGCCAGCTGTGCGAGCCTTTTTATGACCCAAAAGATATGACCATCAAGACTCAATGTGCAGTAATGGAGCTTCACACAATGAGAACCAAGTATTAAGTTTTGACATTCATTTATTCATTTCTCGCTCGCTCAAACGTTTTGTCTACCGCAAAGCGAACCAAAAAATCTCCAAACATGGCATGCTAAATTAGCAAAATCCCTTTACCTGTCCACTCATTTTGGTATATTTCAGTTCTCAGCAGGGCGGATCTCAAGTTCCTGGCCCTCGAAGATAGGGAGCTCGGACTCGACATCCTGCCATGTCTTGGAGCCCTCAACGAGCGCCTTGATGGCATCAACAATCTTCTCCTCCTCAGCACGGACTTGCCGTGTGCTGTCGCGCTCACGGAGGGTGAAGGTACCATCTTGAAGAGTCTGGAAATCGATAGTAAGGCCGAAGGGGGTACCGAGCTCATCGTTTCTGGCGTAACGACGGCCAATGGAGGCAGACGAGTCATCCACACGGCTGGAGATACCGACAGACCGGAGTTTCTGGGAAAGCCTGCGGACGTGAGGAGCGAACTCGGCCTTGCTGGAAATAGGAACGATAAGGACCTTGACAGGAGCGACGGCAGGGGGGAAGGAGATGACCTGGAGGGGTTGGGTTAGCAGACATTGCCGAATAAAGCTTGAACATGTCACTTACACCGCGGGCCTCATCACCCTCGCGAACCCAGTAGTTGTGCTCGAGGAGAGAGTAAAGAATACGGCCGATACCGAACGAGGGCTCGATAACGTTGGGGGTGTACTCGCGGATGTTGATGGTGTGCTTCTTCCACTCAATGGCAACCAGGTCCTTGCTAACCTCAACCTTGCCATCACCAACACCGGGAACGTCAACGACGATCTTGCCGTTGGTCTTGAGCTCCTCAGCGAGCTTCGCAAGCTCCTCCTGAGGAAGAGCAAGGATAGCAGCCTCAACGGTCTTGGCATCCTTTCTGAAGGTAGGACCAAACTTCTTGCTGTTAATCTCGGGCTCCCACTTCTCCACGATCTCGGGGGTCTCGAGAGTCTCGCGCACAACGAGGGGCGCACCAGTCTTCTTGGCGTGCACAGTCAAATCGTAGGCACTACGGTCAGCGCAGCCAACGCACTCAACCCAGCCGGACGAGGTAAGAAGCTCAGCATCCCAGCAGTCGCAAGCATAGTGAGCCATCTCGTTGCCCATGTGCTGACGGAAGCGAATCTTGGACTGATCGACACCGATCTTCTTGAGGAAGAGGTGAATGCGAGCAAGGAAGTAACCGAGGGTTTCGTTGTCAACGATCTTCTGCTTGACAGCTTCGCCAATGGTCATCTTGGTGACAGTGGTCTGGCCAGAGAGCTGGACATTGCGGTCGAGAAGGGCAAGCTCAATGTCCGCAACCTCGTGGAACCTTTCGTGCTTCTTGTGGCCGGCGGGGTCAACGAAGTGCTCGATCTCGGCCATCAGGAACTCGCGGACGCGCAGAAGACCGCCGCGAGGGGCGATCTCGTTACGGTAGGACTTGCCAATGGAAGCAGAAGCGAAGGGCATGTTGCCGGCGTTGTACTCGAGGAGCTTGGCGAAGTTGAGGAACTGGCCCTGAGCGGTCTCGGGGCGCATGTAGCCGGCAAGGTTGCCGCTGGGGCCAATGGCAGTCTGGAACATAAGGTTGAAGGCCACGGGAGGCTCAGGCTGGACACCGGTGGCGGGGTTCTTCAAGTCGTACTTCTTGATGAGCTCGCCGAGCTGCTCGCCGTTGTAGTTGTCGATCTGGGCGAGGATCTCCTCGTACTCCTTGACGACGGCGTCCTCGAGCTTGACAGCCTCGGTACCCTTGGCCTTCTTCTTCTTGCGCTTAGGGTCCTCCTCCTTGTCCTCTACCTTCTGGCCGCGAGCCTCCTTGTCGCCCTTGAGGCGGGCCTCGAGAACGTCCTCGACGAAGTGGTCGGCGCGCAGAATGTCGCCGTTCTTGGGGTCCTTGCACATCCAGTCGGCGAACTTGTCGACGTGGCCGGAGGTCTTGAGAACATCGTGGGGGGTCAGGGCGGTGCAGTCAACCTCGAGCATGTCCTCCTCGAGGACAAAGTGCTTGCGCCAGATGTCGATGATGTTGGCCTGGAGGGCACAACCGGGCGGGCCATAGTCGTAGAGGCCAGCAACACCGCCGTAGATATCGAAGGAGGGCGCAAAGAACATGCGGCGGCGCAGCATGGACTCGAGAGCGCCCTTGTCGAGGGGCTGGCCCTTGAGGGTGGTGGCCGTCGAGGTCATCTTGGTGTTTTGTTTTTTGACGTAGACTTGGAAGCGATGGTGCGAGGTAGAGAGGGAGAAGGATCGGAGCGAAGTCGAAGAGATCCGCGGGATGGGCGCCGGGGTCCAAGAAGTTCGACTGGCGACGGCTCGGGTGGATAAGGTCGATTTGAATGCTTGACCAGCAACAGGAGAACGGAGGGAGGCGAGACGGGCAAGAGGTCGCATGAATTGGTCTTGTTACAGTGCTCAAGGGAACCAAGTGAGTCACGGTCGCCCACTGAGGTTTCGTCGAGGCCTTTTCAATTGAAACACGTACTTCAACCGAATCGCGGGATGATTTTTTTCTTTGGGGGGGTAGAGGGGCGCCATGGAGGGGCCGGCACCAACGACCCAGACAACCTAAGCCAAGGGACAGCGGTCCAGATTCCCGCTCTCGAGCCGCCGTCAGTGGCGGCGCGGTACGCGACAGAAGGCTCGACTCGCTGGAATCCACCAGCCATATCAGGAAGTGGAACTGCACATGCTACTGTACACTACCTCTACCTACCTAAGTAACTCCCTTACAGAAAGCGCATTCCGCTGGCTAGCGTTATTGTGACTTTTCATCGGCTAGAGGTATTGATATTTGATTATCAAGAGTCCGTGATGCCGCCGTTCTTCATCCCAAAAATTCTGCTTCCGTCCCAACTTACAGCAAGGGACGGGATGGAGTCATCCTGTGCAGGTGACAGTCAGGTAGTAGTGTACACTGAGGGGTAGCGGTACGTACCTGTCCCCGGCTGAGGCCGTGCGTTAGCTGTTGGGGTACCCTTGTAGATGCACGTCTTGGCGCCCTTGATGGCTCTGGGCCCAGAAAAAAAGTTGAAAGTTTACCGGGCCCGTTCAATTCATCCGTCAGGTAGAGGTAGCAACAACTGCCCAGCATCACGTCGAAGTTTGAACTGTGACCTGGAGAATTGATCCTACCCTACAATTTTGACACCGCGACAACCACTAATCCCACCGCCGTGTTACCACATCGTAGCCGATATGCCGTCCGGTAACAAGGGCAAAAACCGCTCCGGCGGATCGCTGTCGCTCAAGACCTCCAACAAGATTGTCAGAAAGCAATTATACGTCAAGCAAAAGAAGGAGCAGGGAAAGGAACGCCATGAGGAGCGTCACCGCCGGAGGAAGGAGGAGGCCAAGGATCCCAAACTCAGAGAAGAGCGCCTCGCAAACAACCAACCCTTGACCATTGAGAGGAAACGCGTGTGGGATGACGTTGACGACGACAGCCTGGGCGTCGCTGTGGATGTTGCCGAGCTCAAGAGGAGGCGCTTGGAGAAGGAGGAGGCCGAGGCCGCCAGGCTAGCCGATGGAGTCACGGAGGAGGATGAGGAGAAGGACGACGATGCCGATTCTATGTTGGACTCGGACGAGGAGGGTGACGACGACGACGAAGATGCCGAGGAGCGCATCGAGAGACTCAGACAGGAGCGTGCGCAGAGGAAACCCAGCATCGCTCCCTCGACCACGTCGACAAATCTAGACATGACTCCCGACTCGCTCACACGACAATTTCCCAATCTCTTCAACGAGGAACCCCCAGTCGACCCCAAGATTCTGGTCACCACCCATTTGAACGGCACCATTCACAAGGAGGCGGAGGACATTGCTGCCATCTTTCCCAACAGCACGTACATCAGACGCAGTGCGCACGCGTATGGACACAAGTATAGTGTTCGCGAGATCGCAAAGTTTGCCAAGAGTGAGTAGCGCACCCAGGTTGGAGTTTTGTTGCCCAAGAGAAAATTGCTAACACAGGCCTGAATTGTTACAGACCGTGGATACACGATTCTCATGATTGTCGGCGAAGATCTCAAGAAGCCTAGCTCCCTGACCGTCATCCATCTCAACGGCGAAGATGTTGCCCCTGGTCCTTCGTTGACATACACCATCCGGAACTACCTGCCTGGAAAGGCTCTCCTTGGCCACGGTAACCCTACAAACCACTACGTAAGCCGTCCATCCTAATCCCCAAGTCCATTAATTACAGGACATTGAGACTAAGCATTGCAACCAAAAAAAAAATACAGCCCGAGCTTCTCCTCAATGGATTCAAGACCCCTCTCGGTATCCTCGCCGCTAAATCCATGCACACCATGTTCCCTCCCAGGCCCGAGCTTTCGGGTCGCCAGGTCGTGACATTGCACAACCAGCGTGATTACATCTTCTTTCGCCGCCACCGCTACGTCTTCCGCGAGGCCCGCACGACGGAGAAGAACGTGGTTACTGCGGAGGGCAAGGAGATGGAGGGTATGCAGGGTATCCGTGCTGGTTTGCAGGAGATTGGACCCAGTAAGTCTTGCTACCGCGGAAAACAAAAGTTTTGGCGAATGAACCGAAAGTGGCTGACTTGTTTTGATAGGATTCACTCTCAAGCTTCGTAGAGTGGATAAGGGTATCGGTCGGGCTGGCAGCGAAGGAGAGGATGCTTTGAAGTGGGAGTGGAAGGCCAAGATGGAGAAGGTTCGCACGCGCTTCAACCTCTAAGGGGGCTGATCATGATAGTAGTATTGGTGATACCCTTCTTTCAGTATGCCATCGTCTCTGTTGGCACTGGAGAGTATTTGTCTTGTTCAAAGTGTGTATGTGGCGTTATCGGTTCACAAAAGGGTTTGGGAGGAAGGCATGATTCATCAACATCAGGTCACTATGACTGTACTTCAAGACTACCTATTTTCTGTGCATGTACCGCCGGTTTCCTCTCCCTTTCTACGATTTATGACCAGCCTTCTTGGCTTCCTCCTTGAGCATAGCCACTGGATATCTAACCCAGCAACGAAATCTCAGCCATTCTGCTCAGTATCATCGGCAAGAGAAGCTGGAGATGCCGCCGAGTTGCGGTGATAGTGGGCGATCCAGATGGTGTAGAGGGACGAGCCGAGGATGCCGAGAAGTGAGAAGAGGATGCCCTAGAGGGTTATGATTTCGACTTGCTTTTGGGTTTGATCTGTTGCTGAACCAGGTACGGTTTTGGTTGAAAGAGGTAAAAGATAGGATATCATAATGACTGACTATCCACACCCCGCACACGACAAGCTGGGACCAAAGCCAACATGGCTCTCTCGGGTAAGACGGAGTGGTAGAGAACGTGATTCGTCACGCCACGATTGGCGTGAGCAAGATCCAAGCGATTTGGTAGAAGGTTACAGAATTAAAAGCTATTAGCCAATGAGGAAGGATCACATCGAGGGACATGGCCACGCTGAGGGGAGTGTCTCGGGGAGAGATGGAGCGAGGACAAAGAGCGAGAGGGGAGGTCGCGAGAGGAGGAAGACGGTCAGGTAGGTGGTGAGGAAGTGGAAGGTTGCGAAGGAGAGCTGGGTTAATTGGAAGGATGGGGTGGAGAAATGGACTGAATTGTGAAGACCTGGGTTGGTTCGGTTGTTCGTAAGGAACTGTTGGGAGAGGAGAGCAGGGAAAGATGAACAATCAGTATTGAGACTACGATATTGACCGCCATTCAAATGAAGGCGGGTGCGGGAGAGTTTTCCCTAGATAGTCAATGTGTTTGGTTTTCCTATTCAGAAAGCAAGAGGCTTTAGTCTTATTCATCTTAGCCAACTTTGACGTCTCCTGGTGTCTTGAACTTTTCGAGATGAAAGCTGTCATTTCTGCTGGTGCTTGTCCCGCTGATTTTGGTTGATCTAGCTCATTCTGAGGGTGAAGATGCGCTTGTGGCCGTTTTATCTTGATCTCTTAACATCTCGTTCATCAAGTGTTCCGGTATTCTTGCTAGTGAAATGTTGAAGTTGAAAATTCGGTGACGGGCAATATGATGCTAGACCGAGACGGTAGCTCTTTCTTCGGATAACGCGGGTATCAGGGTCACATCGATCAGTTACCCATCGGCTACATCATGTTGAGTATGAAAGCCATATATATGTATGGGAGGAAATGTCAAACCCTCACGGAAGAGGAAAAGAAGATCACATCGACCACGGGTTTTTCGTGTAAGACAAGATCCGACAAACAGGACCCAAGTACATAAGCCTTTCCAAAACATCTCGTATGTCTTGACTACTGAGACCATCAACACATTCTGGGGCCCTCGGCATTAACAATGATTTTGGTGCTGAATCCGAAACTGTTTCTGTCTCGGCTTTAAAGAGTTTCCTTCCGTAGATGAACCAAAATGTGTGCCAAGACGAGGAGATGGCCATCATATCCATCGCTCAGTGAAATTTCGGCTCAAGTGACACTGGGTCAAGTTCGTACATGAAAATGCAACACGGTTCAGCGCAGCTTCGAGCGACTTGACGTCTCGATCCGCGATGACCAGCATACAGGCCGATACATGTGCCAATGTGGAGGTGGGTGTGGTATCCTGGCTGCAGTGCAGGCGGTTGAGAATGATGCGCCTCGCATGAAGCTAGTGGAAAATCTCGTTTACGGCGAAAAAGTGCTGAGACAGAAAGAAAACGGTTTCTTCAGGAATGAAGGCGTGTGTTTGCTGGCATTAATCGGGTCTTCCATTGTCTCGTTCATAGTGGCCAAAGGGATGAAGACCAGATGGATTTGTAGGAGGAAGGCCGAGGGTTAGGTTATCATTAGAATGGCCGTTATGACGCACTGCAGACCTCCACCAGGAGAGCGGAGAACCCTAAACTCTACACTACACTAACGTGGAGATGGTGTATGGGGAAATCGGCGGCCAGTGGACTTTTATGCGGGGCAGGAATGGAATTTCAACCGCGCCTATCAGGTACACCGAAGTTGGGTATTCCCAGGCTTTTTCCACTTCCATCTGTCGAGTCATTGAATTAATTCAACCTCAACCCGCAGCGGGCTATGCCCTCGTGGGGACCCTGGGGCATATCGTTATTTAAAGCCCCAGTGGTGGTGATAACCAAGTTTCAGTTCAGGGGCAGCACCGCAATCGTCCGTCCCAAGGCACAGAACAAACCGGGCAGGAACCTTGGACTGTCGTTGAAATGTGGCAGTGACATCCTCCCGCGGATCTTTGCCCGTAAGCGTCAGGCAACTTTCAGGGCTGTACAGGCATGTTTACTTTGCTTCCATTGGTAGCAAGTCAAAGTTGAATTCTCTAGAAGAGAACGGAACCCAAACCACAAAATCAAACACAAAAGTGGCAAACCCCAACCTTTGCCTAGGTTTCTTCTCCCATCATCACATTATCACCACTCTCTATCTCACGGGTTACGCACCCTCTTATCCCAAGCCGAGGTGGTATACCGGTGCGCATACCGAATCGGTGCACCGTGTCTTGGGTGTCCGGAGAGCCAGGGTCCGCCAGGGATTAATGCGACCATTACCATTACGACAATTACGAGAGCTTGACTTTCTTCCACCACATTCATGCCAACTTGGTTGTGTCACTGTCACGCCGTTGTCACTCGTTTGCTCCTCGTTTCTTCAACCTGCGTTTCTTTTCAGTTCCGCCCTCATCATTCGCATGGCGCGTTCGGTCCGTGACTACTACTCTCGACCCTTTCGAAGACTAAAACAGGCGCCACATCCTCGAGGTTTTGTCAAGTAACTTACACGATACCCTCGCGCGTCTATGCGCTCTGCATGTTTCACTGCACCTTTTATGTATGTGGTTGCCCAAGACACATGTCTCCAATGACGCGGTACGAATCTATCACAGATTCAGTTACTTACAAACGGAAGAAGGAATGTAACCATCTAGAAAGAAAAGAAAAAAATTAACCTGACATAATAATAATAAACCCAGTCATCGGGCGTACGCATACGCCTCTACGCGAACTCCCGGGTGGCTCATAAGGAAGGGTGCACCGCATCCAGCCACTTTGCCATCAGACCTTGTTTCTTCGGGTATTCAAGAGGCGGCCAGAACCAAATAATGACTTTCGCAACACAAGAGCCAACCAGCCGGTACAACAGCGGTGAGTCCAGTTTCCAATGATGGAACTCACTGCTTGTCTTTCACTTGTTTGATTTTTATGCTAACTCATCTTCGTCTTGTTAGCAGTCACGCCTATTTCACCCAGCTCCCAACTGGAGAGCCCTTTCGAGGTCAACGAAATTTGGCGTGATGCTCCTGTATTCACCGGCACTACAAAGTTTGATCCTCTGCCTGATGTAAAGAACATCATGGTAACAGGAGGCGCTGGTTTCATGTAAGACTTACCCTACCCACGATTACCGACCCCTGTCTAGCATAAATCTGCCTGTCTTGTTTTCTTATCCGTACCTTTGGTTAACAGAGTTGGTATGTCAGAGCATGTTGGGTTGTCAGACACTTGGTATTGACGTATCCAGAAGCCTACAATGTCGTCTCATTCGACAAGTTAGACTACTGCGCATCGCTCAACAACACCAGGGTACTAGAACATGAGCCGAACTTCTCGTTTTACAGAGGCGACATTACGAATCCTTCCGAGGTCATGGACTGTCTGGAGCGATACAATATCGACACCATCTTTCACTTTGCCGCGCAATCACATGTCGATTTGAGTTTTGGAAATCCGTTCGGTTTCACTCATACCAATGTTTACGGTACCCATGTTCTGCTCGAGAGCGCTCGAAAAGCGGGCATCAAGCGCTTCATACACGTGTCTACCGATGAAGTATATGGCGAGGTAAAGGATGATGAAGATGATCTTCTGGAGACGAGCATTCTGGCACCCACTAACCCCTATGCGGCCAGCAAAGCTGCTGCCGAGATGCTGGTGAACTCTTACAAGAAGAGCTTTAAATTACCCATCATTATAGTGAGGAGCAACAATGTCTATGGCCCTCACCAGTACCCGGAGAGTGAGTTTATCCCTTCTTCCCCACCATGTTTGCCTTGCTAATGCCTCCGCCAGAAATCATCCCAAAGTTCACTTGCCTACTCGCCCGAGGAGAGCCCGTCGTCCTTCACGGAGACGGCTCGCCCACTCGTCGTTATCTTTTTGCAGGCGACGCCGCCGACGCGTTCGATACCATTCTGCACAGAGGTCAGCTAGGGGAGATCTATAACGTTGGTTCTTACGATGAAATCAGCAACTTGTCGCTTTGCCACAAACTCCTAACCGAGATGGAGATCATCCCCTGTCGGTCTCCGACATCATCTCCTCCTTGCAACTATACCACATCCCCGCCCTCCTCGTCGCCTCTGGGGGCAGAACAAGAAGAGATCCATCGTTGGGTCAAGTACACTCACGACCGACCTTTCAACGATCACCGGTATGCCGTTGACGGTACGAAACTGCGAAAACTAGGTTGGGAGCCGAAGACAACTTTTGAAGAGGGGCTCAGGATCACTGTGGACTGGTACAGACGGTTTGGGGAAAGGTGGTGGGATGATATTACCAACGTATTGAGGCCCTTCCCTATAACAGCGGGGGGCGAAGACGGGGTAATGGATCAAGAGGTGGCCGAGATGTGTGACAAGCCCGTCACTTTGGAATCAAGAGAGAATACGGGGGTCAGAAAGTCATCCGATATACTGAAGGAAGCATCGGGTTCGTTCAGGTCACGCCACCAACAATATCAGCATCAACATCATCACAAACACCGCACAAGAAAATATCTTCACCACACAAGGGAAACGTCGCGAGACAACACGGATTATTATTCTAGCAGGATACCAAGAAGCTGCGCTCTAGCTTCTCCACGCCCACGAGAGCTCGCCTCCAGCACCGGCCTTGTAAGCCCAGGGATCACATTAGATGAGGACGATGGTTTCGACGATGAGGATACGGCATATAACCCACTAACGATCGTTTACGACGACGAGGCACGATCACGAAAGAAGCGCAAGCTTTCAATCGTGGTCGATGATATCACCAACGATAGCCACCGCTTCAACAAGAAGGCCCGGGGAGATATTACTCAAGAAGGGGGTCGCTGTGCTAAACTGTCGTGGACAGGCTTGACAAGAACGTTGTGAATTTGCTTCTAGACGGGGCTACCGAGGCACGAAAAGAGTTGTTTGAATGAAAATGGCGCAGGGGTAGCACCTATAGAGCGGAGAGGGGGCAGGTACTTTTTATTGGATCTGGAGTTCTAGAAACCATTTATCATGCCATTTCTTTTTGGTGTTTTCTTCTGATACCAGATGGAAGCAATAGGGATCGATACCGGGATGTCAACGGGAAGGTGCTTTGCTGAGTAACGCCGGAGTTTGCGGAAAGAGAACAGCTAGGGATGATGGAAAAAACGGGTAGGTCCTGTCCAGTAGGCTCACCATGGTTCAGTTCAATGACTATGGAAAAAATGAAGATAAATATTAAAATTCGACAACAAAAATTTAGGGATGACGGAGTGAGGGTCAATTAGTTGATACGATCTTACACATAGGCTTTTGCTTATACATAGTATGTTGGCTTTTTTTGCACGTATCTCTCGCTTCCCTAGCGAGGAAGCAGACAAGACGAATCTTTTGATCGAAATAGATGCGCTTAGACCACACAAACACAAACACATACACACATCTACACTTCCGCCTAACTCCTGTTTCAGGGAATGTATCCTCGCTGCTCAGCCTGTTCACTGAAAAGAAAGAATAAAGGTTGCTATCCTTCGATACGTTATCTGCGTCTCCACCATTAAACCTTTTTTTTTCTTAGTAAACAGATAGATCATCTATTTTTACTCTATGCATATCATTTTTTTTCTTTTTTGATGAATTAGAAGAAACAAAGGATGAAACAAGCAAACATCCACCAACAGAAAAAAAAAAGGAAAAAAAACAAAACGGTCCAGACCCAACAACCTGCGACTTTTAAGCGCAGTAACGCATTCACTTTGATCCTTCTTTCTCTCTTGTTTCTTTCCCTTCTTTTTCGTCCCTTGTACATGATTGCGAATTTTGGGGTCCAAATCTGTCCGGGCAACCGGTTGGTCGGACCTGTTTTTATTTTTATTTTTAACAGAGTGTAACAGACTGGCTGGCAGTCGGGTATCTGTCTGACCTATGACGTACGACGGGAATTTGTCCAAAGACGCGGATTGGTTATGGCGTATGAAAACACGTGTGAGGGGGTGGAGGTAAGGGAGAGAAGTAGGGGAAAATGAAAGACCTGTTGGTGCCAGAAATTGACCGCTAGTTCAAAAGTTGTGTTGCAACTAAGCGAGGGTCGGGCCGGTTCCTCTCCCCGTCTGCCTCTCTATCTCTCTCTCTCTCTGAGTGCTGAGTGCTGAGTGAGGGCAGGGAAGTATATAGGACACGGTCTGGTACCTACGCTATGTATGTATGTATGTATGTATGTATGTATGTATGTATGTATGTACACAACGAATGCACGCCGCGTGGCAGGAGGGAGTTGCATAGTGAGGAATGAGTCTGGAAGGATGGCCGGGATGCATGGAAGGACTGAAGAGAGCATGATGAGGATAATCATGAGTTTAGAAGCATCACGATTTACATACAGTCTTGACTTCAGGGGCTTTTCCACAGGAGGAGATGCCTGACATGCGCCTTGCTTGCATTTGTATACATATTGTACTCCGCCGCCGGATGTTGGGCCGGGAGTTGTGGTGAGCGCCTGTTTGGAAGACAAAAGAATAACAGCGTATATATGTATTTCCCGACTTTCATCCCGGGGTGAGGTGGAGGTGGCCGGGACATCGGGGGCCAGACCAAGAACCAACCACCAACAAAGTTCATGACATTGAAGACATGCTGCAGAGCACATGTCCGGAGTCCATAGGTCATAAACCCGAAGGTTCGAACAAACCCTCGCAAGATGGTTCTAAAGAAGCAGAAGATCTGTATGGGGCCCGATTTGTTGCTACTACATATGCAGTACGTACCTAGTGTAGTCGTATGTAACTGACGCCAGTTACGGGGGTACCGACGGAACAGTTCAATGTTCGAAAATAAACATTTTTCTGTCTCTTGAGAACTCTCCACCCACATGGCACCAAACGTGTGCCTCCATACAAAGTGGAGAATGTCAAGGGGCCCCGAGTCCAGCGCACCGGGTTCGGTTTCGTCCCAATCAGCTGGTTGTTAGTGATTGATGGCTTAGGCCGAGACGATGTGTCTCGGGGGTATGCCCGTCCGCGGCGGCTGCCACTCCTGCTGTTCCCGCAGCTGTATTGTGGTACATACTGTGTATAGGTAGGCATGGTCTGTTGTGTACGGTGTACGCAGTAGGTAGGCTGTGATATGTGTCGGAAGCACAAACGTACAATTACTATATGTACGTGTATCCAATGGCTATTATGTCACCCTTCGGAGTCTTGTGGGATACGGTCAGAATGAGAGATGCTGCAGTGCAGGATTGCATTCCATTGCAGACGGGGAAGCGCACCCAAGAAACGCGATGGGTCTTTTTTTTTTTTTTTTTTTTTTTTTTTTTTTTTTTTTCATTCAGTGGAAAAAAGGAAGGGACAGAGTACCCGGAGGTCGGCCCTTTCTCACCAGTCTATCCATGTCAACGGCACTGCTCCGTCCCTGACCATCCACCCATTCCGTTGCGGCTGACTCCACCATCCAGTGCCGGGTCAGGAACTCAAGTATGTATGGGTGTAAGAGCGCGCACGGTCTCCTCGGCATTGGTTCGGTAGGTCTGGCTGAGAGGCTGGGTGTCGGAGAGGACCTCTCGATCCGGCAGCTGGACAAGACGGTCAATGGATGAATAAATATGGCCATGGGACATGGCCCCAGGTGACGCACCTTTTCACCTTGTTGGTGCATCTTGTCGGATCGTGGCTGGGCCGTCGAGTGAAAACACCAAACATGGGGTCCACCTTGAAATGCACTTTGGGTTGTGATGCGACCTGTCCGGCATCCGGGTAAAACAACATGTCAGGCCACTTTCATGATCACTGATCTCTTTTAGGTACCATCAAGGTATCATCCGCTCTGTGAAAGAGTGAAAGCGATTGCTACCGAGGCAGTTTCGCAGCACAATCGGGTTGGTGGTGATTCTAATCGAGTCCCCGGCCGCAAGTGGCCATTCGGGGGAAAGCCGGACGGTGAGACTCAATGCCCAGGCCCCATGTGCTTGCTCTCTTCCAACTGGCTACCGGCTGTTGGTTTTACGTGCGAGCATCTGCAGCACCACAACGAGCCGATGCTGTGCCGTACCGCACTTGTACACTACAGTATATGTACATATGTATGTATGTATCCTATCCCATGGGGGTGGACCTCGTTGGCCTTCGTCCCAGCTCATCGTCCTTCTCCGCTCTCATCGTCAGGGACGGGACGAGAGACGGATGGGATCCAACCTGGCGGAATGGATCGATCACGACGCGGGCAAATTGGAAGTGCAGTTTTCAAACCTCTAGTGGCAGCCAGTCCCAGTGGGACGGTGCCACTGTAGCTTGAAGGAGACTAAAGGCGACCCTAAGGGGCACTAGCTACAAGTGCGCTAGCTCGTCGTCCACCCTCACTTTATTAAATGCGGGCCTAGAGCCAGACGCCAGAGACTCTGGGGGTTGGGTTTGCTCTCGGTTAACAGTCCCGGTCGCCTCTCTTCTCCCTCTTTATTGTCTTTGTCTGTCGTTGGTCTATTCTTGAGTCCTTCTTCACCTTTTGCCCTGTCCTGGCTCCAGCCAGTCCCGTCCCGTGCTGGTGTTACCCGTCCTCTCCGTCTGGCCTCCTCATCTGGCCGTCTCCCATTTGGCTCCGACTGGAGGTCTGGAATGACTCGGGATCTTCTCCATCCCACTTCACCTCTTACCGACTATCTCCTCCTGCTCCTCGCTTCCTCTTGTCTGGCTTTTCTTTTTCTTGTTCGGTTTCCCCAACCCTTGTGTGTTTGTCCTACCCACACCTTCGTTTGACCGAGCAACCACTGTATGGGAGGACGAAAACGACCACAACACTGCCGCTTTCTCACTTTACGCTGCCTCTGATGCAGTTTCTCAGCTAATTCGCGACTTCAGCAATATTCGCCAAAGAATCTAATGGATAAAAGACGGCAACGAGCAAACACGCCCAGCAGAATTATCAGGCACTCACTAGAAAGATAGGACCAACAACAGCAAAAAACAAAAGGAAGAAAAAAAATGCCACAAGATCAGAGAGCCTCTCCCGGCCCCAACGGAGCCCCAAGTCCTAGACCTTTGGCTGGGAGTGTGAACGGTCCTGCGGCAGTAGGTCAGCAAGCAGGAAGTCAAAGCCCGTCAGGAGACGCTCCGATAATAATGAACAATCCCGCCATTGCTCAGCTCGAGGTAGACGACGAAAACGAAGACACGGTATCCATATACACCATGGATGCCTACCCCAATATGACGGCTGCGTATCAAGTCGATCGTCCTCATCACCCTGGCTCTGGCTCTGCGCATGATGATGCCACAATGTGCGTTCAATGATCTTTGCCCAAATGACGTCTGGTATCTGTAATAGCAGAGGCGTACTCACAGTCTGCTTTCTCTTCTTCCAGTGACTCGGCGCGAACATTATACGCCGAAGATGTCGACTACACCACCGAGCACGATCGGACCTACTGTGGCGACTACTTCATGCCAGTTGACCAGACCGAGCAAACGCGCCAATATGTAGCTCACCAAGTGTACCTCAAGCTGTTCAACCTCGAGCTGACCACGGTACCGTTGCACAACCCTAGCTACATTCTCGACATCGGCACGGGCATCGGTGAATGGGCGATAGGAATGGCGGAAAAGTATCCGCGGTGCGAGGTGTTTGGAACCGATATTGCGCCTATCCAGCCAACCCATCAGGTCCCCTTCAACGTCGAGTTTCACATCGAGAACGCCGAGGACGAGTGGATTCGCCCAGCTGACGCAGTCGATTTGGTGCATTTCCGGAACATGGAAGGCGCCTTTTCCGACTGGCGCTACATCTACCAGCAGGCGTACAACTGCCTCAAACCCGGCGGCTGGATCGAAGTTATCGACTACGACGACCACTTCACCTCCGAGAACTTTTTATCTTACTTTGCGCCAGACTCGCCCGCACACCTGTTGGCCAAAGGGATTTTGGAAGCCGCGCGAGTGGCGGGGCGGCCGCGCGGGATTGACCACATGAGCAAGGAACTCCTCGAGGAACTCGGGTACGTAGACGTCAAGGAAACCGTGTACGACATGGGAGTCGGTTCCCGCGAAAACAGCAGCTACGGGAGCTTTTATCTGTTCACGGTCGTTACGGGCCTGGAGGCATGCTGCTTGCGCTCTCTGACCAAGTTTCTGGGTTGGGATCCCAAGGTGGTGCGGGACATGTGTAAGCAGACTGCCCTGGAGACGAGGGCGATTGCCGAGGACACCTCGAGGACGGGCAAATTTGTGGTCAAGCTCCGGGTCATGGTTGCCAGGAAACCAACGGCGCAGGAGCAGTGGCTGGCCAGGGGCACAGGGGCAGTACCAACGGAGTCTGACTGCGGGACGCTTCGGGATGGAGACCAGAGCACGATTCGGTCGGTGAAGACGGTGAAGACGGCTATATCAGACGCGACGGGGCAAGAAGCGCGGCCCGTTTCTCAACGCTCGAAAATCACCGAAGGATGAGATCTAAAGAAACGGGTGAGGGTTTTTCTCTGCTTGAACCGGGGAAAACTCCATGCGAAACTCGGAAAGAGGAGAGCAAATGGACGAAGCAGTGTCTTTAAAGGATGACAGCATGTCGAGCAGAGTAACAGGATGCTTCGTTGTTGCATCCTCTTGGTTATGTAGGTAGATACCCGGGCGTGCGAACCTGTATATGACAGACAGGGAAATAACTCTTGCAAATATTCATTTTGCCTATGGCTGACATAATTCCATCAATTAGAGAGGAAAAGAGGAATATGATCAAGTGCAACCTACCGACATGTCGCATTAGTTCGGTTCATCAAGCTATTGGATATGTGCAAAATAATGCCGAATATATATATATACACATAGTTTTTCAGGTTCATGATGAAGCAACTAGAACGAGAATACCGGACGCTAAGTAATTCGGGGGAAGGCAGAGCAGCGAGGAACTAAGACGAACAATGGGTTCCATGTTGTGAAGAACGGACAAGCTCCTTTGGTCGTTCCTCCCCATGCTCCATAATGGTGATGCTCCTTCCCGCGTTGTTTGAAGTGATGTGAACTTGCAATCACGGACTGGTGACTGGAGTAGGAATGAAATTGGGACCCTTCTATGGTGCTAGGCTAAGTATCTGATTCCACTCAGTCGCCTGCCGGTAATCTAAAAGCCTGGTGACACCGGTTGACCATGAATTTTTCAGAATCGAGCCCGGCGTGTCAGCACCTCCCAAGTCTCTACTTGTCCGGATCACGCTCCGACTGGGACTCTGGATGTTCAAATTGTTTTCCACACCCGGGTCTTGCCCCTACGTAACCAACCCATCAGATAGAACTTGGGGGAAAAGTCAAAAAAAAAAAAAAAAAAAAAAAAAAAAAAAAAAAAAAAGGAACATATAGCACCTAGGGTTCGCTAGTCGTCACGGGCCCAACTACACTAGTCAGGCGATATGAAGGCAAGACGGTAAGGAGGGAGGCGGCACTAAAAAGATCAATATAATTCGGCGGATTACGAGAAAAGTTGGCCGTCCTGATATTGCGACTACCGTAGAAACTCGGTTAGTTGGCAAAAAACCTTCCCTCTTTGAGCGCCCGACAGTAAGCACAGGAAGTAGTATACTCCTGTACATATGTCCGCTCAGTTAGTGAAGGCTCTACAATATTGCCTAACACTATCTTGCATACATTCCAAAGCACAGGCTCGAACTCGAGCACCACAGATCTGCCAGCACCCTGCCTGATATCCAGGTTTTTCTGGCATTAGCTTTTTGCCAACTAACCGAGTTTCTACCGTAGATCTTTTACACGGGTGATACTCAAGATTGCACTCGGTCAGAAGACCATTTGTAATTAGTCCCTAGTACTCCTCGGCCCAGTATACCTCTATATATGCAAATGAGAGTGTGGCAAGGGAATCTCTCGCTCTTGTCTTGTTGGATTACGGTTTGATCTAGTACGACAAATTGATCACGATGAGGTCACCTACTTTATATGCTTGCCTTAACCTACCTACCTCCTCCATTTGCCTGCATTAGCCTACCTCTTCCCTTCTATCCTGGCATGTTATAACTATGGTGGTTGGCTTGCAACATACTGCCGGCGTAGCCGCCAGCACCTTTGTAAACGAGTCGATTAGGTCATAGAGCTGCATACCAGGACTGCGAAACAAGGTGACGGCGGTGTTGAGAGCGATAAGGCAACCACAACTCTACTATGTAGGATCAGAACGAAGCAGGCAGCCTCCAAAGACGACATCCACGCGCTGTCCCTGATCCTGCCGCACTTCAACTTCCTGTGCATGCTCGCCTTACCTCGGCGGCATCAGTTCAGGAAATGTGGTCATGGGCGCTCTGCTCAGGCGATACTGGCAAGGTTGACGCAAATGACGGACAACGCTACATATAGCGGCAGAGAATGGGCATCAGGCGGTTGTTAAGCTACTCAGCCTTGCATCCTAAGAGGCAGGCTTGGAGGACAACTTGTTATCGGGCGGGCCTATCCCACCCTGATTGTGTGGGTCCAGCCCTCACACCCGGACCCGGCCGGACCCTTGCTACATTCTAGCCCTCCACATTTCTTTTCCTTCTTTGCTCTAGCTTCTCTCCATAACACACACATCTGCACATCGTTTTGCCCTCTAGTCCAAGACAGCTACACCTCGATTCAGCCTTGAATGGTAGTGTACTGGGCAAAACTCCCTTCCAGGTATTTAGGCTGCCCCGGTTTCCGTTGTCTCTTCTTCCGTTAAACAACAACAATCAAAAGCCCTTTTTCGTTGTTGCCTTTTCCAGGCCACCGATAAGCGCTTCATTATGGCGCCCACGCGCAACTCGTACCTAGCGTACAAGCGCGATACCAGCTATCTCATCTATTGGATTGTGCAGACATCCAATTCCATCATCAAGTCTCTAGCAGCGTCCGATAGCCCTGTGAATGGAATCGATGGCGCCCCTATGGTGCCTCTCACCTCGGCCGGGATCACCGTTGCAGGCCTGGTTTCCCTTTCCAAGTTCGTTGGCAAGCATATCGACAGTGTTCCCTCGACTATTCTTGCCCTCTTTCAATCCGTCATCGAGGCAAGAACAGCTACCCATGCCGCTTTTCAGCAGATGACAGCCAGGACCCCGGACCCGGATGTCGAGAAGAGCAATGCTTCTCACATGCGCTTCATCAATGCCTTGAAAGAATCGTTTGATGCGCTTGGTGGTCGAAATTGGAAGCCCAATTCCTCGCCCGACGAGCCAGACCTTCTGGCCAACACCGAGCACGTCAAGGAAGAACTCGATCGCTTGCTGGCCAACAAATTCGGTGCTCTTGAGATTCAACGGTCTCCAGAGGCCGACGAAGCCTCTGACCAGGAGGACCTTCAGGAGATCCACAGCAACGTCTCGCGCCAACGGAAACAACCCAAGCCAGGCAAGGGCAAGAAGGGCAAAAAGGGGAAAGCTAAGAAGAGCTCAAAGCCCAAAACTGCGCCCGCCAAGGAAGACTCGGAATCTCTCGAAGGTGTGCCACTGGAGAGCTACCGCATTATTCAAGATCAAGATGGTATTGTTACGGACTACCTTATGGCTGTTTACGATCTTATCAAGGAATGCATGACCCTCCGAAACTACTTGCAAGGCATCTGGCGCGAGGTGGCCTATGACGGGCTCAACAGCGCAGTAGCGGGTGCCCTTTCTAATATGGCCATCGCCATGGTTCAGCGCTCTGCATCCGAGATGTTTGTCGATTTCCCCGACCATGACTCCTATGAGACCGTTATGAATACGATTACCCGTGGGAATGTGGAGAAGGCACAGGGCATGTTCCACGTCTTCCTAATGTTCTTTGAGCCAGGTAGCGATACCCCACAGAGAAAGGAAAAACAGGAGGTGGATATCAAGGAGCAGTTCCTGATTCATGCCTATATGGATCTTCTTGATTTCGTTACCGATTTCCAAAAGACGCGAACGGGCAAGCCGACGAAGCGGATGCTGGAAGAGATCAGGAACTGGGATCCCAACTTTGACCTGAGGCACGCTACGAAGGAAGAGCGTATCAGATGGCGTCGCTCATATACCATCAACTGGCTCTATGACCTGGTCAATGTCTTTTCTTCCATTGTAGTTCAGCGCAACACTTTACGGGGCGAGAAGCACGTATTTGAAAAGGTTGACTGGTCTCCAACGGGCCCATGGGCCCAGCATCGGCGACTGTTTGGGCTAAATGAGTTTGCTGGTTTCGTAACCTCTCTTGCCATGCAGAAGCCTGGCACTGATGTCCGAAACCGGATTCTTCCCCACCATGTCTTCCAACTGCAATGCATCGTCGATTCGCTGACCGTGACCAGGGGCTGGTCACATCACCTCCTCAAGGGACATGTTGTCGTTGCACCGCCGCCCAGCTATAGGTTCCGTCCCCGTCGCGATGTCGACCTTTTCTTGGATCGCGAGGTTACGCGGGATGGTCGAGGCATTCTTCAAGCATTCGACGTTCTAGAGCAGCTCTTTGAGAGAGATGGCGCACTGCACGGAGATATGAGGCGGCATGCGGCTAATAACGAAATGCTCGAGGGATTCCATCTCGACTATATGAATTGGCTCGGCGAATCCAAGTACATGCATGGTCTCAATACCATCCCTCCTTCTCGCTTCTCTCACACTAATGCTAACGGGCTGTGGGAGTACTCGCCCTTTCTTTGCGGTACCGGTCTCGAAGAAGGTCTGGAGTTAGCGTATATATCCGGAATGACGATCTGGGATCGCCTCCCTGAGCCCATGATGCTGCTACACTTGCACAACATGTTAGTCCAAGAGGGCTACATCGAGAAGCCAGTCGGCCTATTTGCAACTTTACAGGAGCTTTTCCCAGAGTGTTTCTTTCCCGACGGAAAGCCGCCTGTTGCGAATTATGATAAGGCGTTGCAAACAATGGTGGACAACCGTGGCTCCTCAAGGGAAAGGCAACAAGTAAGAAGGGTTGCTACCTCGGCAGCAGACATCCATGGGATCTTGAACCCCAAAGTCAATGACTTTTTCCGGAAAAAATCCACTCTGGTTATCTTACGCGAAGCGGGTTGGAACATCGACCGCATTCCCGATGCCGATGTCTCTTTCCCCTCGGTGCTGGGCATGCTCCGTATCACCCAGGCAAAGCACATTACTGATCCCGTTACGGGCAAGAAACGGATTGAGGAAACAGAAATCACCAAGAGGGCCAAAGCCATGGGCATGAGCGAGGAAAACATGTTCAACATGGCGAAAACGATGGAGGTTTTACAGGCCACGAAAATGAAGGCGAACGAGATCCCCGCCGAGCGGGTCGCCCATGCCATGGCGCCCGGTTACTCCCGCTTCCCTGGTCGGTGCGATCCGCGCTCCACGCGTAAGGCGCGCATGGCTGCCGGAGGTGAGTGCGTCGACTTTGCCGACCGCGACATGCTCGATTTCATGAAGCTGGACATCCAATCCGACATCTCGGGCGAGCGTCCGCTGTCGGCCCTGAACTTCCTTTGGACGACCACGTACTTCTACACGATCTTCATGAGGATCGAGGAAGAGCTGGAGAAGAAGAGGAACCCACTTTGGGTGCGCGCGTACAAGGAGGCCCGCGGCCCGCTCGCGAAACAGAAGCGCCTGAGCCTGACGCTATTGGCCATGATTGAGCAAGATAAAGAATGCTTGGAGGTCATGGCTGATATTTTCACGAACCCGCGAGCAGGGTTTTTGCAGTTCATCTACTGGGACGACATCGAGTTCGTGGCTGAGAAGGTAGGACAAGATCCCCGGCCCCGGCCTAGGTCGGCTGCTTCGGGCGATGTTGGCCCAGATCTGGATCAGTGTTTAGTCATGTAGATGGCTCAGCATGTTGCGAGGTATTCAGGGTGTAAAGAGCTATCAGGGCATCAAAGCTGTATGAGAACTAGTGCTCGTCAGGTCTTCAAAACCAACCGTCTGACGGTATCGAGTATCCGGAACATAAGATGGGACGTACCTCTCACACATGGGTAGCCAAACTATTACTCCTGGCGCCAAGTTATGAAGTCACTCCTATTTTGATACTTCTTTATAACTCTACGAAAAGAAACTGCAACGAAATGCTGATTGAACCAGTAAACGCAGCGCGCCCAGTAACCGGCTTTTATATCGGGTTGTGGTGAGGTTGATGCAGCGGGCGAAAGAGAAGGAGTTGGGACTTGGGATTTTTGTTTGGGCGTGTGGCGGGAGTTCCGTTAGTGGGCTTAAAAGGTACGTCTCATTTTATATATTCTGGATATGCGCTCCCCACTCCTTGGGAATACCCTCGTTCGGAGTTTCCAGTTATAGAAATATTCATGTCAGTAAGTTTTGTGGCAAAATCCTTCACTAGGAATGCGGGATCGAGGCTGAGTTGAGGCGACACTGGGGAGTTCGAGTCTCGTCAGTCAAGCAAAAAGCCCGAAGCGGTGTAAGGAGGTGAACCTGATCAACATGGAAGGGAACGTTCTTGTAACATCATGTCCGTCTTCAATACGAATTGACATGAGCTAGGAAGGGTCAGTTATTATTGGAAACGACAGTTCCAGGCTGTGTTGGTTTTAGGTGCCGGCCAAAGATGAAGGTGACAAAGGAGGGTCGACCGTCCACCGGCGTGTCGGTACCGGCCTTTACACTAGGACGGGCGAGTTGTTAGATTGTCTTGTTATGTAATGCATTCGACGGGAGTGAAGATTTCGGTCTTACCCGTCTTCTAGTCCCTTTTCCACGCCCAGGTCTTGGCTTACCCACCCAAAGCGGAACCGAGGCCGTCATCGTATCCTCAGATCTCGTATAGACCCTAGTACAAGTAAAACGTCTAGTGGACAGCCCGATGTAAATCATCGTCAATTTTCATTCGTGGAGTTTCCAAACATCTTCCATACAATGCCTTTATGCAATGATCAGCTCTTTCCCTCAGTCATCACGGCCAATGAACGTAGCCCTTGGGCGTTTACAAGAGAGCCGGGTTCCGAAGCCACAGAACGCCGGTACGGCTTGGCCCGCTTGACGTGCCACCTAACTTCAACGGTCAAAGCCGATGACATCGGTCAGGAGGCCCTGAACTCGTATCGCGCTTCGCTTGGAGTATACGGAGTTGACTGAAGGCTGCAGAAGCTAGGTAGCTACGAGCTCCTCGAAGACGTCGAGATTGGAGATGACGGGTGTCGGCCGTCGACGGGCGGCTGCATGTATATATTAACAGCATCTCTCCAAGCTATAACGGCTTCTTTTTGCTCCTCACTCCTCGCAATATCATCACAATCGCTACTCGCCTCTTAATACATCCAATCTTAATCATCCCACCTTCGCTATCAACGCACCCTCACAACCATCACCATGCAGTTCACCACTCTTGCCCTCAGCGCCCTCTCGGCCGCCACCGGCGTCTTCGGCGCCCCCACCTCCCAGGAGGCCGGCACCGCCAGCCCGGACCAGGTCATCTTTGGCGTCATGTCGATCCGGTCCGCCAGCCCCGTGCACCTGACCGCCTGGGGCGCCGAGCACAAGGGCATCTTCACCAACCTGTCCAAGCAGGACGCCGACTGCTACAACAGCCCGGCCCAGAACAGCGCCACCTTTGTGCTCAACAAGGTCGACGGCACGCTGTCCCTCTACACTGAGGGCAAGCCGTGGCAGCAGCTCTTCGTCGACCGCTCCGGCATGGGCCAGGGCATGATGCAGTACACGACGGGCGCCGAGCCGGCCCCGCACAACGCCGAGCGCGGCGGCTGGGCCATCGACGAGGCCTCGCAGCACCTCACCTTCGCCGGCAGCGACGCCTTCCTCGCCTGCCCCAGCGGCGCCGACTCCTCGTACCGCATCCTGCCCTACGTCGGCATCGAGAACCCCGCCGGCTACACCGGCTGCCTCAGCATCGCCGCCCGCGTCGTCGTTGCCGAGAACCCCGTCAAGTGCCTGTACTCGCAGGCCTAGACGCGGACGCCTCCTCCAGACGACAGACCACCTACGACTACGACATGCTATAATGGGAGGAGAGTGGGATTAGCGCAATCATGATTGTAACGGGGCGACTTGGCCTTGGATATATAGGGTATAGACGAGTATTTTTTACCCACAAATAGATGTGCAATGGCAATCCAAACAAATCTCTAGACTTGTGATTCTCCTTGTGTCTGTGGTCCATCTTCATCCCGTTTGGCGTGTTGCTGTTACCCCGAGGCGTCACCCCCTTTCTCACTTCAAGGCCGTAACGTCAGCGACCAACTAATGAGCTTTTGTTAGTGTTAAGGGAGTGCCATTTTGGAATCATCACCCACCAGCCAGAAGAAAAAACCAACCCACATGGGGAGGAAGGGGGTAAAAAAGAAAGAAAGTGGAGCGAGCTCACTACCCTGGAACCCAGATATCCTCGGGGTACGCGAGATCGAAGCACCTATTTGGCACATCGCTGATAGATAGACATGTCAGCCGGACACTGCACCTTCACACGCTTTCCCCCTCCCTCGCCCGTAGTCTAAGCACAAGACACACAGGGTTATCAGGTCATGTCTGGCACAGGAGGTCTAGTTATTTGAACTTGGACAATACTCGTTATTATTCAGCTTTTTCAAGACATAGTAATACCTGTTTATGTGCCCAGCTTGGCTCACGCTTCCCTTCGCTATGCTCTTCACTTTTGTACGCATAGTTTTAGCTCTTCATTTCCACCCGGGCACGCTGAGGGTTCAACATACGGATGCTAAGCCCAACCTAACAAGTGGTTTTTTTTTCTTGTACTGATTAGTAACGCATGGTCGACGTTTCTCCAGTTCCTGATATTCGTGCTTGCAATACCGTACTCTACAACGGACTGGCAGACGCCTTACCCGTCGTTTTATTTCCCATCCAAGCAAAAGCAGATGCACTACCAAGAGGGTTTGTGGCCGATCTGGGAGCCGTCGGTGTCTTAAGTCCATCCTGATGCATGGGACTGCCCACTGTGGTTGCCAGTGACGAGGACCTTTGCTCTCTAGTCTCAATGCCCTTGCCACCTTCCAAGTTTCCAAGGTTGGAAGCGCTAGCACTGGTGCTCAGACTGCGTTTGGAGGGACCCCAGCTGCCTACCGTAGGGCTGCTAGTGTTGCTCTGACTGTCTTCCGCCACAGCAGCGCTAGCTGTTGAGCCCTTGGTCCGTCGCAGATCAGTTCCGTTAGACCGCGGAATGGAGGGAGATTCGAACGCACCCGTCGACCGGGTAGTTGACGGTGAGTTTGGACCGGCAGTGCTGTTGCTGCTAATGGAAGATATCTTTGTCGGCCGTAAGATCTTCATACTGCGACCTCTTGCAGCTGGCTGGTAGCCGCTCAGCGGGGTGCTTTCCTTATCGGCAAGACTGGCAGCCGTTTGTCGCCACGGAGTCCTGATGGCCGCGCTAGGTTCCCGGCGAGCGGTGTCGGTCGTTGAAGTGGGCGTAGAATTTTCTTTGGCAGCGTCTCTGGAGACGTCTTCAAGGACTACAGAATCGGCTGGAGCAGATGGTGGCCGCTGGTGCTGTTGCTCCTGTTGAGGTTGCTCCTTATCATACCCTCCACTCGATTCATTCGATGCCGTGCTGGTTGCCTCAGTGGTCGTCTTCACTGGTTGACTTGGCGACCTCACAGGCGACGGCAGTGCTCCCTCCGAGACAACATCTCCATTCTGCTTGGGGACCGGTTCTTCGTTGCTTTTGGCCGACGGTTTTGCGGCTCTGTCTCCAGCAACGAACTCGGGCGCGGCAGCGTTCAGCTTGGGCTTATTCCCAGGGGCCATATTCGTCACTGCAAGATTCTTGAACACTGCATCATCCTCAGGTCGAACAAAGGGTACAGAAAGCTTGTCCCTGTCGGTACCATACAGTGTCATTGAGTTTTGAGAAAGTAGAAGGTCTGCACTATGCAACCTCAACGTGTGGTTACCGATGAAGACGCGGATGCTCTTTCTAGTTTCAGGACTTTCTGGTTGATCCATGCCAGTCACTTCAAAAGAACACGTGATGCTGGGCGGTAGTGGGTGAATCGGGCTGACAGACCTAGAGTTGGATTGAATGACTCTAGCTTCGGTAAGGAAAACCGGAAGATCGATCCTGTAAATGCCGTCCATTCCTCTTTGCATTTGGTTGGTTAGGTTCAGGTCTTTAACCACACTATAGTCCACTGTTGACTTTTGTGAACCAGTACAGACGACAGCATAGAGCAACCTTTTGTTGGTGATGTTATCAGTCAAGCAACAGCGGATGATGGACGGGGCTGCACCCAGATAAAAGAAGCCTGGGGGAGGTTCCGGGACATCAAGGGGGGAGTCGTCCTCCACCCCACCAATCGAGAAGTTGGTATCAAGACCGAGACTGCTAGCTCGGCCAGAGGCGGTTGAATGCACTGAATGAACAGAATGGCCGGCAGAGCTATGCCTCCCATCAGACTTGTGAGACGAAGAGCGCTCAGTCATGGGATGGCCTCCCATGCCACTTCCAGGGCGCGTTAAGCCATATTCGGTCGAGTGACGGGTGCCATGATGGCCACCCCATCCGTGCAGAGCGCTTTCATCGAACCGCACACTATTCGCCCTCGATGCTACCCCTCGTCGTATAGGCTCGTCTTCAGGCTCAAGCTGCAGTCTACCAAGCAAGTTTTGGCCCTGCTCGTCAAGATCGTCAAATAGATCGTTGGCTGGCAAGTGAACTGGCCCTGAAGTGTTGTTAGTGAAGCCCTGATTGACGAAAGGACTATCGTGAGCTGCGAAAATCTGACCATGCTGAGGGGTTGTCGTCCCGAGCATACTTGGGAACGGCGAACTCCAGACAGACTTCAAGGCGGCATCGTCGGCCTGGCGTTTTTCCAACAATCGTAACCGCTCTGAGTGCTGATGCTGGATGGAATGAAGGCGCTTCAAGTCCATCTGGACATCGTATAGTTCTTCGCGGGTGACGATGAAGCGCGGATCCATACCCAGATGGTGAGGACGGAGGAGTGATGGCAAATTGTGGACGTTGGATATATGTGCCCAGTGTAGCTGGCAGAGTGGAGGGATCGGAAGATACTATTAGGATGAACCAAGGAAAGGACGGGTTGCGACTCCTATGTTGACTACGGCCTTGTAAGCGTATCTACTGGTGTATGACTGTGCCTGTCGCAAGCTGGAGGCCGTCTTGATATGACCTCGACCCTGTCTGAAATTCAGATATCGAGGTCCACCCTCCCCCTCATCGCCCGCAAAGGACCACCGCGGTCTTGTGCAATGGTTCCCACACACCTGAGTGTATCCTTCGCTAGACACTACCAACGTAAGTCTTTTTGCTTGTACAGTTTGGGTGGTGGCGTTGGAGACACTGAGCTGATAGCGGAAGCGCGAGGGGTTCGGGTTGAGACTGTTGTCGGATTGTGGCTGCTGGTCGCCAAGGCGAGTTGAGAGACGTATAAGGCGTTCAACAGGGACCAGCACCACAAACGAGCGCGACAGGAGGAATTGTCAGGGGGGTGCCAAAGAGTAAGGCTTGCAGAGAGGCCAGGAAGAAGATATGTCGAGGGGTAATGGGTTGGCGCGGGAGCAGCGAGCGAATTCGAGATTTGAGAGTATTCTCGATCCACCACAGACAGGCTGGGTATGGCCGCAGGTGGAGCTTGGGCGTGAATGTCGTTCGGCCTATTTCACCCAAGAGAATGGCGGGGGGACGGTCTTTGCACCAAGCTTCGATGGCGTCTATGAATAAACGTCAAGTGCACGTCTGGCGGGAGCGGTGATCGGGGGTCGACGGGAAGGACGGGACGCGGTGGTCAGTATGTAGAGGGATGAGGCCGGCGTTGTTGACCTGACGTCTTTGTGGATGGCGGAACCGAAGGATGCTGCTAGAGTCTAGGGCTCTATCGGATTGCAGAACAAGAGCCTGGGGACGCGAGTGCGTGCTAGAGAAAGGAACCTGTTTCGAGGCCGCTGACGGTGTGGTACGTCTGACTCGGAAGATACAAAGAGAAACTGAAGTCAGGTCTGAATTGAGTGTGCGGTGCGTGCTTTGGTGCGTGTGTTCCTTTCAGTTGAGAAGTGTTGAGGTGGTGCGTGCGAGCAGAAGATGGAGAAGCAGCAGACAAGGTGCAAATTGATGGAAAAAGAGGAACTCGTGTGAAGACGGTGTTGCGCTGGGCGAGGCAAGGCTCCCGTCGTTCGTGGACGGTTTCGGTGGAGTTCTCTCGGGTCTCCAGCCTGCGGGACGGCTCAGAACGGGACTGAGGTGTGCTTGCTAGCGTAGGTACTTGCTGTCAAGCCGTACTGGGAAGAACCTAATGCGCCATTCTCAAAGGACATGTCCGCGGCAAGGGCGATTGATAGGCTGCTCCTGCCCCATGATGCTTATCAACCAAGCTGCAGTGATCCATTCAGTTGCTCCCTGAGGATTGGCAGGCGCAACCACACTCCCACTCCCGTCCAGGTCCCATGCCCGGATGGGCGACGGCATCCCATGGAAGCCGGCAAGCCATGCACCCAAGGCAGGGGAATTCGGCCTTGTTAGTAATGCAGTGAAACACTCAAACCAACAGCAGCCCTTTTGCTGGCCGGATGGCTAGAGGTAGGTAATGAAATCCGCTGGGAGAGCACGGGCGGCAGTCTCACATGTCGACGGCGGGGGCTGGCACATTGGTGCCGGATGGACCACTTACACACGCCGCGCCGCCAACCTCCCCCTTAATCGCACTTTGCCCATCCATCCCCTCCCGTTTGAAATCGCGAAGAGCAACGCCATCGTCCTGCCCCGATGTCAAATACCAACTCGGATTTGCCCTCACTTTTTCATTTTGGAAGGAAAACCACATTTCACATCATACACCGTGAAATAAGCCGATGTCAGATGACATAAGTGCCCCCGCCGCGACAGCTACCCTAGCTCCCCCCACACCACCATTAGTCTCAACTACTATTATCACATCCCCACAATGATTGACACGATTCTTTAAATGATATCAACTTTGCAATTTGGAATGGGATCGGACTGCTCTGAACTTTGACCCGCAGAATCTAGTAGCACTATTTCTTCGCCAACGACCACATATGATATTTAGCTAGTACAAGTTCAAGGCTTCAACACATCCTCCTCCAACCAAGGCGCCACCTTCCAGTCCGGCAACACATAGCCAACCCTCTGCGCAGCGTCCGTCCCCTCCCACTCCTTACCCAGATGCGGCTTCACGGCTTCGTACAACAACTTGTATGCCTCTGAGCTCAAATGCAACCCATCGGGCAGCAAGTTCTTCAGGTGGCCCCTTTCTCCCGTCTCGGGATCACCCAGATTACCCTTGGACCTGTCAAACCCGGGCGTCTTGGAGATGGCGTAGTCCATGACAGCCTTATAGAGATCGATCAAGCCGACCGAGTGTTCAGCGGCCACTTGGCGGACCGCCTCGGAGTAAGAGGCGCTGACGCGGTGCTTGCGGACGCCGGGTTCGACCTCGGATGCCTTCAGCTCGTCCAGGGGTGGTGGTGTGATGAGAAAGATCTTGGGGTTGTGGGCGGTGATGTTGGAGTGGGTGATGATAGAGACGAGG